>NW_012267237.1:10512487-10519726 GCF_000151885.1 Dipodomys ordii
ACAATAAAAAAATAAAAATAAATAAAAATAAAGAGTCTCACAGACTTTAGTGCCCGGGCTGGCTTTGAACCGTAATCCTCAGATATCTGCCTCCTGAGTAGCTAGGATTACAGGTGTGAACCACCGGCACCTGCCAAGGCAATTGCTTAGTGTTCACTTTAGAAGTGGATTCTACAATGTCTACTACAACTTCTTAAAGCTGTATATTCAGCCTCCATAGCTTCCTAAATGCCTTAGTCTACTCAAGTTCCTATAACAAAAAATACCATAGACAGTGTAGGCCATGCAAAATTGAAATTTATTTCTTATAGCTCTAGAGTCTGGGAAATCCAGAAAGGAGGCTCTGCAGATCTCCCTGGAGGCTTTCTTTATGATTCAGGGATGTTTGTAATCTCAGAATCACATGGAGAAGAGGGCAAAAGAGCTATTGAGGATCTCAGTTCTGCATGAACTAGCAATCTCATTTAGGCCCACCTCCAAATTCTATCACCTTGGGGATTTTTTCAGGAATATAAACATCCAGTCTGTTACCCTGAATGATGGATTTGGGATAAATCAGGTATGATCTACTTGTTACTGTGATTTTAATTAATCAGCTGTAGTTAATTTCCCTTCAAGATGCTTCCTATATGAAACACAAGACATTAGAACAACTAAGAAGGTGACAAAGTCAAAATTAAACCAGACCTCATACAAAGTTTTATCCTTCTGTGTGAGACCAAGGCCTAATTTTCTCTCCTCAAAAGGATGCTTTAATTATATTCAGCATGAAGCACGAGTATTCACGCATGAATGTAAATAATTAGATTTTCCTTCTTAAGGAATTTTAATCCAGGTGCAATTTCCTGCCTTGCTATGTACCGTACAAGTTTATTTTTTTAAATTACTACCCATTTAGAATGCAAATTCCTAAAGATTATAATGGCATCCTTCAACAGTTAATTTTCTTTGTTCATTCAATCAAAGATGCTGTGATGATAATAGGCAGAAATCTGCATTTAAGGAGGGCCTATAAACATCGATCCCCAATAACCCACAACTGTACTCAGTGTCTGATACTCCAAGTGGGAAAGGGCCCAGGTAGCTGCTTCTCATCTTGCTGCTCCTAATATTTTCTCTGTGGTTCCAGCTACACACTAGCAGTTTTATATTGCTTATCTTGCTTCCACATGGCTGTGGGGAATTTTTCCCCTCCTTACAGCATATGTTTAATATTTTGAATAGAACCGGATGTTTAAAGCTGTAAAGTTATAAGTTTGTTTTCCTTGAAAGGCACAGATGCCCCAACATGGGAAGCTAAGAATTCTGCTATGTCCCCATAGCATAGAAGCCCAGTGTTACATCTGTGTCTACACCATTATCATTAGCTAAATGGTGTGAGTTCTGAGCCAGCATGTTTTGGCCATTTGCTGCCATTATGTTGACTAAAAAGAAGTGAATTATACACAGAGAAGAACTTAGATTCTTGGATTAAAAGAAGAAGTATCCGGATGACTTGAGGAATTGGCACAAGTTGCTTTCCATGAGATATGCTTCCATCTCACTTCTTATAGCATGTCTTTTTATGGCGTGTCTGAGCTGAATACTCATTGGTTGGGAGAGTTTCTTCTGGTAGCTTTCAAGTTGGCTCTGCACGGTCCCGAGGCCACAGTCCAGTTACTTCATCGAGGACTCTACATGGAAAAAAGGAGTGGGACTATCCTCGGAATTGAAGACCCAGGTGTCACTGCTTCATGGGAGATTCATTGTCTCTCCTCTCAGATCTCTAGGTTCCAAGTAACGGGTCTGAGCAATTCTGATCTCAGCCCTGTGCTGTTGAATAATACCCACCTACCACATGCCTGAGCTTAGGATGTCTTTAGCGAAACTGCTAAGAAGGGAAAGCATGGTGGTCCACATACGGATGCCATGTGGGAGCTTTTTACAAGAAACCATGTGCCTAAGCAAGCAACCAGACTACATGGAGGAGCAGAGCCCGTGTCAGAAATCTGTGCATAATATTTTGGCAATAAAGACGAGAAAGGACCTATCTAGGAAAAAGAAATGTTCCTTAAAAGATCTGATGCTAACTTGTTTTGGTGAAGGATTCTTCCAAATCACACCTATTTGGAAACCATTCTAATTCAGAGATTGGATTAAGGGGTGTAAGGTTGAGCATCAGATTGAAAGCTGATTTAGGTTCTCCTCATCCTCTTCCACTCTGGCATTCTTTGCTCTAGGATCACTTCACTTGTTATTCTCTTGATGTATCTAATTAGAAGACATATTCTTATGTTTTAATATATTTCCAAGTTTAGAGCCAAATTTGTTCCTACTAGGTTATTCATCATTCAAATGTAATTACAAGAGACTGCTCTCTAACATGGTGAACTAAGTCACAGTGGACTTACACAGAATTTACAACCCTGATGTGAATGCACAATGCTCTTTTTCCTTGTTTTGATTACGCAGCTCCAAGAAGGGTAATTATACACTCAGTGGATTCTGTGGCAAAAGTAGATATTCCTTACCCTGATGAAGTATTAGATAGCTTATGGTTGGAAAGGGTTCCTTCTAATTTTATTTTAGTCTTTGCATAATTCAAGTCATAAGAAGTAAAACTACTTCCAATGCTAAAAGAGATTTTGGGTTAAATTTTTTTCAAGGAATTTTAAGACCTATTTGCTATGTTGTGTGCCAAACATGACTACAAAGTTCCTCGATTCTTTTTTACTAAAAAAAATACCTAAAAATTTCTACTTGACTGTATTTGTCTGGGGCATTTTTAATAATGGAAATATCCAGTTAGCACTGGATATTTCATCTACATTATTTTATATGACAGCATCAGCAGACTCAAAAATCACCATTTGCATGGGGATGTTTTAATCATCTTTTTATTGTCTTAATGAGTGAGGCCCCATGAAGTAAACTTAATTATAAACAATGTTTTTTTCTTTCCAAATGACTTAACACTAGTTCCAAAGCAATAAGGTATTTTATATTTTGCCCTATATTCAAAGGTGAAAGAACCACTTAATTTTATATTTTGTTCTTTTTATAAATCATATTAGGACACCTGAATAGAAAGAATTAACCTATTACTTAGAGATCAGCCTACAAATAATCTGGCCCAGATTTTTTTAAGTCTCTTTCAGCCGGGCATTGATGCCTCATGCCTTGTAATCCTAGCTACTCAGGAGGCTGAGAGCTGAGGATCATGGTTCAAAGACAGCCCAGGCAGATAAGTCCATGAGACTCTTATCTCCAATAAACTACTCAAAAATTGGAAGTGATGCATGGCTCACAGTGGTAGAGCACTAGCCTTGTGCAAAATTTGCTCAGGGATAGCACCCACACCCTGAGTTCAATCCCATAACAAGCAAAAATAAAAGTCTCTTTTTACACAGTTCATATTGAATCAATGAAAACAGTTTCTATCTCAAAAGGTTCATCTGGTTAACCCATAAGGAAGGAATCTAAAATATTTTTGTATCTTTGGCAATCTTTTACTAATTAGGCAGAAATATTTAGCACCAGACAAGTAGAATAGTAACAAGATATCTGGAAGAAAACTCAAGCCACCAGCCTTGAAATGTAACATCAAAGCAAGTACAAAATATTAAGTGCTAACCCACAATAGAGAACAGTATTGAGATTCCTCACAAAACTAAAAATAGAATTTCTTCAAGATCTAACCATACTACTTGGGGTATTTGCACAAAAGTCAACTTACTATAGAGATACTTGCATATAGCTATGTTTATCATTAATCTATTCACAATAGCCAAGTTTCGGGACCAACCTAGATGCTTAACAACAGATGAATGGATAGAGAAAATGTGGTATATACACAATGGAGTTCTATTCAGATGTAAAGAAGGATGAACTTATGTCTTCAGCAGGAAAATGGATGGAACTGGAGATCCACATGTTAAGTGAAATAAACCATACAAAGACATGACATGTTTTTCTTCAAGTGTGGATATTAGGTAAATGGAAAGAAAAGGGAGTGGGAAATAAGGGAGGTAGCAGAGGGGTGAATATGATCAAAGTACATTGTATGGACACATGAAAATATCATGTGCATACACGAAAATCCATTGCTTTGTTTAATTAACACATGATAATAACAATTTTGTTGGTAACGACTTTTTTATTAAGTTCTGTCTAAGCTAATGAGAGGAAATAAAATGGTTGAGCTATGTGTCACTGTTAACATATGTGTTGAGAAAAGCCACAAAAAAGAACATGGTAAACAGGCATGGAAGAGACTGGAGTTATGTGGCAAATCTGTTGGTGTGCTATTAACCTCTATACCCACACCAACCCACATCACAATGCCAGATTATAATCTCATTGAAGGAATGGGAACTGTAGTCAACTGGTAAATAGAATGTCTATGCAAATGAGCTCATATTTACCATTCTATCTTATGATTAAGAGGAAGTCTTAAATTTGCTTAAAAGAGAACTAGAAACAAAGATTGTCTAGAAAAATGATCTTAAATTTGGACCATCTTCAATACATCAAGTGATACTATCTTCTCCAACCTTAACTTCAAGTGTTTAAAAAAATAATAATAATCTTGTGATAGGTCACCAGTGGCTCAAGCCTGTAATTCTAGCTATTCAGGAGGGAAAGATCTAAGAGATCTCAGTTCAAGACCATCCCAGGCTGAAAACGTCCATGAGACTTCCTCTCTGAAATAAGCAGTGAAAACAGGTCTGGAGAGATGGATCAAGTGGTAGAGCATCATCTGAACAACCACGCCAAGCAAAAGTATCTGAACACAAAACCCAGAAATAATAGTGTGTTAAGATATGAGTGCTTTGGAAAGTCTATGCAGGTATACATGCCAGAGAGATGTGTTAGATTTCTCAGTGTCCTGGATATAGCTAGTTTGCTTGGATTTCATTCCAAAAAAAACTTACTATTTACCACTAAAAATGAGAAGTACCTTATGGAAAGTATAACAATGTTTTGAAAACTAAGATAGTTAATCTCAACTGGGCCTGCAGTTCCTTTCCTTTTTCCTTCATTTGACAGTAAAGGAAAGAGAAAGCTTTCTCTGTGTGCTTGGTCTTCTGCTTTTCCAAGCATTTTAAAATGTTAAGAGGGAAATTGAATTACTGAGT
This sequence comes from Dipodomys ordii, assembly GCF_000151885.1. Classification (NCBI taxonomy): domain Eukaryota; kingdom Metazoa; phylum Chordata; class Mammalia; order Rodentia; family Heteromyidae; genus Dipodomys; species Dipodomys ordii. The sequence goes on from NW_012267237.1 coordinate 10,517,605, forward strand.
TTATGTGTGTATGACACATAGAATAGGGCCTTGTATATAATAAATGCTTTATACAGAAATTTACACTAATATAGTTAAAAGAATTTCAACATTGGTGAAGCATATGTTATTAAGAAGATTGGGAATTCTTTTTGCTTTAGAAGACCTCTAATTAATTATTCTTCTTTTACATGGTCATAAGTTTAGTGAAGGTTTTATCTTTCTTCTCTTTTGAAGGTTAGATTTGTGAACCAGACTCTTGCTCCCTGTGGGGCTTTTTTTCTACAGTTAACTAAAATTGTTAAGTGTCTCTTTATTACAATCTCAGTTCAATGCTGGGCCATATACTACACTTGATCCAAACACTGGAAAATTGCAACTGTGCATGGTGCAATAGGGGTAAATTTAAAGCATGATCCAACCATTAAAGATAGAAAACAATTAAGGCTACAGCTTGAAGGTTGATGATGATAGATTTCAAGTCCTTTCATGGAAATCAATGTGTTTCTTCTCTTATCAAGACAAGTGATGGCACATTGCCCAAGCCATGCAGAGCTGTCTGCCAGCTTTCTTTTGGACAGAAAATAGAAAAATACTGCCTCTGCCCCAGTGTCAAGGAAAAGCCAGTTGTGGTTATTATTGTTGACATGGGAACCTTCCTCTGGAAAGGGAGGAGTTCTTGTCCTATCTTAGGTTCTTACCTAAACTTACAAAAAATGATCAGCAAAAACAATGCTATGTGATTGCTCATACCTGTAATCTTGGCTACTCAGGAGAGTGAGATCTGAGGGTTGAGGGTCAAAGCCAGTCCACGCAAGAAAGTCTGTCACACTTTTTTCTCTAATTAACCGCTTAAAACCAAGAAGTGGAGCTGTGGTACAAGTGGTAGAGTATCAACTTTGAGCAAAAACAACTCAGGGACAGCACCCAGACCCTGAGTTCAAGCCCTGCGTGTGCACATGCACACTTGCACACATACAAACACACACACACACACACACACACACACACACACACAAAGTCCTAAAATTCTAGTCCAATTTAAAATTTTTTTTAATTTCTTTTGAGTGTTGGTGTATCATGAGCATGTGTTCAGAGTTATGAATTTTCTGGAAGCCTGTCATACTCATTCTAAAAATATGCACTTTATTCCCATGTAATGCCTTTACACATAGTATAGCGTTATATTAGTCATTTAACAATTTTTTGCAAATTCTTTATTGTGATTAAGTGATTACATAATTTCACAAATTTCACAGTATTGTGGGACAGTGATGCTTAGTTAAAGTCATATATGCATGTGTATATATGTACATACTCACTTATAATGTACTTGAATGAAATATTGTACTTTTTTGGGGGGGTCCGGTCGTGGGGCCTGAACTCTGGGCCTGGGCGCTGTCCCTCAGCTCTTCAGCTCAAGGCTAGTACTCTACCACTTGAGCCACAGCACCACTTCTGGCTTTTTTCTTTTTGCTTATGTGGTGCTGAGGAATTGAACCCGGGACCTCAGGCATGCAAGGCAAACACATTCTAACTTTCATAGGGCAAATTGTCTATCGTGGTCTATGAAGTTTATGAGTTCTATGAGCTTTGACAATACAGTTATTTCTTCCACATCAGGTGAAATGTACATTCCTTCCCTTTGCATAGCATCAGCTGTTCCCTCTTTCCTACTCGTTCCCTCCCTCCCATCACTGCCATTGTGTTGCTTAGTTCATTTTGATCAATGAGTGTGTAGCTCAGCGCTGTGGGTCACGCCTGTAATTCTAGCTTCTTTGGAGGCAGAAATATGGAAGATTGTGGTTAGAGGGCAGACTGAGCAAAAAGTTCATGAGAATCCATTGCTATCAATAACGCTTTCTGAGGATACTGTTAACATAACGCCAGAAACAAGGTGACACAGAGCAAGAGGAGTTACTGTCTTCCTGTGGAGAAGTCCAAAGTCCTAAACCAAGGCATTGATACAGGGGTAGTAGAGGACCCTTGTTTGTTTCCAGTAGCTTCTGGTAGCCCCAGGAGTTCTATGTATAGTCACAATATACCTGCCTATTTATCCTCATACACACTTCATCTTTCCCATGTCTATGTCCTGCGTCTTCTTCCTGTATCTCTGTCTTGTCTTTTTCTTTTTTTTTTTTTT
>NW_012267237.1:10519786-10610306 GCF_000151885.1 Dipodomys ordii
CTTTTTGCTTATGTGGTGCTGAGGAATCGAACCCAGGCCTCATGCATGCAGGGCAAGCGCTCTACCACTGAGCCACCTTCCTAACCCCTGTCTTGTCTTTTTCTAAGGACACTGTCACTATGCTTTAGACATTGCTGTCATCCAGTGTACCTTGATGATAATCAGCTCTCTTCTGCATAGATCCTCCTTACAAAGTCGTTTATTACTAATATGTTAATTGTACAAAGATGTTTCATTGTGTTATTCTAAGACATGCAGACTTTATAGCTTGATAAAAATGTACCTCCTTTATTTTTTCTCCTGATCTCTCTTTTCCTCTTTCCCCATTGTTTTGAGTTTTTAGTGGGTTCCATTATGACATCTTCATAATCATGATGTACTTTAATATTATCCAGCCCCCATTCTCCTTTGTGTTGATGGTGGGAAATATATCCTTATTTTAAGAAGTTAATTCTAAATGCAGAGTGAAGACCTTGTCTGAGAGGTGGGAGCAGAAGGAAGACCAGAATTAAGAAAAAGCCAAAAACATGAGGAGAGTGAAGAGAAAAGGGCAATGTGGTGAGACCCAAAAGGAAGGGACTGGGCAGCTGATGACCTACGAGTAGATGAGAGTTAGAATCCAAAGGATCCTGTGCTATTAGCCTAGGATGAGCAGTCAGAGCACCAGGAACAATAGAGATAACTCAGGGGGAAGTTTGTTTTGCAAATGGTATTGATGAATTCATTCATATGCACTCTACTAGAGATGCATCTAACACACTTGTAGGGAGAGGGCTAATATGCATTGTTCTTCAAACTCCCTACATGGATGGAATCGCTCTAATTTGTATTGCTTAAAGCACCACTGTCCACATGTGGTTGCTGAACTCATGAAACAAGCTTATTATGCCTGAACGGCTAATGTTTAATATCATCACTGACTTTTTAGTAGTCACAAGTGCCTAATGGCTTCCATCTCATACACCACTGGTCCATCAGGTGCTTAATGTTTGAGCCAGACACAGACATGAAGAGAAAAAGAGTGCGGTCTGGACTAGAAATTGAGTTTCAGGAGTCATTAACTTACAAGTACCTGAAGAGACCAGATGCTGAGATACAGAAAAGAATGCAGGATGAAATTCTTGGGGCTACCAGCAGGTAAGAGGCTTGCCAAGGAGAAGGGTCAGCGAGAAACTGCTGAGGGAAAAGGAAGAGCAGAAGAGAAAGAAGGCACCATTGCAGTGGCGGTGGGAGAATTTGAAAGGAGATTACAGTCCTCCACGTCACAGAAAACAGATTTTATTGAACAAATCAGGAGAAATGCCTCACAGTAGGCAGTAGTCACATTGTGCTCTGACCATGTACTCTTTGTCTTCCCCCACTCACAGACATGAAAGACGTATTAAAGGTTTGTGGAAGCAACAATACAGTAATTTACAAAGTGAGGGCTCCAAGAAATCTAGGATGATATGTCCCCTGAAAACAGAGCCCATTGGAAGGGAGCCCAAAGTTTCTTTCCCATGAAGAATGTCTTAAATGCCTCTGCTCATCACAGTATCACTTGTCAGAGGCTTTGCTTAGCTATTTTGTGAAAAGGGTGAAATTATTTCTTGTCTCGTGGCTCCTGAGTTTCAGTGACTCCGTCCACCTGATACAAATTGCATGTGGTAGAGGAGACATAGAAATCCAAGTTCATCTATCTTTACAACTCTTTGACCTCTACAGTGCTCTCCAAATTCAAGACCTTTATATTCTTCTGTCATAATCATTGCCAGGTATACTCACGACTTGTACCATTATTTGCTTAAAATGTGTTATTCTAAAAATCAGGTATACCATTTTCTTATTTGGAAAATGGATATTCCTGGCTATAAATAAATCATGCTTTAGTTAAAATAAATTATGACATACACCACAACACAGAAACAAGTATGAGCCTTTGGCATCCACCCTGTTTTCTTTTTATCAAAATGGAAGATTAGGAGATGTTTACTGAGATTCTACTAAAAGGCTCCTCCACAGTAGATTCACCTTCTGCCTGTGGCAAAAGTAGCTTCTAGTAGAAGTGTTTCAGGGACAAGTCATTCTACTTTCCATCAAGGAATACATAGTTCAGGCCATCTCTCTTTGCCATTTTTATAAGAAAAGGATGTTTCTGAGACATCACCAATTCAACACAAGCTTAAACCAAAAGAAATCTGGTGAATTATGAGATAGGACAAATATAGTTTCCAAGGCTATCTAATCTTTCTTCAGACATAAATTTCCTGAAATATCCTTTCTGGAAACTCAGTGTAGGCAAAATCCAAAGAAGCTTTTCTGTACATTGCACTGATTTTTATTTATAGCTTTTAGATCAACGTAGCTTAAAAGCTTCTTTAGCTGAGGGGTGAATATTCTCTTCCATGAGCGTTAAAGGCAAAATAGAACCTAGGTTTAATTTAGATCACAGTAAGATATTGGATAGCATTGAGGAACTGATGTTAAAGTATAAATAAAGCGCTATACCTCAGACCAGATTGTATACGGTAGTATTTAGGAAATGCCAGTGTCACAAGAGCCAGGTGCTGGTGGCTCAAGCCTGTAATCCTAGCTACTCAGGATGGTGAGATCTGAGGACTGTAGTTCAAAGCCAGTCCATGAGACTCATATCCAATTAACCACCAGAAAGCCTGAAGTGGCTCAGTGGCTCAAAGTAGTGGAGCACTAGCCTTGAACAAAAGAGCTGAGGGACAGTGCCTAGGCCCTGAGATCAAGCCCCACAACTCACAGAAAAAAAAAATCACAAGTCTTCTACCCATACAAAGTTGTTCCAAGTGACTAGCAGAATAGTTGTTTTGCTTGCAGGAATGAGTCTTAGCCATCATTTGACCCTGTAGGTACTCCCAAATAACTCCTGTGTCCTGAAATAGGCCCTTCCATAGGAAATGCATTTGTACAGAGAAGGCTAGCTTCTCTAGCTAAATTTCTACTAAATAGCAACTTGTGCCTGAAGTAAGTTCCAGGTTGCTTACATGATCTGAACCACATTAAAAGAAAATATTTTTAAATAAAACAAGAAGATAAGAGATTGCTCAGAGTGTATTATTTTCTCACTAGCTAGGTTTTGTGGATCTGTTTTTCTAAGCTTGAGTTTGAAGCTAAGAAAAGAAACCTTGCTTTTTATGGCAATGATTCTTGAGGAGAAACACAACTTCTAATGGAAAGCATCTTGCACAAAATCTTGGTAATCAGAAGGAGGAAATTCAGGGTAACTTTGTAAATTTTGACTTTCAAAGCCCACGGTAATCTAAATAGACTTCCTGGAGTATAAACAACAGTGGTTTGAAAATAAAAACTTGTACAAAACAGTACAGCTCACTATTTGGACAAAAATGTAGTTAATAAGTGTGTGTAAAAGATGCCTTGAATATTTTTGATACTGTATTGTAATTACTGAAGATGTAAATTTTTCAGAACATTTAAATCATGAGAGAGGAAAAAAAGTTTTAGGGGTTTTTCTTCTAGAAAAACACAGTTAATATTTTTTGTATTCTTAACACATTTAAAGTTCCTTAAGAACAAAACCCAGATTTTCCTAGCACAAATACATGATTATTAAGCCAGAATTCCTTGAACTTTAAAGCACTCCCTGTCTCTTATCTTATTCAGCGGAAAATTGCCTCAATACACAAAAAGTACAATTTATTTATTTGATTTAAAGATCATCATTTTGTCAAATGTACATTTTGACAAAAGATCAAATGCTTCCTAAGAATTTTATTTTAAAAGTCTTCTACTAGAAGATTCAACATTCATTGTCTTCATCTTAATATTTTTGAGAACTGACTTCTCCTGCTCCAAGAATTAGACAAACTTTTCTTTTCTTTTTTTTCCAGGGCTGAGGACCAAACCCAGGGCCTTGCACACGCTGGGCGGGCGCCCTTCCACTGGGCTAAACCCCCAGCCCCTTAGACAAACTTTTCTATCCTTTACCATGTTGGCTTTTGTGTGATTTAGGAATATTCTCAACATAATCTGTTTTCTTTTTCCTAAAGGATTCCAAGAAATCGCATATGTCAGAGTCTATACTGTGGCAGTATTTTAATAGGGTAGTGGGTACAGAAAGGAGGTGGGGTAGGAAGATTTGGTTTAGGTTAAGTTAGTCAAATGCAATAGCTCCCTTCCTAGATCTCAGCGAGGCAGAAGTAAAATGTGTGCTAAATCACTCGGTGAATAAATTAATACTCTGTTTTCAACCTATAAATGTAATTCAATCAATGCGACTTACAGAATTTTAATATGGAATGCATATTCCTCTATGCTTCTTTTCCTTATCAATAACATTTCCAACAGCCATTTTGTATACCTTCTTGCAGACATCAATGTGGGTTTTATTCTTTTTTCTATCTTTAGGCTTTCCAACATCATTAGGAGACACAGGCCTCAAAGTATATGTTCTATAAAAATGTATGTGGTAATTTCTCTTTTAATTTTTTTCATGATCTTTGGATTGTGTTAATACCTATCTTTCCTCAAGTTATATACATAAAATTAACATCTTTTCTACTTCTTGTATTTGACACTGATCTTTTTGGCACACATGGAATATTTCCCATGAGAGATTTCTTTCTTTTCTTTTTTAAAAAAAAAGTTATTTATTGTAAAGATGCTGTACAGAGGGGTTACGGTTAGATTTCTTCCTTTCTAAAGCTCAATTCATTCACCCACCTTCCTACAAAGTACAGACATATATCTTCTAAAAGCAGAGCTACAGCAGGGTGCCTGTGATTCATACCTCTAATCCTAAACCTGGGATCTGAAGGTCATGGTTTAAAACCAGCCAAGCAGGAAGATCTTGAAACTCTTATTTCCCATTAACTGCCTAAAAGCCAGAAGTGAAGCTGTGGCTCAAGTGGTAGAGTGCCAGCCTTGAGCAAAAAGCACAGGGACAAGCCCAGGTTCTGAGTTTAAAACCCAGGACCAGCACATGCACGCGCACACACACACACACACACACACACACACACACACACACAGAGAGAGAGCTACATGCTGAGAAATATATACTCGGGAACAAATACAAATTAAGATGGCTATATCCCTGGGCAACAATCTTTTGTTGTCCATTGTTGATTAAAATACCACTAGATGGTGCATGCTTAGGAGTCCCTGAACTCACTTATAACAGAGTTCATTATCAGTTTACGTGCTTATATTGAAAGAAAAAAGTTTGCTCAAAGACTGCCTACAAGCAGAGCAAGTCTTGGTGGATGAGGCCACCTGCCTCACGTACATTCTGGGATTTGAAAATATTTTATGGAACCATCCTACTCTGTCAAAGTCTGGGCATTCCCTTTCCGATATTTCAGGTGACATTTTTTTCCTCAAATAAAATGACCTAGAGTCTTTCATATAAACCAGAATATTTTGGGAGGGGAGGGGTCCAGTCATGGGGCCTGAACTCTGGGCCTGGGCGCTGTCCCTCAGCTCTTCAGCTCAAGGCTAGCACTCTACCGCTTGAGCCACAGCGCCACTTCTGGCTTTTTTTTCTTTTTGTTTATGTGGTACTGGGGAATCGAACCCAGGGCCTCATGCATGCAAGGCAAGCACTCTACCACTGAGCCACCTTTCCAGCCCCATAAACCAGAATTTAAGAATAGTTACAAGCAGCAATTAATTTCATTCTTGACAGAAGCTTTTGGTCACATATATTTTGTCACTTTTGCTTGCCTTGCATGCCTGAGGCCCTGGGTTCGGTTCCTCAGCACCATATAAGCAAAAAGAAAAAAGCTGGAAGTGGTGCTGTGGCTCAAGTGGTAGAGTGCTAGCCTTGAGCTGAAGAGCTGAGGAACAGTACTCAGGCCCAGAGTTCACACCCCACGACCAGAACCAAAAAAAAAAAAAAAGAATCAAAACAAATATTTAACCTATTTTGTCACTTTTTGCTAATCTCATTTTCTCCATTCAGAAATATTTCTGGTAGTATGGAGTTCTTCCATATTCCATTCATGAATATCATTATTTTAGGAAAGGGAAAGTTTAAAAATAGATGCAGTGTAATGGTTCATTCTTATATAAATGTATACAAAAGTGCATGGTGTGTCAAAATCAGCCCAGTGCTTACACCTTCCTGCTAAGGTCAAGAGTGTGATCTCATTTCAAGAGGAGAGATAGGTGAGAAATTCACTTGAAATAAATATTCAAGCCTTCACATATGTTCACATACAAAATGTCCAAAGTTCAAATGTAGACAGCCATCTAATCTGATTGCGTGCGTCTTACCATCCCAAGGCTTCCTTGTCGGGCTGGGAAGGTGGCTCAGCGGTAGAGTGCTTGCCTTGCATGCCTGAGGCCCTGGGTTCAATTCTGCAACACCACATAAGCAGAACAAGCCGGAAGTGGCGCTGTGGCTCAAGTGGTAGAGCTCTAGCCTTGAGCTGAAGAGCTGAGGGACAACGCCCAGGCCCAGAGTTTAGGCCCCACTACTGGGAAAAACAAACAAACAAACAAGACTTTGCTGTCACCTCAGGGCTCTTTTTAATTCTCATCTCTTAAATGTGCATCTGGAATCTAGGGATTGAAACCCCTGTCTCCAAGTTCTCAGAAAAATCATCAGGTAATTGTTCTGTTGGTTGAGCTTCTGGTCATCTGAAAGGACCAGAGTAACAAGAAACCATGGACAAAAAAGCAGACTTGACCTGTCTGGTGCAAATGAAAGCTTCCTCTGTGAGGTGCAATGAATTTAGAAGATGTTTGAACCTTGTATTTTCCTTATATCAGATATATTCTGGTAGTCATGATATTTCCATATAACAAGTTGTATTTCTATAAATCATACCTAATGACATTAAGTAACTTCTTGACACATTGTCTGACAAGCCATGCATATTTTATTCAGATTAAAACATACTTGTAAACTTAATAGCTTGTCTAGCTAAGCTATATTGCTTGTAGATGCTTGAGTACATGTACTTCTTAACATCTGTAAATAAATTTTATATCAAAAAATACAAAGATGGATATTTTGTGATAACTTCTATGCATGTACCTAGTTAGTGTTTATTACTTCAACAAGTTTTGTGTGTTTTTATTGTAAAAATACTGTACAGAGGGGTTACAGTTACATAAACAAGGTAATGAGTACATTTCTTATTGAGCATTGTTGCCTCTTCCTTTGTTTTTCCCCTATCATCCCTTCCCTCCCACCTCCTCAACTCCCCCCTCCACCGAAGTTGAAAAGTTTGTACATCTCATTGTTAAAATGGGTCAACCTGTATCCCTATTTGTCGGGTCTTTGTCCATCCCACAAAAGACGACTGGGTCCGAGGAAAGGTAAGTGCGGCTGCTTGCCCGTTCCCCAGCCTCCCCGTTCCCCAGCCTCCCTCAGCCTGGGAGACAATCAGATGCAGACAGGGAGGCAAGTCAAGCAGGAAAAAACTTTATTAACACAGAGCAAGCCCTTTTTAAAGCAAAAAAGAGCAGGTGGCATGGCAGGGGAGGAAAAGGAACCTATCACTGTCAAGGTCACACCCTATCATGCATCTAAGCTTCCACGGGCTGGTTATGCACTGAACGTAAAGCAAATTGGACTCTGCCCACTCTACTCCCTCTCAGCACCATCTTTGTTGCCCATGTGCTCTATACCTATTTAAGCATTTTGGTTTTTTTTTCCCTTCCTATCCCCAAATTAGAGAAGTGTATATACAAGATGCAGGGCCCTGACATCAAATACAGTGAAAACAGGGGGTATAATTATATGATACTACTTATTCAGTGATGATAACTGTGTCCTTCCAAATGTTCTCTGAGGGTGCAGGACCCCCTATAGAATGAGCAGGAAGGAAGCAGTGCAGCAAATCTTAGGGTGTGATCAGAAAACAGAGACCTAAGCTGTCCCAGCAGAAGCTTTCCAAGATACCTCCCCTCTTCGGAGCAGTGGAGAGAAGTCTGGAATTTCTCTTGAGAGTTTGCTGCAGTGCTGTGTGCAGGAGAGCAGGGAAGGTACCCCAGCTGCACCAGCAGGGCAGAACGTTCCGGGGATTCAGAATCCCCATCACTTCCTGAGTGGATTCCTTTGACACTCAGGTATGGTTACTGGCAAAGAACACACACAGGTAAGCTTAGCAGTTGCATGAGGTCACTCTATCCCCATCAATGCTGGGAGTATGAATCAAGCAAAGATAATGTAACCAACACACACACACACACACACACACACACACACATTCACAATAAGCACATTTGTGCCTCAGGGAGCTAACTCTGTACAGGTTTCTGCAGGGCCCTGTTCAATGTCTTATCTTTCAAGAAGAATGGAATCTAGCCAAGCAAGAGAGAGATTTTAGGGTCTGCACAACTGCTTAAATATCAGAGTTGAGAGCCTAAGATGGTCTTTCTTTCCTGGCTCCAAGTATACTGTTCACCAGCCTAAGAAAAATACTGATGCCAGATGCGGTGTTGTGATTATGCCTGACGTCCTTGTAGGTCTCGAAGTAGCTTGGATAGAAAACATGGAAGACCTCATTGGTTTATATTTAAGACTCTCCTCAATGTTGTACTAATCATTGTCACGGATTCCAAAAGAGAGAGAGGTGTTTCTTTTTTTGTTTATGAGCAGTTTAAAACACAACTCCTATACCATGGGAGACAAGAATGCATCCCATTGTAAAATTACTATAAACATAGAATTATTTCCACCTGATTCAAGGCCCTTGATGTGCTATGCTACAAACAGTGGAGTTTGTGGCCAGCGCCCAATGATGAAAAAGACTTCATCATGGTCACCGATGAGGGTTTTGTATTGGGTTTGGGATGGTTTGTTTGTTTGTTTGGTGGGTGGGTGACTTGCGTGCTGCTGCCATAGTAATAATGGTGTATAAGGAATTACTCTCCATCTCCGTGGCTTAGGAGTAGTTGGCCTTGAGGATCATGGGTTTGTTTCCTGTGGTGTTGCTTCTTAAGGCAGACTAACTGAGCCTGAACTTGAGCTGCAGTGTATCGGTGAGGAAGACAGGGAAGACTGGCAGGTCTTTGGGGGTGGTGGGAGGTGTCATATGCACGTCACTCTGAGATAGCAATGATCAAGATATCAAATATCAGATATCAATTATCAGTATATCAAGTTATCAAAGGTCAGATTTCAATTATCAGTATATCAAGTTATCAAAGGTCAGATTTCAATTATCAGTATACCAAGTTACCAAATATCAAGATATCAATGAACAGTTATCAAGATATCAGGTGTCAATTATCAAGATATCAAGGATCAGATGTCAGTTAGCAGTATGTCCCGTTATCTAAGGTCAGCTGTCAGTGACCCGGAACGCCTCCCCCCGCCCCGCCCCCTCCTCACCCTCTGTTCTCCCTCCTTTGGCAGACTCCGACCTGAGCATGCGCACACTGAGCACGCCCAGCCCGGCCTTGATATGTCCCCCAGCCCTGCCAGGATTCCAGAATGGAAGGGGCTCGTCCACCTCGTCCTCGTCCATCACGGGGGAGACAGTGGCCCTGGTGCACTCCCCGCCCCCGCCCCGCCTCACGCACCCGCTCATCCGCCTGGCCTCCAGGCCCCCGAAGGAGCAGGCCAGCGTGGACCGGCTGCCCGACCACTGCCTGGTGCACGTCTTCTCCTTCCTGCCCACCAACCAGCTGTGCCGCTGCGCGCGCGTGTGCCGCCGCTGGTACAACCTGGCGTGGGACCCGCGCCTCTGGAGGACTATCCGCCTGGCCGGGGACACGGTGCACGTGGACCGCGCGCTCAAGGTGCTGACCCGCAGGCTGTGCCAGGACACCCCCAACGTCTGCCTCATGCTGGAGACCGTGGTGGTCAGCGGCTGCCGGCGCCTCACCGACCGCGGCCTCTACACCATCGCCCAGTGCTGCCCCGAGCTGCGCTGCCTGGAGGTCTCCGGCTGTTACAACATCTCCAACGAGGCCGTCTTTCACGTCGTGTCCCTCTGCCCCAACCTGGAACACCTCGACGTGTCGGGTAAGTGGAGGCCGATGGCTTTCCTGCGTGCACCGGGCCCCCCCACACACACACCCCACCCCCATGCATCCATCCACAGTGGGAGAGACGTGGCCGCACCTGACCTTCTTGCTGGATGGCGCAGATGGGCCCGTGGTGACCCTTGTGGCCCTGAAATCAAGCCCCTCTAGGCCAGAGGAGCCCTGGCCTCCCATCCTGCGGTCTCCCACCTGGCTCTCTGCTGGGAGTAGCAACAGACACATTGTCCCTGGCAGTGTGTGACTTCGTGGTTTTCTTGTTCCCAGAATGCTCACAGTGACTGCAAAACAATGACAGAAAGCAAATGTCCAACTTTACATAAATGGGAACCTGATAGCTAAGTTAACTTGTTGAGCGCTACCCTGACCTCCACTTGTTCCTGGTTGGCTATGTCTGAGCTGTAGCAAGGACTCTGCATGCGTTCTCTGCTGTTAGCTTGACGGTGCTGCAGGGAGAATAAAAGACTTAGCCATGGCCAGGTGCCAGTGGCTCCCGCCTGTAATCCTAGTGACTAAGGAGCTTAAATCTGAGGATCATGGTTTGCAGTCAGCCAGGTCAGGAAAGTTAATTAGACTCTTATCTCCAAGTAAGCACCAAAAATAGATGGAGCTATGAATAGTAGAGTACTAGCATTGAGCAAGAAAGGTCAGGGACAGTCCCCAGGTCATGAGTTCAAGGTCCAGGACTGGCAGGCACACACACATATATACACACACACATACACACACATAACCATAGGCTATGCTCAGGATGGCTTGGTCACTCCCTCAATGTTGAAGTAACCACCCTAGGGGAGTAGTGCCTTCTACTTTACCCCCACTCTTCTCACTTCGGATAATTTCAGACTTTCAGACCTTTTCTTAAGCTGTATTCTCTATCATATAGTAAAAGGGCAAAGTCCATTGAATCAAATCTTAGATCATTAAAAAAAAAGAAAGAAAGAAAAGGAAGGAAGGAAGGAAATCCCCACCATGACTTCTTTGCTTGAAAATCTCTCTCAGGCAGGAAGAATTAAAGCTGAGAGTCAAACTTTGGCACCAGACAGGGGCTTCAGCCTGACTAACACAGCCTTTCTTTACCTCATCCACTGCCCAGTCAAGAGACGAACATTTGAGAGACTGAGATGTGTAAGAGGCATCAGGGAATAACGGAAGTCCACAGCGCGAGGCTCAGCCTCAAGGGTTACTGGGGAGGAAACAGAAGTAAAAACCACTGTACGAGGCAAATAATCAGAAATCGGGATTTACAAGTATGTGAGGTAAATGATGCCCTCCAACAAAATCTGAGGTAAATCCAGCCCGCAGCTCGCTCTCTCTTTCAAAACAGACATCTGAAATTGTTTCAGCTGACAGTCCATTACTTTTTGCAGATCTTCCCTTGCTGGAAGGCAGCCGGTGCTCCTCTGCTTCAGCTGGCTTCAGGACAAAACCATAGTAACTGTGTGTGCAGCTATTGGCATAAAGCAACAGGAAATGAGGAGGGTTTCTTACTCCCCCGCCCCCAAGGAATTCTGGAAAGAGAAAGCATTGTGGTGTGGGAGAAACTCGTTTCTACACTTTGTGATTTGGGACAGTTCTCGCAGCTTTTTCTAAATGTTAACCCTAGTTAAAAATGTTTTAGAACACAATTTACTTTCACAATCAAATCTACTGAACATTTTACAAACTCCACATTTATTTTTCTCAGGTTAGAAAAAAATATTTTAAATTTCCAGAGCCCGCCCCATCTTGTTAAAGGGGCGTCCTCGGCATTCTTCGTACAGACTGTGAGTAATTGTGGTCTCTCTTTGGGATCCTTTTTAAATTCCAAAATGATGAAACCACATGGGCTGTTTGGAAATGGAAACTCTAGCCACATGGTTCTCACAGCTGTTGGCATTGGTGCACTGTCATTATTAACCTGCTCAGAAGTCAGTAGCTGGTCCTCTCTGATTGGTCTATTTTGCTTCCCAAAGTAGAGATTTGCCCAGTAATAAGAGGAAACGGTGCATGAAATTTAAAATTAATGGAGGGATCTCCTTTGTATCATCCCTGCTTTTCATTTCCTACTGAATAATATTTATCCACCCTACCCTGATATTAACTATTAACGCAGTCCCCTCCATGCTCTGATCCCAGCTGACCTTTCAAGGTTTACTTTCCATTAAATCCTTTCAGACACTTCTCAGTCCCCCTCTTGCTTTCTTGTCTCTCCTATCCCTTGTTTTCATGACCAAGACTCTAAATGTATCCAAACCATTTCTCTTTCAGCAATTTCTTTAGATCTCATCACTTCCAACACCTTGTTCCTCACTGGCTATATGCAAATCCTTTTCTAAAGCATAAGTTCTATGGCTCAATGTGGTCATTTAGTACCTACACATACACACACTCTTTTATGATTTTTAATTTTTTTATTATAAAGATGATGTGCAGGAGTTAGTTTCATAAGTCCAAGTAATGCATACATTTCTTTTTGGACAATGTCACCCCTTCCTTCATTCTCTTTCAGTTTTTTTCCCCTACCATTTCCATCCACAAGTTATATAGTTCATTCCCAATATACTTTCTACTGAGTACCAGTGCTACATAGAAGTCTTGACTCAGCAGTTAAGAGACTTAGACTTTACTGAATGTTCAAGTGACATAGTCTCAATGAGCCTAAGATAACTCATCTTTTAAAAATGAAGTTAAAATTGAATGATTCCTCAGCTTCTCTCCATATCTATAATAGATGAATGTGTGAACTACCCATAAATATTACCTACATGATCCATGAAGCAATTTATTTTCTTTTTAGTCTAAACTCAACAAATCTAGAAGAATTGTGGTCAACCCAGTTATTGATATAAGATATTACAATCTTATCAAAGCAGCTTACCACAACTAATCTTTCATTAAATTTGGGACTCATTTTTATAAGATGGAGTATATATTTTCCTAGACTAAATATCACATCCATTCCTGGAGTCCCACAGATTTGCTAAATATTCTTAAATAAAAATGAAATTGGAAACAAAATTACAGGGATAAAACTTTCATGTGATCTGAGTAAACAAAATGCCTTTGTAGATATCACAGATAGACAAATAAATTCAGTGTAGCAGGATTACAGCTACCCCATAGAAAGAAACTCAAATGAAATGGAGATTTCAAAGCTAAACTTTGGGAGAACAATTAGATCGCACAAAAGCACAGAGCCCTCTGAACAGCATGCTCGGCCTCCAGCGGGTCACATCTGTTTTCTGGTGTTGGACTGCACACTTCACTCCTTCTTAAAATTCTTGCCTTGGTAGCACATGACCTTTGAACCTTGCTATTCTCAGGACCTGTGTTTTATCAGACTTTTCTGGGAAACTTGCCAGGACGTGAGAGTAAAGTCCCCAATAACACTGTTGCATAGGTATTGAGAAGCCTGGATATTACAGCAAAGAGCCAAGGTGCAGAGGTGTCTGAAGTGAGTTATCTGACTGCAGAACTGCCACAGGGATTTGAGAAGTACAGAGAGAAAATTATATATAGTGAACCCCGGGTCCTTGTTGCCACGCCAGGGTCATGTGAAGCTTTGTCATCTTTCTTTACTGCTTTGGAAGGGAGCGAGCAGCCCAATGTAGGCATTTAGTGAACGACTGAGCTTTCCAGGCTCCAAACCAGGTATTTATACACAGATTTCTCACTTCTTCTCAGCTGCTTTATGGGGAATGTGATCATCCCCTTTTTAAATTTTCTTGAGGTTTCTTTTTAGATGTTGTAATGTTTTCAATGGATATGAATAGATGGACCCATGAAGAGTGGGAAACAGAGTAGATGGAATATTTAGCCCAGATATTGTAGCTTGCCAATGCCAATTTTTCACATTACTAATAGGTTTGCTTCCATATTTACAGTTTCTTTTATTAGCTTGATAACCGTTTCTCCTGTAACTGGTTTCTTGCCTTTGGGCCTATTGAATGTTCTCTTGGTCCCTAATGCTCAAACAAATGTCTCTCTTTGGTATATATGTTTGCATGCATAAGATCTGCCCATATTATATGTATATATATTTGCTTACATGTATAGTTCAATAGTTCAGTATATTATATATAAAAGAAATTTTGGATATGTATTTATACTGTATATTGTCTATATGTACAGGTAAAATTGCAATTGAGGAATAAGAGTGTACAATTCACGATTGATGTGAAATATTTTAAGAGGAAAGAAACAGGATTATTTGCTCCCTGTCAGGCAACTAGTAAAGGATCTGGGGCATGTCCTTGGTCAGTCCTGACCCGGCAGAAGGAGACTTGTCTCTCCGACTGTCGGATCAGCACAGGCCATCAGGTGACTGCGGGGACAGCTGTCGTTCCTGTCTCCCCATGGAGGGGAGGGGTCGGCGCCCCCCTTCCCCCCAGGAGCGGCCTCGGAGTCGGGGATCCATCCATCCATGCATTCCGTCGAGGGGGGCCGTCCTTCCGGGGACGCTCCCCCTTCTCCTTCTCACAGGTCGCTCTGAGCCTTGTGCGTTTCTGTCTGTCTGTCTGTCGCAGGGTGCTCCAAGGTGACCTGCATCAGCCTGACCCGGGAGGCCTCCATTAAACTGTCCCCGCTGCACGGCAAACAGATCTCCATCCGCTACCTGGACATGACGGACTGCTTCGTGCTGGAGGACGAGGGGCTGCACACGATCGCGGCGCACTGCACGCAGCTCACGCACCTGTACCTGCGGCGCTGCGTGCGCCTCACCGACGAGGGCCTGCGCTACCTGATGCTCTACTGCGCCGCCATCAAGGAGCTGAGCGTCAGCGACTGCCGCTGCGTCAGCGACTTCGGCCTGCGCGAGATCGCCAAGCTGGAGTCGCGCCTGCGCTACCTCAGCATCGCCCACTGCAGCCGCGTCACCGACGTGGGCATCCGCTACGTGGCCAAGTACTGCGGCAAGCTGCGCTACCTCAACGCCCGCGGCTGCGAGGGCCTCACGGACCACGGCGTCGAGGACCTGGCCAAGCACTGCCCCAAGCTCAAGTCGCTGGACCTGGGCAAGTGTCCCCTGGTGTCGGACACGGGCCTGGAGTGCCTGGCCCTCAACTGCTTCAATCTCAAGCGCCTGAGCCTCAAGTCCTGCGAGAGCATCACGGGCCAGGGGCTGCAGATCGTGGCCGCCAACTGCTTCGACCTGCAGATGCTCAACGTGCAGGACTGCGACGTGTCCGTGGAGGCGCTGCGCTTCGTGAAGCGCCACTGCCGGCGCTGCGCCATCGAGCACACCAACCCCGCCTTCTTCTGAAGGGAGGGACGGACGCACGCACGCATGCACGTACGCAGGCACGCACGCTCCGGGCCCCGCCCCCCGCGGCCCGGCGCCCACGCGGACCCGGCCAAGCAGAGCTCGTCGCGCCCTTCTTCCTGTTCTTGTTCGGTTGTGTGGTTTGTTGGTTTGTTTCTGAAGGGAGGGACGGACGCACGCACGCTTGCACGTACGCAGGCACGCACGCTCCGGGCCCCGCCCCCCGCGGCCTGGCGCCCACGCGGACCCGGCCAAGCAGAGCTCGTCGCGCCCTTCTTCCTGTTCTTGTTCGGTTGTGTGGTTTGTTGGTTTGTTTCTCAAAGCAGCGTATGTAAGCACCGATAGCCACTCCTCACAGCAGCTCTCTGCGGAAGGCTCTTGCTGGGAATCTGGCTGGTCCGCTCTCTCTCTCTCCCCTTCCCCCCTCTCCCTCCTTCTCTCCTCTCCCCTCCCCTCCATCTCCCCCTCCCCCCTTCTTTCCCTCTCTTTCTTCCTCTTCCTTCTTCCTGTTTCCTCTCTCCTCTTTCTCCTCTCCCCCCCCCTTTTCTGAGCAACAGAAGTGGAAATTAGGAAGGGGCAAACCAGATTTCTCATAGAGTAGTACTTGGGTCAGGCCCATGGTGGTTCGTTTCTCTTCTCACAGGAGATGTATCTCAAGCAGGCCGATTGCACTGTCTAGAAATCCTTTCTCCCTGACACCCCCACCCCCCCAACTTCCACACCCCTGTTCTCCAGACTCCACCCCCACCCTCTACACACACACACACACACAGGAAAGCGACGGAGGCACCCACATAAAAAACATCCCAACACTGCTCTTTAAACTGCTTGGTGGGCCTAAGAAATAAACCTCATTCCCACAACAAGCAAATGTGATTTACATGTCAAGGCACTATGGTACACAAAGAATATTCACAACTTTTTGGTAAAAGTCTACAATGGCAGGCAGCATGGTGGACGGAGAGATTTGCAATGCTTTATTCCCCTGCTGTGCCACCAGCAGTGCGATTTGAAGAAAGGGTCTCCCTTCTCTGGGTTTCCGCTTCTCCCCGTTGAATTAGAAGCCATCTGCTGGAGGGGTAGCTTCATGCCTGTTGAGGAACTGAAAGAGCAGATTCCAATAAGTGGGACTTTGGCAAGGAGTCCATAGACATTCACTTCTCATAAGACTGATTTGGTAGATAGACCAAGGAGGTCCTACCAAGCCAACATCAGTGCACAAAGGGCCCTGTATGTCCTTTGGCTCCAGTCCAATGACCCTTCATGCTTCCTGGATGCTCTGGTTTCTATGCACAAGTGTTTTCAGCATCTTTTCCCTGCCACTCCCATACCATCTTAGCCCAGCGTGAGGAAACCTTACCACAGTAAAGCCACAGCCAGCTAGACTGGTCCCCAGCCCAGCTGCATCTCCCGAGTGTTTGCAAACAGGAGGAAAGGCCCTTGCAATGTTTAATTAACAAGTGAGGCCCAGGGGAGCACATGTTCCTCCCAGGTCTGCTGATCCCTCTCAGCACATGTGGCATGCCTTAGGCACATCTGTCCTGCAGCTGGCAGGGACACACGCCTTGCTTCTTTGTCATTCAGATCATGTCATGACTCTGCTCATCTATTTATTTCTTTATGCATCAAGACTTCATCACATGAAGCCTGTTGGGGTTCAATTTAGAAGTGTTTAAATTGGGCAATTTGCCACGTTGTGTCTCCCCTCAGCCCCTTCCCTATGGCCATCCCCATGTCTTCCATTAAAGAATGCAAAGCAGACTCCAGGGGTTTAAATATTGTTCACGTGAAAGCGCCAGACAAATGGCATAGGGAACACACCAGTAAGACAGATGCCAATCCACCTACCAAGCACTTGGAAAAGCATTACAAAATAGGAGATCTGAGTGGAAGGACTTTTTAAATGGCCCTTCTTGGCTAGAAATCAATGTGCTAGTTTCACAAAGGATGTAAAATCACATAGCCAGAAGAAACTCCATTGTTCATGTTCACAAAGCTCAGTTGTCTTTTGTTAGTGAACCTGACCTTTCCCAAATTCTTCTCTGGCCACACCCCTTCTTCATGACAGTCAAAACAGCTCAGCATGTCCTTCTGAAAGAGTCCACCATCCAATCACAGAACTCCCTACATCTCCAAGCCTAGCACACTGAATTCACTTCAGATCAAGCTTGCATGCCACTTGACAACTGCACTCTCACTGTAGGCTCCTGTGCATATGTTTGTCTTTTGTCAGGAAGGAGGACTTAATGTACTAAGGTGGCGTCTGTTCAGGTTTTTCCCTCCATCCCATGAAGCATGGATTCCTGTCCCATTGATATCACCATCAGCCCACATATGCAATCAAGACTATGTACCATGCTTAGGGGAAAGAACATGGTTTGGCTCAAGTCAGTACTTAATGATAGCCGAGGTTTAGAACTATAAAAGAAGTTGACGGTAGAATCCTGCTGCTGTGTGACTTGTGACTCTGTGTAATAAAGTTACAGAATTTCAGAATGATAAAATTGTCAGTGACCCTTGCCGCAAGAGTATTCCACAGAAAGAGCAGAGGAATTTAAAAAGAGCTCCGCAAACCACTCCACTCACACTGTCTGTAGAGCCAGGAGACTCAAGCCGACTTTTCACACTGATGGCCCAGCACCTATTCCCTTTCTCGGTGTCTCCCTTCTCCCAGTCTCCTTCCAGCAGGGTGGGAATCTGTGACCGGGGCTGTTGGGGAAACCGCTCAGCAGAGTTTTAGAAACCAAGCAAATGGCCTCAAGGGGAAATATATCTGTTTTGAAACATCTTCCTTCCTGGCTCTGCTCAATTGAATGCTCATTGTTTTGTTGGTGTCTTTTTTTCTTCAATTCTGATGTCCAAATCACTGCGTGCTGTATGACTCTAGAAAGCCTTAATTTACTACCACCAAGAAATAAAGCAATATGTTGGTAATAAAACTCAGCTTCATTTTTTAATACTCTTGCCAGAGAATAGTGGTGTTCAGCTGGGGACATTGAAAAGCAAGCAAGAAACTTGCTTCATGTGGAAAGATACAAGCCAAGGCATGGCTACTGTTGACCCTTTCAAGTTGAATCATGCCTTTGTTACCCTCCAGGACCTTATGGTGTGGGGCTTAAAATTGGGACGTAAGTGAGAAAACACAAACTGCAAATTCAGTGAGTGCTTTAAGGGCAAAAGTAATACAATAAAGTTCTTTCTCACATCTAAATTGTCACAGAGAAATTAAGCACAGGTGATGCAGTTGCTCAGTAGCAGGGAGTCGTGGTGAATTCAGAGAGAAGTTAATTGGGAGACATTCTGAATAGATAATAGAAAAGGGAAGACAAATGTGGAAAGACATTTCACTGAATGTGCCAGAGGCCTGGTTTTCCCCTTACATGTTGCTAGTCCATTGGTTTCTCCATTTTGCTCTCTACATGGGAAGTTCTCCTGCAGTGATGAGAGATGCCATGGGTGATCAGGAATGTGTCCTTTGGGCACATTATCTAAACACAGATCCTGGTGCCTAAAAGCAGAGGTCCACCAAGTGAGGTAAGAGATATTCTCATAAGCATGCAGAGAAGGGATACTACATCCAGAAATGCATAGGGATACGCTTATTTCTCCTTTTTCTCTTTTAGACGGCTCGTGTCTCCTAAAGCCACAGGTCTACCTTGCAGAGCCCTACTGACCTCTTCAGCCTAGCAGGACAGCTTGCATTTTAAGCAAGATGAAAGAACATCTCCACTTGGGGGCCATACAAGGCACATGGCTGTCTATCAACAAAACAAATGTTGCATATGTGAAAATGGAGCTAGGAAACTTGAGGGGATGGGTAAAGTTTATATGGATAGTGGGGAGTGGTGGAAAGTGAGACACTAATCAAGATGCATTGCACACATGAAAGGACAAAGTTGAATTGAAACCTCTTATACAACTCTTTAGAGATAAGAAAACATTATCAAAAAAACAGATGTAGCATCACCTGCAGAGCTAGCCCAGGAGAGATTTCCTTTACAGATGCCAATCACATGGGCTACCTAGGAAATCTGTCTTTAAGCTGTTTGATAAAGTCACTTTGCTTTATCCAGGTGTCTGAAGAATGACCTGAAGAACCATTTACAAAAATCATTGACATAAATATTTCTAGCTAGGCACTTCCATGCTATGAAATGTTTGCCTTTGTAGCTATTCAGCTACTGAGTGTTACTCTGATGACAGCACTATGTCCTAATTCTATCCTGACCCACATAATGAGCCATATGTAATAGAGGCTGGACAATAAAATTATCTTCCTTCACAAAAAGTGGTTCATAACCATTTATGACCCTTTATTATAGGTCAGGAGCTCTAGCAGAGCTCTAGCTCTGGGAGAATAGTTGAATGTCCTTATTCTAAAAGGTCTTAGAACAAATAGCAGTGATAGCAGGTATTAAGTTGGTGGTGAAATATTTTATAAAAGACAACAATATTGATTCATTAATCCAGCAACTATTTATTAAAATCTAATATATTCATCTGTCACAGGAATCTTACTCTGACGGAATTTACTAAAATAATGTTAGGAGAGACATACAAAGTTTAGAATAACTTTTTAAGAGAAAAGGCCTTTGATCTGGGACTCTACTCTCTGACAAGTAGACATTGAGCAGAAACTAACTATATTGCTCTTGACTGTCCAGAGCAGAACATGGAACCTACTCAGACAGTATTTGATAAGGCTAATGAAATAATGGCTACTACACATAAATATTCTCAAAACAATAGCTATATCAATTATAAATAACTATATTACCTCTTGTTAGCCATATGGAAACAACAGCATATTGAGTTTTACAGACAATGCACAGACATGCCTATTTTATTGGATGGGAGAATTATGAGAACACAATATTGGAACCTAATTTCTTTGATAGACTATTGTAAGAGTTTTAGAACCAATTGTTGGTCCTCCCTCGAAAAACTTAACCAACAAACAAAACCCCAGCATAAGCAAAAATGCTCCAAACCCAGGTTCCCTATGTCTGGGAATCTGCAGTCATAACTCTCCAGAAACTATCGCAGAGATGGAATAAGTTCCCTCCTTAATAACCTTCGGATTTTTCAGCAAATATGCTCTGTGGTGTCATCTAAGTGTAACTACTTATGTCAGTTAGGATTATAGTTTCTCTGTTCATACAGGGTCTTTCGCTGAAAAAGAGACCATTGGTATTTTTCAAGATAGGGGTTGGCCTACGTGAATAATCTTTAATGTTGTCAAGAAATGGATTTGGTTTCTAAAATTGCTGAGCATGCCTTTTGAAACTTGCAATCCTATTATGGTTATGAATATAAATTAATCTTTCTGCAATCATAATGAACCAAACAGGGAAAGCCCTTAGATCTGCCACTTTCTCCTTCTCTGCACTGAGGGTGGACAGTCATCTTGATTTTTAAGAGCACTGAGAGTCAGAGTAGGTTTATTAAGCTCATGTCTACAGAGACTGGCAGAGATATGGACAGAGGATTTCTAATTACAAAGATTAACCAGTAATTGATTTTTCCTTTTTCTCTAGTCTTCTTCCACCCACTAATGAACATAGCCACCCTTTATCAATAACACTTAGCCGTCCTCCCCCAAATCACAAGTTCCACATCCTAAATGTATTCTCCATGGATAATTTACATTTAAAAGTTAAGCAAACTCATCATGGTCATTTTCATTTATGTGGAGTGGATAAAGGGACAAGACTGTCACTAGTGATAAATAGTCTCTTTTCTTTCCATCTCCAAGTCTTCTATTTTAAAGATGGACACCAAAGTGTATATACTTTTGTAAAATTTCACATTCTTCACTCTTTAGGAAAAACTACATAAATGTGTGCTGGATTTCAACTGTCCACTTCCTCCCTTTACAATACTACCCTCCCCCCACCCAATAAAGAAAGGCTGGTGTTCTGTAGTCACTTGTCATTCAGTAAACTGCCTGAAGAAATCATGTTGCCCAACAAATCATTGGCTTCAGAGAAGCGGGCGAGAGGGAGAAGTCCGACCATTTCTCTTGCTCTCCTGGCAGCCACTCAGGCGATCACATGACTTATGGCACGGTTGATCCAGGTGAATGCCATGAGTGAGGCAAAGTCTTCCCCTTAGGGACCCAGGGCCCAAGGACTCACGTTGGGCTTGGGTTGGCTCCCCTCTGTGTTCATGATTTTAAAACATCCAAAGAATAATGACCACAGATGTGCTGGAAGCCTGTGGATTTAAAGAAGGAGAGAGACATTCAAATAATTGCCTCTCACTCCTGTAATGAAAACCAGTCCCCCTCCAGATTCCCAGGCTGGCCCTGTTCTGCTGGCACCATGGCCTTGGGGCTCTTGTGTGTAATATTGCTTTAGAAAATAGTGTGCACAGGAAGGCAATGGGAAACACAAAACCGCCACCGACGAGCATTCGTCCCCGTTCCTTTATAAAACTTGCCTTTACTTTGGAATGCAAGAGGCAAGATGCTCTTAAAGGTGATCATGTTATATTATGTAATGAATCCTTTTGATGTTTTTTAAATGCTGTACATTTTAGGGTGCTGAACGTTTTTGTTTCTCTTTCCCCGACATTTTAATTAGCACCAGTTACCTGTATAAGGGAGTTTCATTTTGCTATGTACGTATATACACACAATGCTCCTTGATCAGACTTGTCCACTCCATCCTTCTCACTAGTCCTCCCTTCCCCCTTCTCCAGTCAATCTCGTCAAGCTTCTGTTCCACTTTCACAAATGAACCTGAAATACTGCTATCATAGTCACCCTCCTTCACCCTCTGCATCCCCCTGGTCCTCTCACTAGTACACACACCTTAACAGAGCCCATTTTACATTCCCACCAGTCTTTCCTTTAAGTAGTTGTGCAAAGGGGTTTATTCTTGATCAGTATTGCCCCTTCTAGCCTCCTCTTCCATCTTTCTCAATCCCATTCATTCCCTCGCTTTCCTAAGTGCATTTTAATTGTTCAAAGGCATTTCACCATAGAATTTTTCATTTTTATGTTGCTATCTTTTATTCACAAATGCCCTGTCTGTTGATATTGATCACCAACTATCATCTTCATTTCCTCCTCCTTTCAAATCTGTTCAGTCTCACAATTACGAACATGTGAAATACATACAAGTATCCATGGATCTATCCATGCAGATATACACATGCCTATATCTCCATGTATAGATATGTATAGACTTGGTAATCCTGTGGCAAAAACAAAAGCAACTTTTAAAAGTTTTATATAAGTATTAATAGATTATTCTTAGCAGAATAAATTTCATGTACTGGTTTCTATTTCTATAGTACAGCTGATAAAGTTCTTTGTGATATTAATGAAATACAAATTTAAGCTTGGTCTTACTAATGAAATGTAATATTTAATGTTTATTTAATATTAATTTTACAGTATAAAGTAGAATATAAAATAATATAAGAATTACAAGACCTGTGTTTAATATATTTTTAGTTTTTGGTCTTACATATTTTGGTCTGTCTTTCGATGTGAATTACAATGACCACTAGCTGGGCTAGCTAAGATTGCCATTTGCTCAGATTTAGAAACCATTATGGAGGGAGGTTTGTCCCCATACGTGTCTGAGGTCATTTCAGAAACCTGTCTAAACATGGATTGACTAATGTTTAGCAAAAAGTATCATTGTCACAAAAAAAGAGATCAATGGTCAAAAACACAAAACTAGATCTGGGAAGGTGGCTCAGTGGTAGAGTGCTTGCCTTGCATGCATGAAGCCCTAGGTGTAATTCTTCAGCACCACATAAACAGAAAAAGCCAAAAGTGGCGATGTGGTAGAGTGCTAGCCTTGAGCTGAAGAGCTGAGGGACAGAGCCCAGGCCCAGAGTTCAAACCCTAGAAAGGGAACAAGAATCTGGGTGGAAAGGTATTCTGTTCCATTCTTGGCACAGAATGACATGAATTTCATGCAGAGATTCTTCTGAGTTATAGTTCATTATTTTTCAGTAGTCGTTCAAAGGGGCTGTCATGCAGCATGTCAGTGTGATGCATCTTGATCACTATAACTTCTTTTATCATCCTCCCTCATCCCACTCAACCCCACTCAACCTCCCAGGGTTCCTCGTTTCATTGGATATTTATTAAATGTTATGATTGCATTCTTCCCAGAGTTAATTCTTCCATTGACTGTGAACTCTGCTTATACATTCATAGGGTTTTATTTTTTCTTTCTTTTTTTAAAGGATTTTTATGATCTCTTGTAGATAATGGCTATTTGGAAAAGGTAAAGCAACTGTTCCGTAGATCATGAGTCTGTTTATGCATCACTTGTCATTCCCTCTTCATTTTCCTGCTCCTGATGTAGTATTTACAGTGCTAAGTTTTGCTTCTAAAAGAATTCAAGACTTGTGGTGTGTCACTTGTAACTATCAGCTGTCCTTTGAAAACTACCAGTGAACTACAGAACAGCATTCTGATAGATGTAGTTCAATCATTTTGAAAACTCATTTAAAGAAACATACCATAAACTCTTTTTGACATTTGTTTCTCAAAGAATATCACCACAGTATCAAGAAAATTTTAAGTTCTGTCTTATTTTAAAACCAAAACATACTCTTTCCACATGTCCAGCAATGTACTAGACATATAAATATCTGACCTTTTAAAACATTAAATTTCATTTTAGGTTGAAAGGATTGTAACTAGAAACTTTACACCTCATTTCACCAGTGTTGGTGGAATACCTGCTACTCCTAAAGTTTTTCATAACAGAAAAGATCCTTTTTCCATTTTAGTTGCATTTTTATGAGTGCTGCACACATAAATCATACAGTAAAAAGAGCTCTTGATATTGTTTTTTATCTCAAGATATTATTAATATACAAACAAAATTTAGCTAACTTCAAGTGAGTATTAGTCATGTAACTTTGGGAGGATTTTGCACATCAAAACTTCTACAAAACCAGTTTTATATTATTAACTTTCTGCCTAAGGAGAATCAGAATAAAAACTAGAACTATATGAAGACCCCCTTTCCAGCCTTTGTAAAAAACTTCCCACTATTCCAATCAAAAGTAAAGGAGAGTAATATCAAAAGTCTCAGAAAAGCATATTTCAACCATTCTTGAGCTCATCAACAACTTGCCAATGTTCATGGATGTCCCTTGGTTCTGCACTTAGGATATCTCCAAAGTGCTTTCTAACTTACTATCTTTATGTTTCTCAATTACATTCCTTCAGACATTAGAAATCTATGGCAGTAGGCTCTCAGTGTGGTGATAAACCAGCACTACTGTTCACCCTAAATTCACCACAGACCCTCCCCAAACCAACACAGAAATAGTACATGTTAAAGGGAAATGGTTTCCTTTAAGTTTTTATAATATATTCAAGTCTCATCAAATTAATTAATTAATAAATTAGGACTTAAGAGTCCAGAAGTTACTTCCAGCTTTGTCAATGACTTGATGTTCATGTTTGAAAGAATTAATTCCTCTATTAGAGGAAAGGCCTGCAAGAATGGTCATGACAATTTGTGCTTCAATGGGGGAATGCCACATTTTTTGAAAATTTTACCATTGTTCATATTTTCTATGGTGAGATGGTTTGCATATAAGATAGACACACAGACAGACAGATACATATATACATACATACATACATAATACATAAAGGTAGATGATAGATGCATATTAGATAAATAGACATGTCAGATGAAAGAAAAAGAAGAAAGGAAGGAAAGAAGGAAAGGAGGACAGAAGGAAGAAAAAGAAGGAGGAAGGGAAGGAGAGAGGAAGAGAGGGAGGGAGCGAGGAGGGAGGAAGGGAAAGGAAGGACAAACATAACCATATCCATGCATATTTTTGGTCAAGGAGTGCTCAGTACTGACACTATCTCAAAAAAGTTGATGCTGAAATTCTCACTTGCTTAGCATTTTATTTAGTTTTAGGAGACACAGTAACTTCAAGACACAAAATAAAATAGGAATGGAACCACATCTATCAAAAATATTGAGTGCTGCATCTGCCCTCAATTTTTATTGGAATCACTCTAAATCTTGCCAGTCTGTCCAACAAGAAAGAAGAATAAGATATTCTATGGCAGCTGGAATGGGGACAAAAAAGATGTTTGTCTCAGCCGATAAAATTGAACTGCAGTAGGAGGAAGCCAAGAGGATAAATAACCCATATGAATTAGGATGCAGACAGGATTTCATGGCCTAGATATTTTTCCCAGTTCTAG
Source organism: Dipodomys ordii (assembly GCF_000151885.1). NCBI lineage: Eukaryota > Metazoa > Chordata > Mammalia > Rodentia > Heteromyidae > Dipodomys > Dipodomys ordii. Next base: position 10,545,205 of record NW_012267237.1, read on the forward strand.
TTACTGGGACTGAAGATGGGAATATTTACTGAGGGCATTCAAATGGCTCCCCTTTGCCAAACACAATATTTTTTCCAGTGTGGTACTAGTGAAATGCGTCTTTTGTTCTGACTTTTAGAATTCTGTAGCCAGACTTATTTTCCGGAAAACCATTGATAATCAAAAGTAGACAGTATTCTATGGAAATCATTTCCAAAGAACACATCCAACCTTTTGCCTGTACTGCCTCTTGCTATTTTCTTTTTGATAGAGTAGCTAGATCGAACTGTAGGAAGACTCAGCTAAATAGCAGAAGATGTGAAGTAGTTTAAAGATGTGAAAACCACTTAATCACAGAGATCTTATTTCAGAATGAAATCCATTTGAAACAAAAAAATGTGTCATATCTAAATATATAAACTAATGTTTGGATGGAGAATGAAAAAGGACTTGTTCAGACCAGAGATTATATAAGAGACACAGTAACAGGAGAATCTCTTAGCTCCTACATCCTCTATCTCTGATGAAAAAGAAGAACCAGAGTCACAAATGAAAGAGTCCACAAGCTTTAGGTTCTCCCTGGATGCACCAAATTTTCTGTTTGCAAGTGGTAGTGCCACAGGAAGAACCCCCACCCCCTGCAAAGACCTGTGACCTTCAATTCAGTAGGCCTTTGTTGATGATTGTCCTGCTTCAGTTGGAGATAGATATAACGAAAAGCACACAAAATTCCTGCCTTCAAAACACCCACCAGCTATTGAAGTAAGGCCAACATGGATTCAAATGAACACATTTTTTTTTCATAAAGTGTAAGACCTTAAGTGAATCCTACTCTTTTAAACACTCTTTGAGACAGAGCAGTGAGCGAGCTAGCATTTCATGGAAGCCATTTTGGAGGCCAGCTATTTCTTTTTTGTTTTTTCTCTAGCTAGTTTTTTTTTTTATTTGGGTGGTACTAAGGATCAGGTCTTGAAACCAAGAATACAGATATAGAAGGCCAACCATTTATAACACATGGAGTCTCATTCTTGAAGGCCATTCAAGAGTCTGCTATAGTGATGTCATTGATAGAATCTTCAAACACTGTCTTTCAAAGGCAAATAAAAGGCAAGAAGTGAGACTGAAGGAGGATAAGGAGGACAAGAGGGAGGAAGAGGAGAAGGATGAAAAGGCCAAGGAAAAAAGAAAGAAAAAAACTCAGAATACTTTTTTGAAAAGCTATTCAATATTGCAAGTTGCTGAGCCCAGATTGTCATGTGACCACATACGCAACGAATCAATAAGAGGCTTCTTTGCTGTGCAGTAATTCCAAGGTTCTTTCTCCTTCTGTCACCACCATCATCAAAAGGAGGGAGTTCTATAAGAATTTTATTTTCCAAGTATGTGAATGACGAAAGCATACTTTTTAATAAGGCTCTCTATAATGTGTTTTAATTATAAATGATTACTGTCGGTAAGCCTATTTGAAGACATTCTATATTTTACAGTCCATGGACCATCCCTTATTCAGGAGATGATTTAGATTTTCTGTTCTTCTGAGCTTGGAGTCAAGCTGGATACTGTTTGTTATGGGATGTATTATCTTCCTCATCTGTGCAAATTCTAACATTGAAGTCTTAATCTCCAGTGTCTCAGAATGTGAGAAAAGAAGTAATGAGGAAGTAATTGAAATAAGTAATTAAAAATTAAATTAAAATGAGTTACTTAGGTTATTCCCTAATCCTATATCCTACTGGATTGGCATTATTATAAGAAGCAAAAAATGAACAAAAATGCATACATGTAAAAGACCACGTGAAGACACAGGATGAAGATGGGCATCTAAAAGCCAAGGAGAGAGGTTTCAAAAGGAATTACCCAGGGGACACCTCAATCTTAGACTTCTAACTTTCCAGATAACACATTTATTTTGTAAGCCCTTGACTTCCTGCTACTTCCTGCTAGCCCTATCAAACCAATGTATGTAATACCCTCCCAGAGAGGAGTAAAAGCTAAAGATTTTCACCATTTTCACAACCAAGATCAAGGCATAATTGGCCACTGTCTGGGTTAAAATATGAAAATACACAGAGGCTGAGAATGAAGAGAGAGACAGTAGAAAATAATCATGATCATATGTACACAATAATCTATTTTAAACTACTATAGCAAAATACCACAAGAAAGCTACTTCAGGAAAGAAAAAGGGTAATTTAACCCACATTTCTGGAATCTTCATCTGGCAATGGCTTTCTAGCTGGCAGTATCCTGAGGTAGCACAGAACATCACATAGCAAGAGACAGGAAGAGCATGTAGATGTCTGTCTAGTCTGGTCATTCTCCTCTTACAAAGCTACTAGAATTCAACTACTCTGGTGACCTTACTTAATCTCTAATCACTTCCCAAAGGCCTATCTCTTAGCCTGATCAGCAACTCATACCTCTGAATCTCAGAAGGTTATATCATGTCAAGGGCAGATGTAAGGGGCAGGCACCAAGAGCAGACACTTTCCTCTAAGACCCAAGGGTCCTCTTTTTCCATGGGTTCTGAAAGTCTACAGTTTATCGAACCCAGTCATCCCCTGTTCCGCTTTTGAAGTTAGTTTAAATCTCTGTATATGTCAAATTACTTCACTAGGCCTGAACATTTGTTCAAAGCCTCCTAGAAGTGGAGATGAGGTAAATTGTGTAACATGGATATCAAAGACCAACCTTCATACAAAGATCTTATTGACTCATTCTTCCTACTTCCTCAAGAAGAAGCCCAGGAGCCTAGAGAAGTTTTGAAATAATGCAAACATGCTGAAATAATGACAAGGTAATATTCTGAGCATCTAACTTGTTATTGTAATTTAGCAAAATGAGAACTCTCACCAGGAGGGACTGGGGAAAGACAAAGGGAGAAGTTCATAGCCAGGAAAAGTTGTTTCCTGTAGATAAGTTTAAGATATACAAATATTTCCTCATCTCCCCTGTTCCCATTTTTAAAATTTCAATAGCATTTCCTTTTGATAAAGGGGATGCAAATATTTAGGCATCCAAAGATGAGCTTGCTGGTGACACAGCCTCCAACATCATCTCTAGAGTATGGTACATAGGCATTCCAAGTATTTCCAATCTGTTACACCAATGGCCAAACTTGATAAGCTAAATCTATTCTCTATCAAATGTACATGGTGATTTTTTTTCCTGCAAGATAGCAATGGAACCAACGCAGGAAAAGAAATGAAAAATGTTCTGTAAACAAAATAAATAAAATGTTCATCTTCTGATTCAAGGGCACAGGCACCAGATATGTATCCATTAGAAAGAACACTGATGACTGGAAAATCCCTTCTCCACTATTTGTCCTGGTGGAAGGACTAATCATGGTAGCTCACCAGTTACCTTTCCTTCCTTGAAACCCTCAGGAAGTGTAACCAATGGCTATGAGACCATCAGTCATGATTGCCATCCCTGATCTCTATTCTTGCTGCTTCTGGTAATTATATCCTTCTCTTATTAGGTCACAGAACCAGTGGGCCATGCATGGTGGTCTCTACCATCTGCTGAAATATTTGGAGTTGTGGAGATACAGGGACAAAAACACAAGTTCTTTACTTTGTAGCTTCACAACCCGAGTCAGCACTCAGAATTTTTCCATTCTTAGAGGCCTTGAAGGGGAACAGGATATGTCACCTCAAAACATATCACTCTGTAATAAGAATTATTCTGTTTACAGTATATGAGATCCTAGAATCCTTTAGTTGCCTAAAAGCAGACTCTGAAAAACAGCTCATTTGCCAGAAATTACCCACTTTACAGCAATCCTAATCTTTCCTCAGAGAAGTCGGCATCACACCCAACAGACAAGCTAGCACATCTCCCATCTCCTCTCTTCACCGATTTATTTTTTCCAAGAGCCATTTGCTCTTCTCTTTCTTCCTTTCTCCACTGAACTTACAGTTCACAAACACTAACCACCTATTTGCTCCTCTGTGAATGCTCCCATATGAATTCACAGTGAACATGCTAATAAACTTTTATTTATTTTTCTCTTGTAAACCCATCTTTTGTCAGTCTATTTTGCAGATCTCCAGCCAGTGAACCTAGGAGAGTAGTGGGGAAAAAAGACTTTTTCCCCCTCTCTCTTAACAACCTTATTTCTCACTGGTGAGGATTTGATCCAGTTCTTTTCCCTAGGTTATAGGGTGAGAGGTGAGAAATGATGAATGAAAGTGCTTTGTCAACCTCAAAGTCCCATAAACCTATGAGTAATAAGTGGCCCGCATTTCCACTAACGCCCTCAGACTGCAAATCCAGAAGAACTTTGCATCTGTTTTCATGTTCTGTTCGCCAAATCGTCCATGATTATCTTCAGAAATTTCTTCCTCACTTCCTTTTATTTACAAAGCTTTCTGGCTTCTTAATCACCCTATATTGTTATAGCTACCTTCAGATGCCAGGCGTGAATTTAAGAACATTGCCTAGTATTCAGAAATCATAAGGTTTGAATTAATGTATTGATGAGCTATTGATTTATTTGCTTTCCTAGTACACTGAAGGATTTTTTTCTTGTATGTAAGATTCTCATCTACAAGATATGGATACTTAGTTCAGTAAAAAAAAAAAAAAAGATATCCAAAGTATAGTGCTTGTTGGCTTGCTTAACAGTTTTCTACAAAGATGCTTATCCCAGAAAATTTGGTGAGAATGTCTTTGCTTTTCTATTCAAAAGCCATGAAAATAATCTGTGTATCTGAATACCAAGATGATGCACTCAAATAACAACAAATCCTTAGTATCATTATAACATTTTCATGGCTCAAGAATTAGCCTTGCTGCCTGATTCTATTTTAATAAACAGCAGTTCCTCCCCTCCTGAATAATCAATTAGCTATACTTGGAGTCATTTTGAAATTATTCAGAGTTAACCTAGTCTTTTAAGATTTGGTTTACTGATCACTCCCTTATTCAAGAAAAGTTGCCTTCAAAATAGTGTCAGTAATCTAGCGGGGAGAAAATGAGGTTAACAATGTAGGTGCAGAATGAGAACGCGGGGTAAATAAAGCATCTGTGTATTTTCAGCTCTGTGTGACTCTACCCCACACCCCCTTGCCCTGTGCTATCTGGCCTAGGAAAGAAGGTGATGGTTTGGTGGTGACATGGAAACCCATGGGAAAAGGAAGGGGCCATGAATGACAGAGCTTGGGAGTTTGGAATGAGGGTCCGATCACTACAGATTGTTCAGGCCACATTCATCAGAGAGCAAAGAAGCGACCCCCGCTCTTACTCATCCTGTGGGGCTGGATTTGACCAGCAACCTTGATCCTTGAGCCTCTAGTGTGGCAAGTAGGTGAATAGGCAGATTGCACTCCACTGAAGAAGTGGTGTTCAAAACTTAGCTGTGGTGTGTGGAAGCCATGGTGGATGTGGGATAGAAAGGGGAGTCTGCCATCGGTGGGCGAAGAGGACCACATTGTGTGGGTTATCCAAGCTACACACTAAACTGGAGCTACACAAATGAAGGTGAAGCTCTCAGCAGAAGGAAGGGAAGAGTCGACCTTCATTAAGTAGGCTCTCCACATTCATCTCACACTCAACCTTTCAAGTCGTAGATGTACCAAATAACATCCTACCAAAGATATTGTTTAAAAATCATATTACCTTTGATGACAAGCTAGGGTGAACTTAGAACTTTCCATCTATCTTCAAGATAAATACAGTCTTACACATAGTTAGTACATGAGGAAATCAAACTCAATTGAACGAATTCATAAACAAATGTCTCTGAAATAGCCAAGAAGCTTGAATTTGTCCCCAGAAAATTTAATTGGCCCCAAGAAGCATGCTCCACCTACAGCAATGCAGGACTTTCTAATCAGTGGCAACAAATATGAGCAACTGAAGTTTGTTTTTTTAAGTCTCAATTGAAATGAAATATAAGGAGTACTCCATTAGTGTGAGCGCTAACACAGAGGTCTTTCTTGCAGAAGTCAGCGCTCCTAAGTATGATCCTCACATATCACAGAGCGTAATTCCTTGTCTTATGAAGTTTGTTGTCCTGGGAAGCTTTCTTATCTGGCTTTAGATCCTGACATTGTGCCTCTGGAGAGAAGTCCTTGTGAAAACAATCAAATCTTTTCCAGACGGAGATGAGCATTTTTAATTCCCCAGGTTTCCTGCCTAAGCATGGCTGGCTAATCTGGGTGACCATAGCCAAAATTTCTCATCTTAAGAGTATGCATATGCATAACACACCTACTGCATTCATTACATCAATACAGGGAAATCAAGTCACCCAGGTGAGTCCTCAAGGAATAGCAGATTACCTCCAAGGTCATTATGTCTTCAGCTACACAAACATCCTTACGAAGATGTTGAGTTTGTTTTCAGCTCCACTTCTGTAGCTGCCTAGTAGGAGCCAGTTTCTAAATACTCTCTCTCTGTCTCTGTCTCTCTCTCTGTCTCTCTGTCTCTGTCTGTCTGTCTGTCTGTCTCTCTCTCTCTCTAGTTGTCTGTTGGAATCTATTATAATAATACCATAGTTTGAACTCAGCTTGCTTGCTCATGTCTGGTGCTCTACCACTTGAGGCACGTCTCCAGTTAAGCATTTTTCTAGTGAATTGGAAATAGAATCTTTCTAATTTTTCTGCCTTGGCTGGCTGGTTTCAGATTGCAGTGCTCTGTTTTCAGCCTCCTGAGTAGCCAGGCAAGGCATCTGATGTGAGTTTCTCAAACTTCAGAACAAGCCAGAATCACCTAGCAGATTTATTTAAGAACGTATTGAGGGGCTCACCCCTCAAGATCTTCTGGTTTTGATGTAGTCTAAGAATTTGTATCGCCAATAAGTTTCAGGGAATTTTGTTACAGAACATGTAATAAGCCATTAACTTTGCTAAAGACCCTTGCATTTGGTAAAATCTTTCATTCAAAATGCCAGACAATCAAGTTAAAGTAGACAAATCTGTGGCTTATTTCCAATAAATAACTAGGATTTATAAGCAAAAATATGTTTTTTCAGACTACTTCCTCAGTAGATGTCATTGAGCAAGAAGTTCAAAAAGAAATAAAACAGAGAAAACAAAATATAGATATGAATTTCATCTTTATACATAAGCATTCACTTGAATGCTTGAATTTACATATCAATTATTTGCTTTATGTCTATTGTTTTTGTTTACAAAGCCCAGTGAGAATCTGGGACTCTTTTTCAAATCATGGTTCTGTGAAACAGATGGACAGATAGAGAGTCTAGCCGACTTTCCTTGCTTGCTGGAAAGGGCAAACTGCGAGGAATTCTGAGATCACAGGGGAAAAAAAAACCTCATCCTCTTGATCGAAAATGAAAATCCTTGTAGCATTTATGAGACTTGGAGAGGAAGTGGCTGTTCACTTCATGATACAGAGAAGTCCATGGGGCAAAGACCCAAAACCCTTGCCTGCTTTCCATCAGGTTACGCAGAAAGAAGGGACAGAAACGTGCCAGATAGTCTATATTGGATACAGATGTCCCAAAAGGAGCAAGTTGATTCTGTCCAACCGCCATAGCAACACCAGCTGCTTATGAAATCATGAGGAGAGTGGGGTGAGAAGGGTTACATGTTCAGACATATATTTACAGTGATTTTACAAACCTCATTATTTCCAAAGAGGAGTAAGATGAAAGCAGTCTGTTTATAAAACCAGACTCTCCAATTAGACCTCCTATCCCCCACCCCCTTGAGTACTTTCTGCAGGATGCAGGCACGAGATGGAGAATCGAAGCACTTATCCAGAGCATCCAAGAAAAGCCATTTTTGATTCAATCAAGTGTCTGCTTCGGTAGACAGATATAACTTACAAAAATGGAACGGAATCTCATCCTCTTATCCACAAAAATGGGCTCTGATTTCTGGTTTTTAAATGCCATCTATTTAACATCGCCTAAAAAAATATTTCCCATCATCTTCTAGAATTTTACTTTCCTTTCTGTCAATGTCTGACTCAAGATCAATCAGTTAATCAAAGAGGCAATTGACAAGGATCCATTAATGCTCCGGAAACCATCACTTTGACAAGTGTTCCAATAATCCAGGAATTTTCAATCCCTCTAAAATTGGTGGAAGTGGATAGAATGTCTGCCTCTAGCTAAGCAAGGCAGGGAGAGGACCAGTCAGAAAGCTGGCGTTTTGTCTTCACCACGGAAATGCCAACCAAAGTTCCAGTATGATTTGGAAGGCTTTGTAGTACCTCTACACCTAGATGGCTGAAAATGTAAGAAAGCCATGGGGACAGGGTTGAAGGTAAACACCATGGGTAGAAAGTCACCTACCTTCAGTATCCTGAAAGTAGACACAAAAACCTAACAATGAAAGTCCAGCTCCCAGAGCAGGACTGACGGAGGAGCTGAGGGTCCCTGCTATGATTTCTTTCTTTCAAGTTTTAGAAATCCAGGGAGAAAAAAAGATTGAGGAAACTAGTATAAACATACAGTAGATAGACCCCATATCAACATAATTGGATGACGGGATGCCCAGATGGCTGCTATGACCTTACTTCTGTGCAAGGGAAGGAAATGGGGTTAGTACTTGGTGATCATGTGAGCAAAACCAATAGTTCTCCCCAGTGTGTGGATACACCACCGTCTACCAAGGGTGGGGAAACTTTTCTGCCAAGGGCCATCTGGATGTTTATAACATAACTTGCTGTTGAACTTCGCCTTCAAAAAAGCTCTTAGCTTTCCTGAATTTTGGGTCCCAGCTGTGGTTGCATTGGCAAAGCAAGACCAAATGATTTTGAGGACCTTATACATCCCATAGGCAGGCTACATACCCCTTAACCCACTGAGCCTGTACAGAACAAAGATGAAAAGCAGTCAATTATCTTCTCTTCCCCAGGTAGAACATCTATCTCCTCTGCCCTAAGACATCTGAGGTGCTACTTCTTGGAACTTTTGGAATCCAAGAGCCCTGAATTCCAAGGCTTTGGGCCTTGGGTGGGGCCCTATATCCTCAGCTGCCTCAACAAACAGAACTTCAAACTCACATTGAATTCCCCTTTTCCCCTTTTCTAATTCTCAGCCTACAGTCAGAATATCATTGGCTTTCTGGGCCTCCATAATCATAGATGTCCCAAAATGCATCCGCTCTGGTATGTCCATGTATGTGCAGTTGATTCTATCTCTTGATAAACTTTGCTTACACACACAGGCAAAGTTCTACTTCCAGAAAATTTCTAGCACCCCTCCCCTTCATGCGGGTAAACCCATATAACTGTCTCTAAGCCTGGAAGTGCTCTCCCCCGCAAAAGCCGCTGGATAGCTAAAACAAGGGAAGAGGCCCCCAGCATCTCTCAGCTTACATAGTGCTAATTACATTGCATTACAGTGCTTTTTTCAGGGGCTTTGATAGTTCCACAGGGACAAGGGCCTTCCCTCCCCAGTTTATGGTTCCTGATGCCCGGGGCAGTACTGAGCCCAGAGGAGAGCAAAAGAAGGTGCTGAAAGAAATAATGAAGAAACGGGAATCTGGGTAGGAAATGTATATGTGCCCTGAGACCATTCCTGGGCTAGAGCTATCAAGAGTTTATAATAGTGTCCCCATTCAATCAGACAGCCATATAGTGTGTGTGTGTGTGAGAGAGAGACAGAGACAGAGAGACAGAGACAGAGAGACAGAGAGTGACAGAAACAGAGAGACAGGAGAAACAGAGAAACAGAGAGGCTGAGAGACAGGGACAGAAAGACAGAAATTTTAATTAATTGAGTAACATAAAATCCATAGCATGCTGGCAGGCTGGAAACTCAAAGAAGATTGTGACAACAGAGTTTCTCTGGGAAACCTTAATTCTTGCTTTTCAATTCTTCAGCCTGAAGGAAGAGGCTCACCCACATTATCAAAAGGGGTCTACTTCACTTAAAGCCAACTGATTCTTATCTTAATCACATCTATAAAATGTCTTCACAGCAGCACAAAGACTGGACACCACGGCCTAGACAACACATAAAATGATAAAGACTACTTAAACAGTGTGACTAGACTAGCGAAAAACAACCTTGATAAGAGGAGCTGAAGCCGCAGAGCCCTCTTCACGGGTAGATATAGAAGGTGGGACAGGATGAGTGCTTTCCAGGCCTGGAACAGAGAGATCTGAGCAGGGATGTATGAGAAAGGGGCTTTGACCTTGAGTCAGGAGACCAACAACCTCATAAATGGGTTACAGTGAACAGTACCCCAGTCCTCCTCCTGCTTTCCTCCAATCTCTTGCTGAGATTCCTGTTAGGTAGAATCAAGTAAAACCCAGAAACCAAGGAAGGCCTGTGAATTTCAAGAATGGCAGAGTGGGGAACAGAAACAACCAGTCGGCCTTGAACAGCAAGAACATGATAGAGCCAGAAAACCATCTACAACATGATAGGGCCTGAAAACTGCCTATGTTCTACTAAATTAACAGTGGACAGGGTCATACCACTGATCACAGGAGGATGCACCAGAGTTGGATAACAGGAACTTCATTCTTAAAATGTAAAGAATGAAAATAAAGTCTTGGAAATCGATTAGTATGAAAACTGAAATCGGCTATGAACTGATGGCTGTGGGAAATAGTTTCTTGATGGAAAACAAGAAAGAGCTAGGCCAGAACTACTAGGGAAAAAAAAGACATTGAAGTAAATAGTAAAATAGGAAAGAATTTCTAGAAGGAAGTTAGCGACAAAGTTGCAAAGTCTAACTTACAGCTGGAGCAATGATGTCTATAATTGACTAAGGGCAAAGCTAGAATCATCTGAAAGAAAACCTGCAAAGCCTCCCTTCAGCCTCCCTTCATCCAGCAGCTGCCAAAGGAGCACTGGAGAAAATAAGTTTCAGGTTTACAAACATTGCTGAACCTGAGTTTTAAAATATCAGAATATAAATGTAAAGAGGTTGCCATGTTTCAAAAAAAACAACAAGATACATTTATCCTAGCAAAATTTTTACATTTCCAACATAAAATATTGGGGTCAGGGGCCTGACACAATGATATATTCCCTACCTAGCAAATCTAAGGCTCCAAGTTCAAACCCTAATACTTGGGAAACAAAAGATACGGAAAAGAGGAGGCAGGCAGGCCGGAAGGCAGGCAGGAAGGCAGGAAGGCAGAAGGGAGGGAGGAAGGAAGGAAGGAAGACAGGAAGGAGAGGGAGGGCGGGAGAAAACTTTTAAATCTGTAGGATGTTGGAGGAAAGTGATCCTTGGAAATTCATTTCTACTCTGTAACTTCAAATACCAGAGCATTCTGGGCCGCATACAGAAGAAAACAAGCAGTCTGTTATAATACTGTTAAGATTGTGAGACCGTCAGATGCAGAAAATGACCCTTGCATTTGAAATAGCATCAGTTGGATGCCAGATTCACAAAAGTTTACATTTAACATACACTGGTCAAACTGTAATTACTTCCACAAAGTGACCCAGACCACACCTGTAGAGCTTATATTTGTATCCCATTCTTTAGAGACCACTGAACATGGCGGTGAAGGACACAACAGGTTTATTCTGGTTTCCCTTCCTCAGCATGTGTTCCAAGTTTAGGATTGAGAAGGCTTGTGAGTCATCATTCCTTTGGGCACTTCAGAGATGCTTGGGTTCAGAAAGCTTGGGTTCTACTCATTGATCAATGGAGATGAGATTTTTATGTTTTTTTTTTCAAAACCATGGTTGATATCACCATGGGTTTTTTTGCTTCTAATCTTTGCCAACCATGGCTAACCTCTTGTGTATTTGGGGCATTTAAATAGCATGAGTAGTAAAAGTTGTGTTTCCGTTATTCATGAAAGCAGAGATATATGGATAGCGCAATGTCCAACTGCATCTTAACTTATTTGAGTAATAATGTAGGCCTCTATAAAATTCATGGTGAAAAACAGCGGTGAGTGCAGATTTTTAATTAGGAAAATCTAATAAATTTACTCCGGGGCTGATATTAGCTCTTATAAGACAGACTTTCATTTTTTTCAAATAAGACCTATAAACATCTCCTTGTTAATGATGCTTAAAAAATCAGTGTCCATTATATGATTTTAACTATATTTCTTTTAAAATCACAGAACAGGAGTTAGCAAAATACATCCAAAATTTTGACAGCCATGTGCTTTCTATACTTTTATATGTTTGTAGGTAGCTTTACTTTTTTTCTCTAGTAAATATGAATAATTTTTAAGTGAGGAAAAATACACTTTAAAAATTCAGTACATGTGATATGTTAATATTTCAACACAACATAAAAATTTACAGCGGTAGATAGAATATGTTAACAGTATCTCTAAGATGTGGAAATGCTCCCAATTTGTTTTCTTTATTAGTTTGGTATTTTTGACATTTCAATAATAATCATGTTCTAGACTTAAGAGTTCAAATGAAGGAAACCTGAAAGCATTTTGACAGTGATCTATCTTTATTTTTTGCAGAATAGCTTAAGTGAAAGAACATTCCATGTGTTTCACTGGGGAGATTATGACCTGATAAGAGTAAAGATCATTCTCATAATAACAGCAATGACAAGAAACACCATTTATTTATGCAAAGGCTACAATGTGCTAAGCACTTTGGGTATTTGCATACTTAACCTCATTTTGTCTTTAAAACAACCTTTTGAGGTAAATTACTATTATTGCAACCATTTTACACATGAGCATTACAGGAAAAGAAGAGTGAGTTATTTGTCTAACAGGTACTAAGAAGGCCAATGTTTAGACCAAAATATGGCTCCAAAGTAAAAAGATAAATATTAAAATAAATTACAAAGGACAAAGCTCCCACCCCACCCACCCCCAAGTCAGGTCCCATAATCTGCACCAGATCTACTCGCAAGGACAAAGGCCACCTTGCAATATAAATGTAACCCAACTCAAAAGTGCTTTAAATGGATATTTTTGTTTGTTCTTTGCCTCATCACTGACTCCCTGTGTGAGTGACCTGCACATTCAGTAAGCTGACCCCTTTCCTATCAATAGTTATGTTACAGTCACAGGAGAAAAGAGAAATGGAGACAGAGATGATGATGATGAGGATGATGATGAGGATGATGAGGATGATGATGAGGATGATGATGATGATGATAGAAAGAGCAAAAGAGCAAATCCTTAAATTCAGTCAGCCAACTTTCCTTAGTGCTCAAAGAAGGTCAATCATTCTGCATTATATTTTCTTGACTCTATAGATACCTTCCTCTATAGATACCTTCTTGCAGCTTTTCTTATCTATAAGTACCATGCAGACTAGAGCCCTGATTTATGAATAAATTTCTTGGTTTTTGTAACATAGCCCCAGTTTATATGTATTAACAATGCCCCTTTCATTGTCAAAGAGATCTGGTTAGGACATTTCATTATATGCTACATATTTTAACTCAAGTGTGTCTTTTCTCCTTAAGACATCTGGCACATTTGGGGAATATATATATTGAATAAACAATGGAAAAAGTACCCTCCTCCATGACTAGAGAACTCAAGAAATGTTTCATTGCTTTCCAAGTGTTAAGCAATTTCTCCAAGATAAATTTTATAGGGTTATTTCTCATGATGGTGAATTGAAGTGAGACACATAGTACCTTTGTCAACTCAACCAAGGAAATTAATATCCTAAATTACAGAATTAAATATTTATGTGAGGATATAGATCTTAAAGAACTGTAGGAGAAACCAGGAAGTGAGGGTCTATGAGGGAATTTGGATGACTAAGTGAATCATGGGTCAGTGGGAATCACAGGTCAGTCAATCTGTGAAGTTAAGTGACTGGACATCCTTATGAGAAAGCATAAAAGAGAACCTAGTGGAAAGCCTGTGGCAGTCTTCACACAACAATGGTTGGAGTCTCACCACTTTCTTCCAAGACTCAGAAGTTCATCTTTGGTCAAGTAAAACCCAAGACCAAACAGACAATACAAATCCTGAAATATGGTGTTTGCTTAACCATGTTAAGTTAGCACCAGCTATCACACTTCCTTCACCTCTCACCTCCTCCCCATGTGTGTATATTGTCCTTTTTGTTATTGTTTTTTAGCATATATTGATTATATATAAAGCGGGATTCGAACCACAATCCTCAGATCTCAGCCTCCTGCATAGCTAGGATTTTGGTTATGAGCCACCCAGCCAGGCCTTGTGTCTTAATCCAGTCTGTAAGCTTGCCTATTTTTAAAATAGTTTTACAATTGAAGACATTAAGATTCTGAGTTATTAATTGAAAGGCATGCAGTGATTCCTGTCATTTGTTGTTTTCTTATCCTCACCTTGGCTATGATCAAGATAGAGACATATCTGTGTTTTCATTGTTTTGTTCTTCTTCCTCTTCTGTGTGTAGAATTTATGTAAGTATTGTCTGCAATGTTGGCTTAGGAACACAAGTTGTTTTAGTTTTCTTTTGTCATAGATTTTTTTATAATATCTTCAATTTTCAAGAATAGGCTTGCTTGATATACTAATCTACTTTAGCTGCCATTTTCTTGAAGGGCTTGAAATACCTCATCCCATGTCTCTTCTTTCTTTTAGAGTTTCTGTTGAAATCTACTTTTATTACTATGCTTTTGCCTGTATGTGTAAATTTGTGTTTCCTTTGTACAGATTTCAATGTTCTCTCCTTTCCTGTATACCTAATGTTTTAGCTATAATAAGATAGGGAAGGCGTCTTTTCTGGTTTTGTCTGTTTACTGTTATAAAAGGTTCCTGCATATGGATGACCATGTCTTTCTTAAGATTTGGGAAATTTTCTGCTATTATCTTACTGAATATGTTCTCTTCCTCTATCTTTCCCTCTTCTCTTTCTTCTGTGCCCTGGTTTCATATCTTTGGGCTTTCAGTAATGTACAGGACTTGCATATTCTGTTCCAATATTTTAATTTTATTCCTTATCTTTGTCTAAGTCTTCTAATTCATCTACATTGTCTTCAAACATCAATATAGTTTGCCTTAAACTTGGTCCAGTCTACTTATAAGGCCTTCCACTAAGTATTTTATTTGACTTACTTGAATTTCACTGCTTTTTTCAGAATATTTGTGTCTTCCTTGAATTTCTCTTTCATATCTTGCACGTATCAATGCTTCCTGTGAAATAAGTGTGGTTGGCCCAGGATCAATTGTCCATTTCAGGGCTCCTTGCATTTTGGAAGTGCCTCCCATCTGTGTATTCAAAACCTCTGCAGGGTGTAGACAGCTCTGCTACCTGTGAACTGAACAATTCTTACTTGTTACACAGGATCCCCAGTGTGTGTCCCTAGAAGCAATAAATATCCAAGCCTTGGGTTGCCCCCTGAATATGTATAGGGAGAAAACAGTGTACTGAGTTCTGGACTAGAGAATGAGAACTGATGCTCTGCCTACTGGTTTCCAGCACTTTCAGACTTTGCCAAGAAGTTAACCACACTGGAGCTGGGAAGGTGGCTCAGTGGTAGAACACTTGCCTTGCATGCCTGAGGCCCTGGGTTCGATTCCTCGGCATCACATAAGAAAAAAGAAAAAAACCAGAAGTGGAGCTGTGGCTCAAGTGGTAGAGCACTAGCCTTGAGCTGAAGAGCTGAAGGACAGCGCCCAAGCCCAGAATTCAGGCCCTACGACCAGACCCCCCCCCAAAGAAAGAAGTTAACCACACTATGAGAAGAATGGAGGGAAGTCATGTGATCCAAGGGAACTGGGATTACAACTCTCAGCCCTGTATACAGCTCTCACCAAGCTGGAAGGCAGAGGCCAAGTAGTCTACCACTCACCAGCTATGTATCCAAGTACACTACAGAGAGACATAGCAAATGATCTCCATACCTATTACTTCCCAAGCTCTCCACCACTCCAACTGGTTAGTTGGCTTCTTTCAGACTCTTTACCTTCCTACAATCCCACTCATGGCTGTCTCTCATTGAGACACTGTAAAAGAATATTTATAGACTTCCTGAATTGTGATTGTTCCTTATTGTCAGGTCACTAGGGTAACTCAGTCTCAAACACTAAATCCTCTCTCAACAAGACCTTTGGCTATAGCATTCTGAGATACTGAGAGAATTAGAATATCTGTTTTTTTCTCAAATGCTAGCCTATTACACAGGAGCAGTTATTGTCATACTAAGTCCCTACTCTAAGTTTAAGATTTGCAGAAAGTATTAATTTAACCTGCAGCCAGGTCTGTTCATCTGTCATCTGAGCTTCCTCTGTGAGAGGGAAAGCAAAGCTACAAACATCAGCAGAATCTTGGTGACAGGTTATTTATAGAACCAAGGGTATATATATATGCAAAGAGGAATGACTGAATCATGTGAAGTATAATGTAGTTTTGACTAGCATATTTCTGATAGCATGTATAGCTTGGTCTATACTTATGAAAAGTATTTACTTAGCTCCACTGTGCATCTATTAATATTATTTGTATTTATTTTTATTGTTTGTTGGAAAGTAGTTTGAACAAGATGTCATCATGTTAAGTAAAATAATAAGACAGCACCATATGTTTTCTATCATTTATGAAATCTTGCAGAAAAAAACAAGATTCTGAAAATAAAAGGGTATTGAGAAGGCAGAAAGGTCAAGAAAAAGAATACACATGATAAAAGAAATAACAGAGAGGGTAAACATGATCAAAGTATATTATATACCTTTGTGGACATATTACAATGAAGCCCTTTATTTGTACAATTAATATATAATAATAACAATAAGTAAATACAAGTAGAGGGCAGTAGTTGCGACCATAACAATTGGAGATGTTATTGTTTTCTTTCTTTCATGTTGGTAGTGAGTTTGAATGATAAGCCTTATATTTGCACAGCTTACTTGTTTTGCTGGAATTCAAGTCGTGCTTCTAGCCTGCTTTTTGCTGGTTATTCTGGAGATGGAATCTGACTCTCTTTTTCTTCCAGAGTTGGCCTTGAAGAGCCATCCTCCAGCTCAGCTTCTTTAGTAGCTACAATTGAAGATATAAACCGCTAGCACCTGACTATTGCCTCATTTTCAATAACAGATATAGAGACCACACAATAAGAATATAATCCAGGAAACAGAGAACTTAAATTACACAATAAACTTAGTTTTGACATCTAAAGAGTATTTTAACCACCAAGAATAGGATGCATATTCTTCTCAAATGCATTTGGGATATTTTTTTCAGGAAATTAGAACCCTTGTGCATTGTTAGGGGAATGCAAAATAGTATAAACATTATGGAAACAGAGCATTGGATCCTCAAAGAGAATAGAATAAAATTGCCAGATGACCCAATAATTCCACTTCTGGAAAGATACCATAAAGAAATGAAAGCCAACTCTTGATGAGATACTTACACTTCCATGCTCATAGCAGTATTATTCATAATAGCCAAAATGTGGAAGTAATCCAAGTGTCCATCAATGAATGAGTAAGAAAAACGCAGCATCTACCTACAACCAAATATCACTCAGCCTTATGAAGAAATAAAATTTTGTTTTAAAATGCAACATGAGAAAACATCAAGAAACTTAAGCTAAGTGAAACTAACCAGCTATGAAATGACAATATTGTATACTTTAATTATGTGGACTGCTTAGAGTAGTCAAAAATCATAAAACTAGAAAGTAGAGTTGAAGTTACCAGGATCTGGAAAGAGGAAAAGGAGGACTTATTGCTTAATGGGTGCAGAATTTTAGCTTTGTAAGATGAACTGAGTTGTGCAGGGGGATAGAAAACAGGTTGGACTACAATATGGATCTACTTAATGCTACAGAACTGTACATTTTGAGAGGAGTAAAATAGTAATTTTTGTTATTGTGTTCTACTACAAATTTTTAAAAATTAAAAAGTTATTATAAATCAATGGTAAATTTGTTGTTAAAAGCAGATCTCTTTCAAGATGAAATCCTGTTCCTTTAGATTCATAGTCCAAAGTAATGAATAGGCAAAACCATGAGGACATATGTACCACATACCAACATAGTTTGCTTAATCAGAAGATTTTCCACAAATCTATAACTGGAAAACTGTACTTCTAGGACCAAAACATGTCAGTTTCTCCCTTTATATATTTTAATAATCAGACTTTTGTGAGCCATTCCTATCTTACATGGCTAATTTCTAAACCACAGAAGCCTAGTTATATTCTCGCTGGCAATCAAGCTTCCAAATGATGTATAAGAAGGAAATGAAGTTGAAAGAGGATGTCACTGAACATATTAATTTTCAAAATCTAAAAAGCATAAACAGACCATAAAAGACCACATGCTAGTCTCCTTTAGTTTCCAACCACAATGGACGTACTGGGAATGATTATACTAGAGTTTCTGCAATGAATGAAAGCCAAAGTTGTGCCAACAAATAATGAATTCATGGTGGAAAAATAATTTTTCTCATTTTCTATCCTATCCTGTGTTTTTTTATCTCCAAAAGATATATCTGGGGGTGAGACTAGAGAAATAAACAAACAGGAGGCATACTTGTAACATTTACAAATAAAAGATGTTGTGGCGCTATAAATGCAGACTGTTTTAACAGCATTTCAGATCTGGCATAATATCTTGTTTAAATGTTATCAAGGGCATTAGAAGAAAATAGCTAAATGCTGCTATCTTTCCCTTCTTATTGTACCACATGAAGATAGTTTTCTTTTCCCCCTCAGTTGGTCCAGTGTTAACTAAGGAGAAACAAAATAAAACTCAAAATGATTATGTGAAATCTTTTCCACCCAGCCAATTATTGAGACATAGACTCAGATCCCGAAATAGGTTCCTTTAGCTATCTCAGGCTTCCATTCTTTGGTATGAATCTTGTGCAGAAATGAGACTTTTAAAAAATTAAAGGTATATTATTCAGACTTTGATCTCTGTGACAAATATCTGGGATTAATTAATTTATGGGGAAGAAAAAGTCATTTTGTCCCACAGCTTTGAGGTAGCAGATCAAGGTAGTTTGTCCTTGTTGCTTTGGATAGTACATCATGAGGGAGAATATTTCAAATGGAGTCTGCTCACTTACTGCTGGCTTGAAAGTAGAGACAGCAAGAGTCACAGAGAACTAGAGAAGAGAGAGGAAGCAGCAGCAGCAGCAGCAGCAGCAGCAGCAGGGAGAAGAGGGGGAGGAGGAGGAGGATGGGGGAGGAGGAGAATGGAAAGAAGAGGGAACAAGAGAGATAAGGGGCCTATATTCCCTCCAAGATCCCTCAGGGACTGATTTCCTCTTCCTCCCAATAGGCTCTACTTCCTGAGGGTTCTGACATCTCCTTAGACCACTACAGGTTGACGACTAAACCTTTAACACATGAAACGTCAGCAAAGGATCAAATGAGACAGCCATCTCCAGCAAGGGTCTGGAAGACCCAATGTCAGCACAATGTCAACTCACTCCAAATTAACCTGTAAATTCAATACAATCTCAGTGAATGTCCCAAAAGATTGTTTTGTACATTGACCAACTATTTCTACAGTTTACATTGAATCTAATAGAGACTTTACTAGCCAAAGCAAATTTGAAAACAGAATGAAGTTAGAACCACCATGACTTAATGTAATTAATCAAGACAGCAAAATACTGAGGAAAGCATGAACCTTTGACAGGGTAGGGAATCAATGATATCATGGTAATAATGACTATGCTCAGAGTCTGATCGTTGGTTCTCAATATCATTTCCCTGGGAGGGTAAGAGGGTCAAGATGGGGAAAACTGGTAGAAAATGAGGGAGGGGGTGACACTGTCCCAAAAGAAATGTGCTCATTACCTGACATATAACTGCAACTCCTCTCTACATCACCTTCACAATAAAATTTGAATTAAAAAATAAATATCATTTCCCCATGAAAGAAACAAACTATTTTCACAGAACTGGTCAATTCCAAGGGCACTGTAAGGAAAAGTCAAAGCTGAGTCTGGACCTCATCTGGTGTCAGAAAACAAAGAAGTGCTGAAAGATGAGATGTCCAAACCCGAACTGAAACATCCACCAGTGAACTTGCCTAAGCAGCCATTAACACAACTCAGCTCAAGGACACCGCTCCATGAATCCAAACTTGCTTAAGCAAGTTCACGATAGACCAAATTATAAACAGTAGAATGCTAGAAGCATCCATGAATCTACCATAACTTACAGTAACCCGAGAGATAAAGAAAGGAGGATATGCACAGGAGTGGTTGAAAAGGTCATTAGTTATGTGTGTATGCTCATATAAACTAGTATTTGATGAAATGAACTCCAAGGAAAGGAAACAAGAGTCATTTTTCATTGCCATTGTTGCTGGTTTTGTGTTCTTTTCCTTTTGTCTTGTTCGTGTGTTTGTATTTGGGAGGGGAAAGGAAGGCACAGAAGAGGTGGAACAAGCGTGAACACATATAACAATGGTACTCATTATACATTGTGGCAGATGAACTGTACACCTTGTGGGTGGGGATGGGAGGGAGAAACTGGGAGAGAGCAAGGGAAGGGAGACACGGTTCAAAAGGAATTGTGCTCATCACTCATTACCTGATTCATGTAACTATAACCCCTCTGTATATCAACTCTATAATAACAGTAAATATTGTTAAGAAATAAAATAAATTTCATTGTTTTCATAAAATTAAAGGCAAAATGTAAAAAATAAATGAGTTAAAAAAGACGAAAACAGACAAAAATATACAATTTGTCATTAAAAAGCCATAGAAATAATTATTGTAGGCAAGAATAACCAATGTTCAGATTCATGCACAAGATTAGGAGAATGACAATTTGCACAATGTGAAGTTATCTCTCCAGAATATTTATTCATTGAAGAAGGAAACAAGTAATTTTAAATGGAAAAACTTGGCAGACACCACCTTAGCCACTTGATCAAGTTTAGCATTAGACATTAATTAGGCATACTGATATTATGCACCTCCGAGACTATACAGTAGGAATGGCAGAAAAATGCAAAAGTTTTGTCTAATCATGGAAAGACAAAAGCAACATTACACCAATGCAATTGTAGGACATCGTACAAAAGAGCTGTCCTGTATTCCTCTAAAGTTATCAGATTATGGGAGATAAATCACAGAGAGTAGAAATTATCAGAGAATATGGAAACAAGAGAACTAAATTCAATGTGAATCCTACATGACAGATCTAGAATTTTAGCATGGGCCAGAAGAAGAATGTTCATGGGAAGACTGATGAAAATTGATTGAATCTACACTTGAGTTTAATTTAAAATTATGTAACTAATGTGAGGGTTTTGGTGGTGGCTCCTTTGATAATATTTCTTAGCTTCCATAATGCAGACTTAAAAAGAAGCTCCCACAGTGATCTGCTCTGGCTATTCATTGCATTTAAAGACTAAGAAAAATTAAAAATATCTGAACAGATGCTAATCAATTAATACCTCAGAAGCTGCTGTTAACACACATACTTTTGGATGCACCATGCATCCAAATATTTTCATACTTTATCGTCTGTTGAACTCTTCTGTTTCTCCCTCAATATATATCTCCTGCTCTGTGTGTGTGTCTCTTTCTTCTACCCTGTCTCTCTTTTTTTCTGCTCTACCTTTACTCATGTTCTGTATCATGTTCATATATAATACAGGATTAAGGTATATTTTAAAATAAAATGTTGCTATCCAGTTTCATAACTTCTTTACTGAAGCTTTAAATTTTCTCTTTCAAAATAACAGGCTCAAGCTATATTAGGTGATCATCCTGAGTGAGTCACAAATTGATACAGCAAGTGTGAGGTAACTGGCTATTGATAGAAAATGTTTTCCTACCTCTGGCCAAAAGCTTCCAAGTTTATTCAGAATGGTGTTGTCAAAATAGATTTTCATGAGCTGCTTTGAGATAGAAAATAAAAACCCCAGTTGCACACAAAGGCTTTATTCTTTAACATCATAAACTGACTGTTTTTCCTTTCTTACTCATAATTAGGCTGCAATTGAACATAACTCATGGGTGGCTGGCTGAATAATCCCAAAATACAACTGTTCTTTTGCAGAAAAAGAGTATAATTTTTCATTACCAAATAGAGTCAATTGAACTGGGCTACATTCTACTCTGATACACTACAATTAGACAGATGAGAAGTGCTCTTGGAGTTAGCTACCTAGAATTTCTTTTCAAACCAAAGTTAGCTTCAAGTAGATCTGAAGCACTTTCAACATTCGGCTGTCATCCTAAATGCCTTCACTGCGGGACATAAAATAATGTGGGTTTGTTTTGCACTTTTTGTTTTATCAAGTTGCTACTCATTTCCTAAGTTGAATTTCCTCTCATTTAGCTCTGAGATAGTCTGATCAGACAAGACTTTAAAGATCAAGAGGAAAGGGCTTATGTATAAAAAGTAAAAATCAAATAATGGCATTTTCAAATATAATTTTTTAGTTTTTCTAAATTTACCCTTTCTTCACCCCTCAATCTGCTTATGTCTTACAAGAAAAGAGAGCAAACTCTGAGTGTGTGTGTGTGTGTGTGTGTGTGTGTGTGTATATATAAGTAGAGGGTGTTAGATGTCTCCTTTGGGGGCCTGGGGGTCAAGGCCAGTGATAGTTTACATTTAGAATAATTTACAAATTGGAATACCTCAGCTAAGACTAGAGCTACATGTTTGATTCCATAAGATAGCCCAAATAATCATTTATGGAAAAATGAAGGCTTAAGCTGGAAAATTCTGACCCATGGTAAACAGAGATGACTCAAATAATTGAAGACATTCTGAGACACTTCGATCAAAATTTCAGAGAAATATGAAGTCTACATTGTAAAACAAAAATAAGCAAGCTTTACCAGATTGAAATCCTTATTTACCCCTTATAGTTGACAGTTTTCAGAAAGATTTGTTTTGTGGTCTTTATTCATATATACAATGTGTTTAGGGATTCTTCACCCTCTAACATTCTCTTTTCCTCTTACTCCTTCTAATCCCCCCCAAAAGCCCCAAAACTATAACATGTTACACACATAGACACATAGACATGAACAATTAATCTTGTATGTTTATGAAAATGTTTATCTTGTAGTTCAAACATCCATATATGAAAGAAAACATGTGACCTTTGTCCTGGTCCTGGCTTATTTTGCTTAATATGATGATTACCGTATTCTTCTATTTCCCTACAAAGGACATGTTTTCATTCTTCCTATGTCTGAATAATACTCCATTGTGTGTATATATGTATATATATGTGGGTGTGTATATAGTTATATATATATATATATATATGTATAATTTTCAACCCATTCAGCAATTGTAGGACAACTAGGCTCTTTCCATGTTTGGCTATTGTGACAAGTGCTGCAATAAACATAGATATGTAAGGTCTACTGTTATATTTTCACTTATTTGCATCCTATGGTAGTACTTATTTTAGTTTTCTGAGGAACTTCCATACAGTTTACATTCCCACCAACGGAGTACTGGGTTACATTTTCCCCACATCTTTGTCAGCGTTGGTTGTTTGTGTCCTTGATGAAGGCCCTTCTGACTGTAGTAAGATGAAATCTCAATGTTATTTTCAATTTTTATTTTGATGGTTAATGGAACATCGTGTGTTTATTGATCAATTTTACTTTTTCAAATTGTCCCTGTTTCCTGATGATACGATCTTCCACCTAAAAGGCCTTAAAGATTCAGCCTCGGAACTCCAATATCTGATAAACCAGTAGAGTAGGGTCTAAAAATCATACACAAAAAAGTAAATTTTTAGTATAGTAACTGTAAAAGGCTGAGAAGAATTCAGGAACACAATTACACTCACAAAAGCTTCAAAAGATAGCTAAGAGAAAAATGAAGAGATGAAAGACCTCTATAACGAAAACTAGAAGATGTTGAAGAAAGGAACTGAAGAAGACACAAGAAGACAGAAAGACCTCCATGCTCATAAATTGGCAGAATTGATACCATGAAAATGGCTGTGTATTGCTGAGAGTAATCTACTGATTCACTGCAATTCCCATAAAAAATCTTAGAGCTTTTCTCACCCAAATATAAAAATCAATCCTAAAATTCATATAGTCATCAAAGGACCCCAAATAGACACACCAATGGGAGAAGGCAGGGAAGAGTATTGCTGGAGATAACACACACAATACATGACTTCAATTATATTAAAGAGCCATAGTAACAAAAACAGCATGTTACCAACACAAAAACAGACATAAAGACAAACTGAAGAGAGCAGATGACCCAGAAATAAATCCATGCCGCTCTAGCTATTCTTCGTCAGCAAACAAAAGTACAACTTCACAAATGGAATTGAATAAAATCATAGGGATTTCTGAGCATCACTGGATACTCAGAGAGTCTATCCCTCCCTTCAAGAATTGGGACATTTTTTATGGCCTTGGGTAGATAGTTCTCATAGCAGAGCTGCATACGCCACCTCTTCCCTCTACTTTTCTAACTTCATGAGGACCCCTTGGCTTAAAAAATATAAGAAACTTCTGTTAACCAAGCTAACTGCTGGAAATACTATGGCTTCAAATGGAAAGAAATGAGGTGTGTACCACAGACCGCATAAAACAATGAAAGCAATTTAAAGACAAAATGTAGATGCTAACAAGGAGTAATTTTGCAATATCGAAAGCATATGACTAGCCCTTCTGCTCTCCGCAATTCTCTGGAAATCCTTGGCATTCACCCAGCTTCTCCTGGGAGCCCCAGGGTGAGAAGAGGTCCCCCAGCCCACACCTTCCATCTCCACGCTCAGCTTTTCTGACCAGCCCATGGTCGGTGAGGCAGGCAGCACTCCGGTGTTGTCCGTTTCCTGCTGATGCTGAAGGAGTTAGAAATGAGGGCTAATTTGCAGCTGATTTAGTAGCTGGTGGACTGAGGGTGTGATTCCTTTGGGATAGATTTGCCTTTCCCCTTTCAGTGAAGCCCTTCGTTGCACAAGAGCTCCATCTATGGGAGAAATCAATTATAGAGCCATCCACCCTTACCATCACAACTGTAATGTACATTAGTGGCTCTCAATTGAGGACTGTGGACAATGACTACAGGCGTTCTAGGTTGTCATAACTGGATGGACTGGGGGACTGGTACCCAGTGGGTGGAAGGATGTGATGCTGCTAAGTGCCCTTCAGTGCATGAGTGCCATCACAATTTCCCATCCTAAGACAAGACTGAGAATCTCTACTTGAAAAGGAAAGAATTGGTGAAATGTCTGCTCATAGATGGGCTGTGATTCTGCCATTCAAGACCCAGAATAAACTGAAAATGTTTCATATTCCTATACTGCTTTGTTCAACTTCTAATCTTCCTAGATTTTCCTATTGTCAGTGGATTTGATGAATTCATTTGGTTTCATAGATTTGATTTGGAATGTCTATGACTGAGAACTAGAGGATGAAGGATGATGGTAGAATTTAAGGTACTCAGTCACTAAATAGGACTACTATTTGGGGTCTGACTTCCAACAAGTTGGACCTTATCACTATTTATATACAATGCCTATATATATATATATATATATATATATAGTGCCTATTTATATACAATGAGATTCCCTGGTGTTTAAATCATCATAATTCACATTATAATTGTGAATGTCTTTATGGTAAGTACACAATACGGAGAAAATGTTCCAGTTTCTTGGACCCTCCACTCAACACATCATTCAGCAAGTCAGCATTCAGGGCTGTAGACAGCAGTTTCCTCTGGCGGGGGGCGGGGGGGACCATACACTGAAAGCATAGTTTCTGAGATTTCTATGTCTGTCCAAAGAGAGACACATGGACCCTGTAGTTGAATAGCATAGATGTTTGTATTTATAAACAATGTAGCCAGGCTCTTCCATCCATGTGGGCTCCTGATTGTATGCTATGAAGAAAACATGGAATCTCCTGTTCCCAACCTGCTGTGTGATCCTGCAGGAGAATCTTAGTTCCGGCTGCAGAATCCACAAACACCCCCCTCCAGCGAATGCTGCTTCAGCCATTCAACCCCCAGTGAAAGGAACAGAGCAGCCCATTTGCCCGGGAATAAAACCATCTCTCTCCATTGATACGGTGCTACTCACCCCTTTTAAATGAGAAATCAATAAAAGCATCTCACTAAACCATGAATAGTTATAGAAGATGTTCTAGACCTGTGTCCCTACCATTGAAATTATGGACTCAGAGATGACCAGGGGACTCTTGCAAGCTTTGTGAGATGCCCAAGCAATGGTTCTGGATGTGTATTCCCGACTTTAGTCCATTTTTCATTGTGGTATGGCACCAAGCCCTAGATGTTGCATTTGGAGGAAACAGGCATTCCTGAAAATTGCCTGCTCGTTTATTTTGTCATTAGTAATGACAGACCAAGGCTTAGGTCCTGGTAGTCATTAATATCATGCCCAGGTTTTCTATAAAATATCTAAATTTCTACACGCTCATCAGAATAGGCAAAGTACATGGCAAGAAATCTTTGAGCATCCGAAATTCATATTAAATGAGTAATGATTTAATAACTTTCTTCTTCAAGTGCCATCAGCGAGAAATTGCACCACTTTATGGAAACCTTTGATTTATTGGTACAAAAGATTGCCTAGCAGAGCCAGTTTGCCTCATAATTTGTGGGAAAGAAACAAGCTTAAAAAGAAATTTGAAGGGAAAAATGAGCTAAGAAAAAATGTCAAGAGAGCTTGTGCAATATTAACTGTAAATGAGAAGGGAGCCTTCTAGCTCAAGCCAGGGCGTTTTTTTTAAATCAGGGGGCTAATAAAACTAGTGTCACCCAAACTATCAGATGCATGGTCATTGTGTTGGTTCAAATGGATCTGATAAGAAGTGAATGTTAAAAATGGGAAGCTCTGCCAGATGCTGGTGGCTCACGCCTATAATCCTAGCTACTCAGGAGGCTGATATCTGAGGATCACAGTTCAAAGCCAGCCTGGGCAGGGAAGTCTGTGAGACTCTTATCTCCAATTAACCACCAGAAAATTGGAAGTAATGCTGTGGCTCAAATGGTATACCACTAGCCTTGAGCTGAAGAGCTGAGGGACAGCATGTAGGCCCAGAGTTCAAGCCCCACAACCAACCCCACCCACCCAGAACAAGCTCAGTAATCATAAGTATAAATGTGATAGAAAAGTAGTATACATGTATAAACATCATGAATCCTGAAAGATGTAGAGATCCTCTTTTCTCAAGTAGGACTTGGTGAGATAATGAAGGAAAAATGAACATAAACTACATAGAAATGAACTAAAATAGTGAGACATTTCATTCATGCCAAGGACGGGAATTTCTTGGCTTATTGCAAAGATGAAGATCCCAACATTGGCCAGGATGGCATCTGTCTCTAAATGAGTCTGCAAAAATTCAATCAAAGATTACGAACTGTGAAATAGAAAACCTGATCTATACACTGGTATTTTGTAGAATATTATTTGCTAATCAGAATGCAGAATTTTGGCTTGCTAGGAAAAGATGTTAACTTGTTTGCTTGCAGAAAATGCTTTAATAAATATTAATACTGTGTCTAGATAGCGCTTATATTACCAAGAATATGTAATTGCTTTTGTTACCAATAAATCAAGGTTAACAGTTATGCAGCTGGGGCAGTGCTTAGATTTCTTGTGTTCCCTTTGAAAAAGTGAGGTTTATTAAATCATAACCCATTTGTTATGAGTTTATAAACCTCTATGGTTTCAGTGCCATACCTCATATACTTTTCAAAAATAAAAAGAACAGAATTTCTGCTTAGTCTCTTTCCAGGAAGGTATGAGGTTCAAAGAAATGGCATGTTCTACCAAATTTTAGGCCAGAATGTTGAAATTAAAGAAAGACAAAGATCAATGAACCAGTCCAACAGAGTTAGGGAAGTTGTTACCTGTCAAACTCACTGCTGCTATTTCTTTACTGCTGCTCTAATTCAGATGTTATTTCTTAATTACCTCTTCTCTAATATTCCCACTGATTGTTAATCTAGCTGAAACTCTGAGAACTCCTTGTCTATTTTTACTGAGAAGATTTATATTTAATCCCAAATATTTACTTCCAATAATTATCATTGTCAATATTGGTCCTAGATTATTCCATAGGTATGGAAGTTATGTGTGTGTGTGTGTGTGTGTGTGTGTGTGTGTGTTCGTGTGTGTGTATCTGTCTGTCTCTATCTGAATGTGAATATACTCAGTTATTCAGTGAACATTCTTGTAGTACCTGAAAGCAGCTATCCCGTGACCCCATTCTTACCTTGAGACTTTCTCAATAAACTTAATGAGTATGTTTTTTTCATATAGCTTAGAATCAAATCTCCTTTTTTATTAAAATTTATTTTGATAACAGATTGGCTCTCCTCCTCTCAATATACTCCTCTTTGCTCATATTCAATTGAAGTTACACATCCCAGATGATGTACAGCAATAAACCACGGGACACAGCCTTTACTGCACTGAACAGGGTCAAATGAAAGCACATCAGTAGACATAAATTGTAAGTGAAAGGAACACAGAAATTTAGGGATCTTGAACAAAAATAACACAGAGAGATTTGATTTAGATTTCAAAGCCGAGAGAAGTTTCTATAAGGAAGGGACATAAAATATAAAGCCAGAAAATGAATGAGATCACTGTAACTCTGACAATTTATGTATTCCAAGGCCAAATTAATTTTGAAAACAACATGTAAATGAATGTAATCATTGTGACCTCAGTTTCACAGTGTATAATTACTTATTCTTCAGCAAATACTTATTGATTTATATTTATTTACTATTATCCTTAAATAAATACATTCAAAAATAGATATGTATTTTAAATATCTGTGATTTAAACATACTTCCACCTGGAATGAGTTTATAACTCAGTGAAATCCCTACTTCTGATTATACTGGTTTAAAAAATACCTTCAACATATATACGATGAAATTTACTCATCTATCAGAAAGAATAATATGTCATATGCAAGGAAATTAATGGGCTTAGAAAAATTATATTAGCGAAGCAAGTCAGGCTCATAGAGACAATGTTTTCTTTCAGATGTGGAAGTTAGTTCTATAATAAAAACATACACATTAGCATATACAGAGTTTATACAAATACACATGAATGAATTGGCTTAAAGACAGTATACTTAGGGACGAAGTCCATCAATGGAACTCCATTGAACAACTAATGAGCCATTCAACAAAACGGGTATCAGGAAGTGGAAGCATGTTTGGAATGAGAGAGGCATAGCAATGGCGGGAGGAAGGGTAGATGCAGTCCTTACATTCAATGTGTATTATGTGAAAAATGAGCCATGTAACTTTGAGGGATGGGGGGAAATGGAGAGGAGCAATGGAAAGAATGACGTCGACCTAGATCCATTGCACTCCTAACTTGACTTCTGAAATTGAAAGCCTTTGTACAACTACTTAGTAATAATAAAGAAACAGCATTTTTCAAAAGTACCTTCAGATGAGTGGGGCAGAGGCACAAATCCATTACAAATCATACCCATTTGGGACAGGATCTAACCCAAGACACAGGTCAAACAAGTTGATTGTTAGTTTTCAGAATCTACTCTATCATTCATTACTACTGAATCATTCATTACTGTTTCCCTCTTCTTAATTAATATATTCCCTTTCATTCATTCATTTGTTGATTTATTACAGGTTTTGTGTGTGTGTGTGTGTGTGTATGTGTGTGTGTGTGAATGAGAGAAAGGCTTGAACTCAGGGGCTAAGTGTTGTCCCTGAGCTATTTTGCTCAAGGCTAGCAATCTACCACTTGAGCCACAGCTCCATCCACTCTTTCTTTGTTTAATTAGAGATAAAGAGTCTCATGGACTTTCCTGCCTGGAGCTGGCTTTAAACCATGATCTTCAAATCTCAGCCTCCTGAGTAGCTAGGATTGCAGGCATGAACCACTGGTGCCCAGTGATTTGTTCCAGTTTTTATCCCACACATCCAGAGCACCATGAACTTTTTTGTGAATTAGGATAATTCCACTTCCTGGAAGAGAAATGAAAAAGGAAATACCCTCTGGGGAGACAGATAGAAAGAGAATCCATTTCACCTACATAGCATCACTTTTCATCTAGGTGGCACTGCAGGGCTGATGGCCTGCCCAACACTAGAGAATTGGTTAGTTAGATAGATGGTGGATGGTGGATGGATGGATGGATGGATGGATAATAAATCAGTAAACAGATAGATAGATCTAGCCAGTGTTATGCTCTTATGCTCGGCTACCATCCTAACATGTGCATTCCATTTCTTCACATCTTTTCAAAGATTACTGAGCATGATCTACTATTTTCACTTGAAAAAAAATCTCCTATATAACAGTAGTGTGGAATATTAGTTTTGTCTTAACTTTTGCTTTTGCCTATTGGAAATGGTCATCTGACCTCTCCAAGCTTGACTTTCATCACACATAAAATGGAGATATTAATGAGTACCTACTTCCAAAGATTTTCTGTGAAGATTGCATGAAATAATTCACGGAAAGTACTTAGCACAATGCCTGGAACTTTGTAAGAATCCAATAAATCATAGCTATTATTACTTCTGGTCCCTGGAAGGCAAACTTTCTGAGCCAAGAAAGTATAACAGCTGAAGTTTCATTTTCATTCCCCCATACATCTAGTATTTCAAACTCCATCTACCAATGGGAGGGTTTCAAGACTTAAAATAACAAAGAAAACAGCCATTCTGAGTATGATTTCACTACCAACCAGCAATATAGCACAAGGATACTAGTTGCGCTCAAATGATGAATCTTTCTATGAACATTCTTTTACAGAGTTTAGAAAGTCACCATGACCATCGTTAGAGATTCAATTTTGTTGGTACAATTCTGTTTTTAATTGTTTATTATTATTATAAAAGGGATGTACAGAACGGCTACAGTTACATAAGTCAGGCAGAGAGTACATTTCTTTTGGGACAATGTCACCACTTCCATTGTACTCTCTTCGTTTTTCCCTCCCACTGGCACAATTCACAAAGGTCCACTTGTCTGGTAATATACCTTTGCCCTCAGTTTCATTCTGTGTTGGGGCTATGTAATCAGAATTTGAGATGCAACTGTCACACAACCACCTTAAGCCCTTTATTTATTCAATTCTCATTGAACTATTATACATTTCCTTAAATATGGAGCTTACATTTGCAAAGCCCTATCTCTCCAAGGTAACAAAAATTTTGCATAGCAATATTGGCACTTCACTCAATGGTTTCTCTAATTTCATCCTCACATGGAAACCCTCCTTGTTCATCTGAATTGAGACCACAAGAGTAATTCTCCTGTTTATTTCTTCTATTTGGTAGAACCAACTTGGAACAAAGGCTGTTAAGAAATGTAATACATATTCTGGGTTTTTCTTCGGATGTTGGCATACAGAACAGACATTCATTTTCTTGAAATTCTGAAGGTTGGAAAATTCAAGTTCATAATTCTTCGGGGTTCAATTCCTGATAAAAATATCTCTTTGTGGCTTGCAAACAGCCACTTACTTGTGTCCTCTCATGGTACAGAGAATGCCAATTTCTCAGGTGCCTCCTGAATGTTTTGAATTCTGTTCTAAGCATTTGAAGTATACAATATGATGTTTGACGTGCAGATACACAGTGAAATGATTGTTGTTGCAATCCAAGTTAATATATTCATCATTCCACAGTCATTCATTTTGTATGTGTGGCAAGAGGACCTAAAATATATTCTTTTGGGGGGAAAAATCCCAAATACAGTGACTATGCTTAACTATATGTTGCATATTGTGTTGTATATTCATTCATTTCATCTTTGTCTTATTTTCTTACCATGCATGGTCAAACCATGTGTGATAACTCTGTGGCAAAGGCAGGTTTATTGTATACCCAGAAGAGGGATTTTTGGATCACATTGTAGTTCTACTTTGACTTACTTTTAAGGGAATTCCACACCATTGTATTTTGTTCTGTTTTTATTTTAAACAATGATTGCACCAATTTACATTTTCACCCATTTTGTGAGATATTTACATTTTGGTTTCATGGATTTTTTTCAAGAAGGTATTGATACTTGTCACTGTCTTAGATGAGTTTCACTCTAGTAAAAGATGAAGCAAACTCAATTTAAACTAGGTTTAATAGGTTTAATTGGCTTTTCTAAGAAAACCATGGTGCATTCAGGATGCATAGAACCATGGGTTTAAATGTCATCAGAACTCTCTTTGGAAGTCATTCCTGCTGCTTTCTGGAGTTCTGAGTTCCTGTAGTGAAGGAATTCACTACTCGACTAAGAGTCCACTATTCTACCCTTCTACTATTACCACCTCTGGACCACGCAGATGCCTGTAACTGCCAGCTATCTTCAGAAATGTCTTGAGGAAAGACTACCACCTCTCCCAAGCTCATGACGACTTTCTAAAATGGCCCGTATCCGGTGACTGGTCCCTGCAGCCAGGGGGAAGCCCTGGTCTCTCAGCCCATCTCAGGAAACATCTGCAGATCCACCTTCCAAACGCCACTTGTGTTTCCCATGGGATCAGATAAAGCAGGCCAACATTGCATGCTACTCAGTGCTGCTTTCTTCCCTTTTCTCCCACAACTGCAAGTTCCAAGAATTCTCCCTAGGCAATTAAAATGTCAATTGCTTTCCACCTACAAAAGATATGGGAAAAGACCCTCACTAGCTTTGGTGCTGTACAAAGGTGCCTGACCGCTGTGTGCATCCAGTGCTGCCTTTGGTTGGGCAATTTAAACCTGGACCAGCCATTGTAATTTGGAGTCTGAAACATGACTGGCTCTCCTGGAGTTAGAAGTCCATCCTACACCATTATCTATTCAGCAATGAAACGTGATTATCTACTTCCCATTCAGATCCTAATAGTCGGGGTAAGAAGAAATGCTTCTATAAAGTAAATGTGATACCATCACAAGAAAATGGTACTCACAAGAGCCATGGAAACCTAATCCTTCTGCCTGCTTTTGCATAGCCAAGCTGCGGCTGAGTTGGTGTCCTTTGCCCCTTCAGTATTGAGCCTCACCTCAGACTTGTTTCCAGGCCAGCTTAGTAACTAGTTCCTACCTCGCAAGGCCTGGTGTACAGCTCCCAGGCAACTAAGTTCAGTAATAGCTATTATTACTAGGGACAAAGTAGAGTGCAATGAGCTGGATTACAGGGGAAGAGGACAAGGTTGACATATGAAAGAGTGTCCTGGCAATATGAGTAATAAATGGTAGTCCAGAAATTTATGGAAGCTCCTTCCATGAAGACTTTGACTATAACCCTGACTGTAAAACTGTCTAATAGCTGTTTCTGGCCATTCAAACATGTACATCGTTCATTGAATGGCATCTTCTCAAATTTAATATTTTTGGAATTTAAACAGAATCCAATGATACTACAGTTGAGGAAATTCTCTGAGGTGCTGTGTAAGTGTGATGGCCTTCAGCATTTCATCTTCTCAACTCGTTGAGAGCAGTAGAGAAAGGAGACCACACCGTGAGAGAGGATCTCGTGTGACTCCAACAATGATCATGACCTGCGTACTTGTGGATTCTAAACTGTTTGGAGCAGATTAAAAATTAAAATGATTTCACCAAGCTTAACAAATGATGTTTCAGGTGTGAATACATGGGAACTTGTTTATTTAATAGTGGATGCATTATATTCTCTGTCCTTTGTCATAAGTGTCCAAATTTCTTAATAAAATGTCTTTTAAAAAGCTATATTTTGTTAAAGGAATATTGGAATCTATCTCCTTCCCAAGTCTTTGTTCCCTCAACTCTTCTCAGAGCCTCACAGTTAACTTCTCTAACTTTCTTATAATTTGGTCACAGCCAGTCTATTTAATGGTAGATATTGTTAAATTTTCCTTTACAGATGGATCCTGTGTAAGCTTCATACTTATTAGCAATCATCAGATCAGATGAGGATTGCAAATAATTAAAATTGCTACTTCCTTTGCAACCAGAGCCTCACATTTCCAAGCAAATTCTGTGGTCCACATTTGTATTTCTGGTAAGCATTTGGACAAATACTAAGACTTGGGCACCAAATGTAGGCATGCCAGCATGCAGAACACTGTGGTGAACCAGGCAAGCGTAATCCAGAGTGGGTGACACAGATGTGAGTGAGGCAGATGGGCTGGAAGAGACACAGAGAACACCAACAGCAAAGGATTTGTGTGGAGCCTCTGGGCACTGTATGGGCCAACACTTTCATCCCTTTCCTTGGCTCTGCTTTGCCACCATCCCTCCACATCAACATGGTCATTTTTCTGAAACCCATGCTGGTAACACATCACCTCAGGACCTGTGTTCCAGGGAAAGAATCTTCAAAGGAAAGCTGGAAGTGGCCATTCCACTTCAGTACTCACGTAAGGCTGCTGGCATAGTGTCTAGACAGGTGGGAATCTATCTACACTGGGGGCTTATGACTGAACACTTTGTATCTAGGCTGCCTGAAGGCAGCCTAGGATGATCTGTCAAACTCAGCACTGGCCTGTACCCTGGCTGGCATAATCCTAGCTACTTTCAACCAAAACTGGTCCCACGTGTAGCTTTCTTTATGTTATTAGGAGGAGAGGCTCTCTCTAGTCTCTAATATTCCTGAGAATTGGAAGATGGGTATATGAGTTAGCTTTCTTATCTCTAATTTTTTGTCGGTTGTGGGGCTTGAACTCTGGGCCTGGGAGCTGTCCATCAGCTCTTCAGCTCAAGGCTAGTGCTCTACCCTTGAGCCACAGAGCCACTTCCGACTTTTTCTGCTTATGTGGTGCTGAGGAATCAAACCCAAGGCCTCATGCATGCAAGGTAAGCACTCTACCACTGAGCCACCTTCCCAGCCCTAGTTAGCTCTCTGTTACTAGAAGAAAACACCTGCTATAATCAAGTTCATGATCAGTTAGATATGTTGCTTTGAGTCCTATGGTGAAGTAAAAACAACGTGTGTGTGTGTGTGTGTGTGTGTGTGTGTGTGTATGTGTGTGTGTGTGTGTGTGTGTAGAGTTGAGTGGTAAAGCAAAGCTGCATCTTATGGTGGCCAGAAAGCAAAAGGAGAAAGGGAAAAGGGAAGATTCTCAATACTCCTCTTCAATGGTAGGTCTCCGCTGGCCTAACCACCTTCCAGACCCTCCTAACTCTCGTCCTTCTATGAAAATTCTTGCTAATTGACGGCTCACTGTGGGTACGTGGCACATTCTTGGTGTTCAGCTCTGCTCTAAGCTAGCTCCTCACTTTTATGTGGCTTACAAGAGGAGCTCCCAACACATGGGAACAGTAGGTCACTCTCTGAGTTATGTTTTTGCATAACCACTTTGTAAACTGCAACCCATCAAACAGAGTTAGCATGCATGATGCAATCTACTTGCCGTCAAGACAGTAATAGCACAATGTCTTGCAGGCACGGAGGAACTCAGAAAGCAGATGGTCTATGTGTTGTTTCTTTCTCAAATGGCAAAGAGAATATTCATAATGTGCATGCATCTAGGTATAACTGCTTTAGAATCAAAACATTGGAAAAGTTAAAAACAACTTCATGATCATTTCTCAGAGAAGAAAATAAAGTTCTGTCATAGACTCTTTCCTTGTGCAATTCTTTCTCTCTCTTTCTCTGTATGTATGTTATGAATGTCTTAATTTTAGTGATCTGAAACCCTCTTACAAATGAGATACTGTCCAGTGATGAGTGTTTGTGGAAAATAAGGCTTGATTCTCACTAGAGATGCTGAAAGACTAAGGCTTTAACATCCTCAGCCTTGCTTGTAGTCAAGATTTGGACATGTGACCAAAGACAGACTAATTTAATGTATTTTTCTCCAGTTCTGCATTGGAAGCTGGCAGTGTGCAGAAGCAGGAAGACTCCATCCTGATGCTGGGTGGGAGGCAGCAACACGTTTGAGGAGCTCCAGTCTGCGCGCTGCAGTGCTAGTATTCCTGTTCAAGTTCTGGTGGCAGCAGTACTCTCATTTTCTGGCTTTCCTGTGATTTGGCTATGATCCCAGTTATCGCCAGCATCTGTGTTCCTGAGAAGTTTCCAAGCTTTGCCCTATGGTTTTCCTGATTGATCTTAAATCTACTCTAGGACTCCCCAGAAAGGATTAATTTTCTTAAATCAACTAAAAGTTGGTTTCTTGTATTTTCAGGTTTATATTTGAGCTTCTTGGAATCCAAGAGCACTGACTTCTATGTAGCCTACTGAAGCAAACAACAGGGCTTTGTTGCCAAGATAGTACTGAGAGCATGAGACTTTATCCCTACACGATTAACATGGAGCACGATGTTGATGTGATTTCTACTCCTCATCGCCACTGTCTTCTGGGAAGTACTGTACTATTTCTGCCTTCTCTACCCTGAGTAAAGGAAGAAACTGAGTAGGACAAATTGTAAGATTTTTTATTCAAAATATAATCAGTAATAGTTTTGCTGTAAGGTAACTCAGGTGTGAGAAACAAAGAAGCCACATTTGAAGAGGTCAAATCAGGTGTGTTTATTGGACAGCTCGTAACTGCACGTGGAGTCCTGTCACAAAGATCTGCAGCCCCTCAACTACACTTAACACTGTCAGAAAACTGTGTCAGGAGAGCAGGAAGGAAGGAAAGAGCAGAAAAACAATACCAACAAACCAGGTCAACCCCAATAGAGAGTGGGACACCATGGTGAGCCAGGAGCCAGGAGATGAGGGAACACGAGGCATGCTATAATGGCCCAGCTGGTCTGGGCCTAGTGTCTGGGGTAGGGGGCAGGGTCACAGGAAACTCGAGAGTCTCCCAAGTGCAAGGCATAGGACTGACAGGTCCGGTGACCTGTTGTCCAAGTCCCCACCCCTGCCTCTAGGAATTCAGGCACACCCATCACCTGAGAGGTGGGACTTCACCTTCAACCAGAATAAAGACATGATGCCAGACCCTACCATCCACCGTGCGGCCAACATGGCACCAGCCACACCTGACCTCCCGACTTCGAAATGAGGCTCTTCAAACTTATATGTTGCAAACCTAAGCCCCAACAGCACAGTGTCCAGGGAGGGTCTTAGCACAGGGTGATTGGGTCAGGGAATGAATGCAGTTATCAAGGAAATGGGTTTGTTATGAAAATGAACACTGACACTTCCTCTCTCGTGTGTGCTCCTTCCCTGGTATGGTAGGCTCCCTGGGCCCTTGCCAGATGCTGGTGCCATCTCTACTCTTGGACCTCACCACCTCCAGAAACGTGAGCCAAGTCGATCTTTTTTTCGTGATAAATTACCAGTCTGTTGTATTGTTAACCACAGAAAACTCAAATACCGTAATTCTTTAGAAAGGCAAAGTCAACGTTCAACAAAATAAACACCAGGAGATGGGGATTTGAAAGGAGTGAGAAGTCGTCAAGGAGAGAGGGGTAGATGCATGAACAGAAGAGGCAAGAGAGAACACAGTCAAGAATTCAATAGATATCCTACAAAATTAAGAAAAAATGAGGGAAGGTGTGGTTCAGGAGGGATAGAGGAAAATGTTGAAAGAGGAGACATTATATTCATAAGCCGCTTTGATAAGTGGTAACTCCTTTGTACAACTACTTAGAATAATTTTTTTTGAAAAAGATAGTTTCACGTATTATCCAAGGTACTCTAAATAAATTTCACACCCACAAAAAAACATAGGGATGGGAAGGGGAAACAAAGGAGGAGGCAACGATGCTTGATAAGAAATGTACTCATTACCTTGCTCATGTAATTGTAACCCCTCCATATGGTATTTTCACAATAAAAAATTTAAAAAATTATATCAAAATTTAAAGCCAGGATTCAGTGGCTCACACTTGTAACCCTAGCCATTCAGGAGGCTGAGATCTGCCACCCAAGACTAGAAGGCCCATTCGATTCATCTCCAGTGAACCATCAGAAAAGCAGAAGTGGCACTGTGGCTCAAAGTGGTAGAGCTCTAGCCTTGAGAAGACTTGGAAAAAATTATATTAAGCCAGGCGCAAAGAAATATAGGTCCCATGGTTTCCCTTATTTGCAATAACAAGTATATGTCTAAGACAAGCAGAAAAGGTCAAACAAGATGATGCTAAGCAAAATGAACCCCAAGATAGGGACACAAGTGTTTTTTTTCTTTCTTACTATTGTTTCTAACATATTTATGAGGTACCATGTGATTTTTGGGGTGCTTTGTATGTCCCTTCCCCATGGTATAACCCCTGTTTTCACTGTATTTGAAGTTGGTATAATTTGGGGAGAGGAAGGGAAAAAATTGTTTAAATAGTAATACAGTTTGACCTATTGCAACAATGAGATGTACAAGAAGCTATGTCAAAAAACAAACTTTACAATTTAGGTGGGGTAGAGAGGGGAGGGTGTAGTTGAGGAAGTGGGAGGGAAGGGATGGTAGGGGAAAACAAAGGAGGAGGCAACAATGCTTGATAAGAAAGGTACTCATTACTTTGCTCATGTAACTATAACCCCTCTTCTGTACAGTATTTTCACAATAAAAAACTTGTTAAAAAAAAAAAAGCTCAGGGACAGCACCCACGCCCTGAGTTCAAGCCCCATGACTGGCCAAAAAAAAAAAACTCTTCTTGTAAATAGGCTTGTTACTAAGGCTATTCTGTAAACAAAACAGGCACGTTAGCATTTAATAATCTTCTCTTCCTCAGACCCAAAACAGTTCCTTTGGGCTATTTACATCTGTCCCTTTAAGGAGTTAGACCTCCCACTTCTCTAAATGCATATTTTTTATAATTTATAGTATCGTTTTTTTTTCCTTTAGCATTGGTCAGTCCAGGTGGACCCATGAGAGTTAAAAGCATTTCACCTTTCAGTAACTGCAGCTTCGCCAATCTGTGGAAGGAGTGAGGAGTACCACACTATAGGCAACAGAAATAACAAGCGCGACTTGCAAAACACTTTGACGATTATGAAGTGTTCTTGTAGAAACTATTAAAACAACCACCTAAATCTCCTGGATCGTATTGTGTTACTTCATGCAGTTTGATAGCCAACCCCGGGCAAATAATAATTACATTATTTGTCTTCCACAAAAAAAATAAAATCCTACATAAAAGTTGAGCAAGTGTTCTCAAAGAGAAAAAGTGGGGGGAGAGGGAAGCTATTGGTCTGTTCGAAAGAAATCAAGCGTCGTCACTGAATGATGGATCAAACAGGCAAGATTGCACACAGAGATGCTAACGGGGATACTATGAAACTCCAAAGCATTGATTTTTTTTTTGAAGGCAGAGCCCAGGCTTCCAATACTAAGAGAACACCGGATGCTGTGGCTGCTTCTTGTCCCTTGCTGGGAAGCACAAAGCCAGCTAGGTAGCAGCTGAGAATCCGTGGAGGTCGCTATCACTGTCTAAGCAGATACTTTATGACTAGACCCTGGGAGGTGATTCCACTCCCTTAGACCAAACAAGGCCCAGCCCCTTTCAGAAACAGCCCTCCTAGCTGGCTTTTAGAACCAGGTAAGTATCACGAAATTTACTCCTGCCCTTCACAGCCCTGGCATCTCAGCATGGGTGAGTTCACAGCCCTGACTGATGTGCCTCAAAATAGTGAAGTCTGCAGAACTTCCTGAACAGAGGGAAGGCCAAGGGACAAGCAAACTGGTATCAAGTGCAGCTTCACTCTTGCACAGTGGCATCATGGGACGTTGATCCTAAGATCTGAGCTAAGAATCTGAAGAACAAGGAAGGCCAGTACTCCCCAGCCACCCAGGCCGTCGTAGGGAGAGGGAACACTGAAAGAAACCATCTTCATCCCTTCCTCCCTTTCTTCCTTCCCTTCTTCTCTCCCTCTTCTGTCTTCCTTCCTTCCTTCTTTCCTTCCTTCCTTCCCTCCTTTTCCCCTACCTTTCTCCTTCCTTCCTTTTCTCCTTTCTATCTCCTGTTCCTCTCTTCCTTTCCTTCCTCTTTCCTTTCCTCCTTCCGCCCTTCTACTCCATAATTTGCAGTTTGTTCTAATTTTTTAATGGAAAACCCAACCAGAAAGACAAATCAAATTCACGTGAGCCTACCAAAGTCTTTCTAAAATAATATATAATTCTGAAGACACTAATTTATAAATTATTACTCTTTTTTTTGCTTTGCAGTATATTTACCTTAGAGCTTTCAAATGATATGTGCTGTTCTGGTTCCACATTTGGCCTCCACTTACTTCTCCAGCTTCAACTCTTCTTCTTCTTCCCGGTCCACTCTGCTCCACCACAATCAACTTCCATTTGTTCCTTTAAAGGACTGTGTGTCTCCCTATCCCAGAGATTCATTTGACCTGTATATAAGCCTCCCCTTGGTTTTGGTTTTCTACCCTTCATCAATATTTAGGTGTCACCTTGAAACGCAATTTCCCTATGAGACATCCTTCTCACCCTAAGGAAGAATTATAATATTCTCTTGCTATGCAATTTCATAACCCCCTTGGATGTCCTTTGTCTCAGCCACAGTAATGGCAAATACGTATATAACACAAAGTAATGGATACTGCTCTAAAATTATTCATACACATAGATCTTTCTCTATGGATGTGTATGTATGTATGTTTGTACAATCAGTCCTTGGTATCCATACATTGTTCACCTGCTGACCCAAACAACTTGAGATTAAATCTTTAGGCTGAGGATGTATATCAGTGGTAAAGTGCTTGCCTGGCCAGTGTGAGGCCCTGGATTCCAATCCTGGCATTGAAAACAGTGCATGATTCCTACTAAATGTGTGTGTGTGTGTATCTTTTTCTCCTACCATTATTCCCTAAACAATAGAGTATAACAGATATTTGCCAAGCATTATGATGGCAGTAGTTTTTAAAAATTGTCTAGAAATGATTTAAGTCTATATGGAGAAGATGTACTCAGGTTATGTGCAATATTACAACATTCCTTATAAAAGACTTATACATCTGTGGATTTTTTGTATCCATATGATGGCTAGGAACAAATCCCCTGGAAAAATCAAGGATTAAATATATCTACCTATCTATCTATCTGTCTGTCTGTCTGTCTGTCTATGTCTATCATGTGGTTAAGTACTGAATGAGTATCTATAATGTACCCTTAAACAGGTAGGTAAACAGGTAGTGAAGTGAAACATGCTTTTCCACTTACTTCTAAAAGAAGTATGCAATGACAGATGGTACACTGCATTCCCAAACCATCAGCCATGCTTGTATGTTTCTTTGCAAGACCAGAGTCAAAAGGGGTCAAAAGGACACAAAACAAGATGTGTATTCATACCTAGTTTGATCCACCATTACAGGAGCTCTGGTGAAACAGATCCACACTTGACTTTGCCCAGAAGAGATGAGGAGAAGTCTCTGTGTGCAATAGCAATACTCACAAGACATTATATTAGAACTTATTTGTACAACTTGGGGAGGATGGGGAGAGGGAAAGAGGGAGAAAAGTGAGGGAGGGGGTAACAAGTTCAACAAGAAATGTACGTATTACCTTACTTATGTAACTGTGACCCTGATGTGCGTCACCTTGACAATAAAAAAAGGTGATATTGAGGGTCAAAGAAAGCATATCCAGGCTGTAGTGGGTAGGGCAACACTAACACCATATGAAGCAACTATAAAGGAGTAAATGGAAGGATGCTGCCAATGAAAAGATAGCTGAGGCATTGCAGGTGAGCTGCGCGTGCTCTCCACACAACCATGGTAGTGCTCAGGAAGTTCCACCATCTTCAATATACCCAGTTCATTGGATCAAATTCAATCACATGATGTCCTACTTTCCTGTTGCTGCTGTAATAAGTTACCTCATAAACACAATGTGTATTTATTCCCTAACAACTGGGAGGCCTGTTGTCTGAAATTAGGACCTCCAGGCCAAAGGCAGGATGCTCGCAGAGCCAAACTCTCCAGAGGACTAAAGGGGAAAATACGTATCGTCACCTTTGCCAGCCTCCAGAGATTCATTCCTTACATTACTTTGCTTCCAGATCCCTCCATCTTCAAAGCAAGAAAGCATCAATTGGCTTAGATTTACTTGTTTGGAAAACCTCCCTCTATTTCTTCCTAATAAAGACATTTGTGATAATAGTTCAAATCAACCCCAGTAATCCAGTTCAAAAGTCTCATCTAAAGATCTGTAACTTACATCTGCAAAATCTCTTTTGTTGTCTATGGTGACACATAGTCTATGGATTCGAACATGAATTTCTTAGGGGGAAGCCATTATTCCCCCTATCACTGTCAGCCTCTTCAAAGAGATGCACACATCTCATCAGCACTCCCCAAATTCTCAATCAAGTGCTGAATCAATGCAAGACCCCTAGATTTTTATTTTACTCTTAGCTCAAAAGCCCCACATATATGCCCTAGATGCTTTGGTAACTGGCTGGCAGTCTTAGTCCTACTAGTAGTCTTTGAAGATCTTTTGGGGGCTGCCTGTCAGCACGGATGCGAAGCTACACCTCAAGCAGTCTTACCTCACAGTTATAACACAAGTCCCATAGTGGAAAAGTCAATCTGCTCGTCTCCCAATAATGCAGAGAATCCTTTCTCCCAGTCACCCATGGACATGATGCTGCCGGCGAAGAAAAGGGAGAGATACAAAGGAGAACACTGAAGAAAAACAAGTGTTTTCTGTGTTTTATTCTACTGCACACTGACCCTGTTGTCTCTTATGGATGTCATGGCAATCTTCAAACAGAAAGAAAAGTAGGAGAGGAAGAGAGAGAAAGGAAAAGAGCCTCAGCAGTGAGAAAATAACCTTGGATGACCTACTTTGGCATCTGTGCCCAGAATGGCTCACTTCTGTTCAGCTATTGATGAGAATATTAACAGAAGAGGAAACTTTTTATGCAGCAGAGATAACATTAATGGCACGCCAGACATAACAGGGTATTTGGAGCCAGACAGAGCCAATTGAAATGTCATTTCCATCACTTATTAGCTCTGTGAGCTTAGACAAGATTGTTTAAACATTCTTATCCTCAGTTTCCTTGGCTGTAAAATGAGGAGGCAAGTATGTATGTCACAGGGTTTTTGACACAAAGTTAAATGAAATAATATATGCCAAAATGCCTGGTGTAGAATGGACATTCAAAATACAGTCATTTAGCTTTGTATTGATCTCAGGACTACTTGGAAGAGTTTCTAATTGGATCCAGTTGTGGGTAGGAGAAGAAAGCCTTTCCCCCATATCACAGGGGGTTGCAAATGACCTCCTCTCTTAACAGATGTCATCGTGGCTTCTCATTCCTGGAAATTCAGGAAACATTCTTCTCAGGTCAGAATAGAGTTCATCTTCTTTCATCTCAAATATGCAAAGTCATTAGACTTTGCATTAGACTGAGAAGAATACGAGCATTCTGAGCATTCACAGCTATGGATTCGAACACGAATTTCTTGGGGGGAAGCCATTATTCCACCTATCACAGTCAGCCTCCTCAAAGAGATGCACATATCTCATCAGCACTCCGTGCAAGGCCCCTATATCTTTATTTTACTCTTAGCGCTAAAGCCCCATATATAGATATACTCAACAGCAAGGAATTTAGGGAAAATGCCCTAGATACTTTGTGGATGTTGTAGGTAGAGGGATACAGAAAAAGACCCAGGGGAGTTAAGCATAAAATGAAAAAATAGAATAGATAATGTAATTGCCACTTCAATAACTTATTTACACATCTGTTTACAGAAAGAGATTAGAAGGGAAAAAGATAAAGAACTATCAGTTAAAAATTCAATATATTTATCTGGGCACCCTTGGCTCATGCCTGTAATCCTAGCTACTCAGGAGGCTGAGATCTGAGGATCACTGTTCAAAGCCAGCCTGGGCAGAAAAGTCCGTGAGACTCTTATCTCCAATAAACCACTCAGAAAACTGGAAGTGGTGCTGTGGCTCAAGAGGTAGAGCACTAGCCTTGAGCTCAAGAGCCGAGGGACAGCGCCCAGGCCCAGAGTTCAAGCCCCATGACCAACCAAAAATAAAGAAAAAATTCAATATATTTCCTACCAAATTAAGAAAAGTGCGGGAAGTGATGTTAGGAGGGTTGAAAAGACAATTGCATTCATTAACTGCTTTGTTGAATGGCAACTCCTTTGTACAACTACTTAAAGATTAAAAAAAAACTAGTAAGTTTTTCAAAAAGAAACATTCAGTATTATATAATAAAAGATGTACCTGAAAAAATTGAATGGTTTGTATGTAGGATTAGTCTAACATAAAGCAAGAAATCAATAGTGCATGCACACGTGTGGCCTATTATAGACCAGATGGAGTGGGAGCCATTGGTGGCTGTGAGGGGAGATGGGCGGGGTGAGGTGAAACCCTTGGAGCCCAATTATCTTTTCATTTGATTTTGCAAGTTTGTATTATCATTGTAACTCGGCAAAAATGCTTTTAAAGAACAAAGCTTTCAAGTATCGTCTAAGTTTAGAGCTGCTATCCTCTGCTGTTTACACACAAGGACTCGCGGCTCCTTTTGCAATTTTTTTTTGCTATTTGTGGAT
Source organism: Dipodomys ordii (assembly GCF_000151885.1). NCBI lineage: Eukaryota > Metazoa > Chordata > Mammalia > Rodentia > Heteromyidae > Dipodomys > Dipodomys ordii. The sequence goes on from NW_012267237.1 coordinate 10,589,382, forward strand.
TAAAATAACTTTACATCTCTGTATTTGGTATCTCAGATAATTAATTTCTTTATCTCTCTCTGGAACTCAGTTTCCTTTCCTAAGGACCAGGAATAATGCCTGCTCATTGTGAATAAAGATTACAATGTTAGGTGACATAAGAGTAATTAATAACTTCTAAGATCTCAATGAACTGTTTTAGGATAAACATTAACTAACTTTGGTTCATGCCCTCAAAAAAAATAGATGTAAATCATATTATGTGCCACTATGGACTGAATTCCATTTTCCCAAAACTGATACATTAACACCCCAGTGCCAGGCTTTTAAAGAAGTAATTAAAGCAAATCGGGCTCCAATCCAGTATTAGTGATGTGCTTGTGGGAAGAAGTTAGAATAACCAGATCGACATATTGATTTCACATGTGAAAAGGTGGCCAGAGATGGCCATTTAGAAGCCAAGGAGAAAGGTTTGGGATGAATCCTTTCTTCCTGCCCACAGAGAAAGGAATCTACTACCTTGATCTTGAACGTTCATACTCCAGAGCTATGAGAAAATAAATCAGCCTGATATTTTGCTATGGTATCTCTGGAAGATTCATACAAGTGCTCACCTATGCTTGGTATTCAGAGATGAGAAGAACAGGGTGGAGATGTAGGAAAGATGGAGATGATGGAGAAAGTAGGTGGAGGAACACTGGCTGCAGCTTCCATCCTGTGCTGTCCTCCCTGGACTAATTCAGACAACACCATCTCCCCTGTGCCTGAGAGGTGTGTGGATCAGTCAGTGAGCAAAGAACAGCCACTTGCAGACAGAGGAGGATCAGACCATCCTCATCTCAATCAAAGCATAGATTCAGAAGACTGAGCTGCAGTCTTCCACTGAAAAAGGAGCTCTTACTCCCCCAACTAAATGATTGTTCTTTTTGAAGATATGAATCAAGATATGCTGTGTTTTCAAAATGCCTTTTTTTTCTTTTGTAAATGTCTGGCCTTCTCTAGGCAAAGAACTTTAGAGTCCAGAGCAAACCCTGGCAAACCAGAATATTACGTATTAGCATCTTTCCATAGAGACCTCATCAGTACGATCACTGGATACCATGTCGTCCTTAAGACTCACACTAGGTAATAGATGCCATGATATGATTTCTTACAAGAGATCCCGACTGCTAATGTGTGCTTTCCCAGTGGGGTTCAGGGGGTACAGGGAGATCGTGGTCAAAGCTCTCTGTCTTCATCGTATCATCTCAACCAGAGCAGCACTAAAAATTCTACAGAGATCCAACAGTGGATGGCTGCCAATCGCTGGATCTTTTTTCTTGCTCAGTGTTCTCTTTCTTTTTTGCTTCCAGCATAACTTTAAAATCACGTAGTGCAGCTTGTGTTTCAGAGAAACTTGATGGTATCTCTTATGTCCTGAGGCCAGACCCCACCAGTGCATCAGTTAGCACTTGCTGGCCATGGGCTTTGTGTATGTGTATGTTAGTGTGGGGCCATGTTGTCTGAGGATCCCACATAACAGGGGGTGTGTTGGCTGTTTTCCAGCTGTGCAGTTGTTTTAAATCAGTTATTAACTGTAGACAGACTGTGTAAAGAAGAGAATCCTAGGATTTTAGATGGTGTGTTTCAAAGACACATAGGTGTTACTTCAATAACTACTATTTATCTGTTGTTTCTAACGGTGAATAATGTACCCGAGCTGGATGTGAGATAAACAAGAAACGGTGCCAAGAGTGTTATTGATGGCTGATGTTGGTATTTATGCAGTCCCAAGATTGGGGAGGGGTTGTAAAGTGTTCTAGATCCTTTCCAATTTCTAAGTCTAAACTTAGATGAGGAAACAGGGTTCCAAAAGTATTCATTCATCTGCATGTGGTTACATACATCCAGATTCGGTTTTCTGCTAAATTCCTAGGACTTGATTTTGCTTTCTAATGGCAATACTGGTCTTCGTTCTTTTTTTGTCAGTCATAGGGTTTGAACTCAGGGCCTAGATACTGTCCCTGAGTTCTTCTGCTCAAGGCTAGTGCTCTACCACTTTGTAGTAATATTGTTAGTTTATTAGAGATACAAGTATCAAGGGCTTTCCTGCCAAGTCTGGCTTCGAACTGCTATCCTCAGGTCTCAGCCACCTGAGTAGCTAGGATTATAAGTATGAGCCACCAGCTTCCATCTTGGTCTTTGTTCTTGAGTGAAATTGTCATCCAGAAAGTGGTATTTCCTTTAAATAATGCTCGTGAAGGACCTGTTTCCTTTGTGTCCAGTTAGAGACATTTGCTGCTGAGAAGATATTCTTGTAAGAAGAGTTGCCTCTGTGTTAAGATTTACTCTCTTGAGTATTAGAGACAGTCATAGCTAGAATCTGATTCTGCATGTTGAACTTAAGCCTCAAAGCTCTTTGAGTTCTTTTATATAATGAAATTTATTTTCTTAACAGTATGTGAAATACAGGTAAGCAAATATTAATGTATAGTTGTAAATATAAAACGTTCCACATCTAAATTGGGCAAAGTATGGAGGAGGATGGGAAGTAAAAATGACATTGAACCTTTTTCAAGGAATATGAGCAAGGAGTTAAATTTTAATTCCTTGCAGCAATTATTTTTCCCCCTGAGGGAAGGACATTAAGAACTTTGGCTGGTAAAGCCATCTATTTTTTATTACACTCATGGAGAAGTACAGCTTTCTAAACTGCCACTTTTCATTGCTTTTAAATAAGAACAGATGAGTTTGAAAAGATATGAAGATTCATTAGTCACAGTTCTAAATATTGTAGCTGAAATTATTCTCATCCACTGCAGCCTACTGCAGACTCTGAGGTCAGTCAAATCATGCCCTTGAATATTTCATTTTCTAAGGATTTGTCCCCATTCATATAAATATGGAGGCAGCAAGACCCAGACACTCTGCTCATTAACCCAACCTTTTGCAAGTTCCACCAGACAATGAACAGTATTTAATCTGTACAAGCAAGGTCATTCTCTTTTAAGAAACGAGTACATATTAGCTGTACAAAGCAGTTTCATTACGGTACTTCCATACAAGCATATACAGTACTTGCATCAAATTTGCCCCTCTATTACCTCTTCCTCACAAGACTCTACATATTGATCATATCCAAAATGCCAGAGGAAAGGAAGTTTACCACTGATATGGCATATTAAGTGTTCTGTAGTCTGTGAGAGTATTATTAACGTACATATTCTCCCAGGCATAGTAACCTTCAGAAGACAATAACTGAGGTGATATCCACTTTGGGGGGGAAGGTAGGTGAGGAGTCATGACTTCTACTGAACCCTTCATTGATGATGTACATCAATTCCCACATTCATTAGAACAACATTCCAAAAGGGTAGTTATCATTAGTTATATGTTACACATGGAAATATAGAGACACTCAGAGTTTATATGTCACTTAGAGGATTAGTGGTCAGGTACTTCAGAACTCTGAAACAAATAGGAATTAAATTGTCCCCTCCCCCTCCCTTTGTCCCTCCTTCCCTCTTTTCCTCCCTCCCTCCCTCCCTCTCTTCCTTCCTTTCTTCCTTCCTTCCTTCCTCCCTTCCTTCCTTCCTTCCTTCCTTTCCTCTAGTATCCACCTCAAAGGTACTCTTTGCATATTTGGTGGCAAAACTACATCTCCAGCTTCCTACACTCTCCCAAATGGCTACATTGGCATGGTCAGCTGGCTACCCTATAATATGCCCAACCCCCAGATGAGAGTCCAGATGGGAATATCTAATCTCCTCCTAACTCTAGAAGGAACTAGATGCAGCTTTCCTTGAGGTGATGTTTGGGGAATGCCTAAAATTAAGACATAACTGAAGAGATATCACAACACATTTATATATAACATTTGTTTCTCCCGGACACACTTCACCACAAGATTGTTATTTCTATGACCAAAGGCAAACTCTACATCATGTAGTTTGAAGCCTCCATAGCAATGTGTCTCATACATAGTAGGTGCTTTAATGTGTGCTAGTAGAGGGAATTCTTAACTGACTGACTCCACTGTGTCTCTTTTCCTCCAGTAGGGTCACCTTTACCATTTAGTCACTTCCCAGATGAAAGTTCAGCCTCCTGTCTCTCTTTCAGCTCATCTGACATTCACGCTCTCAGCTTTGTCACCCTCTGCTAACTGGTCCTAATGCAAGGAGAATGACTCAGCTCAGCCTTGCATCTACATTTCCCATGACCTTTTCTCCTTTGCCATTTACCTCACTGCCAATCTGTGTGACTCAGCTCTGGGCCTAATGGAAGTGATGCTTATAGCCTATCGAATATGCCTTGTTCAAAATCTTCCACAGCCACTGTCCCATTTGATTGACCTAGGACCTTGTGGGGCACCAGGAGGATAGAGGATAGAGACACAGAATGGTGGCTTCACTGAGGCCCAATAGCTAATTAGCTAAGTAGTGGCAGAGGCCTGGCCCATGTTTTATTCACAATCTCCTCTTCAAGAGCCCATGACCACCCTTCCACCCTCAGGGCAGAGGCTCCACCCCTGCATGCATTCCAATCAGAAAGAGAATGCCGGCACACTGGACCAAGCCTTCCCAAGCCGGCTCTGGTGCTTTTCAGTTCACAAGGTTAAAGATATTTGTGGAAGTATTTTTGTTATGCACAAAATCAAAAACAAAAATAAAACTGCTGGAGATAGTCAGTGTTTTCAAAATGGTGTCTCATTGAAATTTCACCAAAAAATGGACTTGCTCGAGATGCACTGCATTTGTAAACTGCTTTGTTGAATGGCAATAAATAAATGGCACAGCTCCTTCAAGATACATTTAAAAAAATACAGACATTTTTCCATTAGTTTGTGAGGATTCGGGGAAGGAACATGGCATAAAAATGCAAGTATTATAGGAGCTTCAAGGGATCTTGTCCCAGTGAGGGGTCTTAGCACAATCCTGCTTGTGTGTGCTACTGGATTGCATTAGACACAAATCGGCAAGAGGCTAGATTTGAAGACAGGAGGGAGGGTGTCTGGAGGATGCTGACTTGCCAGGGCAAGGACCTTAGATTACCGTGTGTCCCTGTAGGGACCATATGAGCCAAAAATAAAAATGCATGCTGCTTATTCACATTCACTTTATAGCTGCTTGAAAAGTCATTTCTCTTGAGTCCATTTCTTTGTGTGTTCAAGGGTTAACTAATACTCCTTCCTAATTTACGTGACACTAGGAGATTTTTCTCTAAGCCTCTTCTGATTTTGTGGGACGGGAATGACCTGCTACTGTACAACATGGTTGTGAAGATAAATAAGAGCGTGCTGGCAACAAAGTAAATTGTTGAGACAATGTCACACAGGAAATTATTTTGAGGTGGGTTTTCACATATTCCGGTCTCTAATACCAAACATACACACTTACAGCTGTCTTGATCTCAACATCTTGATGTCTTAGAAATGATCTTACAGTCATTTCATTCACTGGAAGGCACAATATGTTAAAAGATAGAGGATGGATAGGTGGATACATGCATTTGCACAGATGGAGTACGATTGGTAGAGCAATAGAGATATATGATGGTGGAGAACTGGCGATAGGTCTTGGTTCACTCCATCTTATGAGACATTCATTGAATCTTGCTGAAACTAGAACCTAACTATAAATAATGGATTTAGGAGTTTCATGGAAGGTCCTAGTTATTTATATTCCCTTATTGTTTCCGAATAATGAGACCTCACAGGAAAATGGACCCCACAAATAAGAAAGCAAAGGTCATACGCTACTCAGATACTAACATTCTGATCAAATAAAAATTTGATGGCCAAGGAAGTAGACTTTTCTCTCTAATTGTACATGTTCAAGCCTCTAACTCTCTCATGACTCCAATAAATGCCTTTCTCCTTCACCCCCACAGTTCCTATTCTATACCAAAAGTACCCATGACCTCAGCTTTTACCATGTAGCTGGGAGGTAATTTAAATGACTGTTCATTAGAACCCACCAAAATTTCACTAAGTGAATTGTGAAGAGGCTGCAATGGGTGTGGTTGGTAGAAGGAAGAACGGGACAGGGAAGAGACATCCAGGCTGCATGTCTAGCATAATGTGCTAGACATGTGGTCTCATAGACCACAAGCAGCTAAGAGCTGCAGTCAAAGACATCCTCATCACCATCACAATGTTCAACGGATGTTATAGTTTGGGATTTGGATGTTCCCCAAAGGTGAGCACTGGGGATAGTGATGGGATCCTGAAGGCTCTGATTTCATCAGTGGTAATTCACTGATGGATTCATAGCTTAATACACTATTGGGATGTGGTAGAAAATTAAGGAGTTGGGGGGCTAGTTAAAGCAAAGAATCACTGGGGGCCTGCCGTTAAAGGTACATTGTACCACTCGCCCTTGGTACTCTGTCTCTGTCTCTTTGTTTCTGTCTCTCTCACTTTCTCACTCTGCTTATGAGGCGAGCAGCCCTGCTCTACCACACATTCCCACGTAATGATTTTGCCTCATCATAGGTCCAGAAACGTCACATCCAAGAAACCACAAACTGAAGCCTCTGTCACTGTGACTCAAAAGAAACCTTTCTTCCTTTAAGTTGATTTCCCAGGTATTTTGTCACAGTGACAGAAAGCTAACACAGGGAGCGCCATGTATGGAATGCAATCAAGTAGTTGAAATGCAGTAGGACACACATGAACTGCCTTGGGCAGTACCCACAGTTACAGGACTGATGCCCCCTGGTGAAACTGGCTCAGTTCTTCCCAACCGGGCCCCTAGAAACAAAGTTCCATTCCCAACCTTTTCCAGATTCCAAACACATTTTAACCACAAAATATTTTGGATCTCCTTCTTCATGATCATCACCATAACTAACTTTTTTCGGAAGACCCAGCCTGCGCCAAGCCCTGCTGAGGTACTTGCTAGGGTACTGAGCCTGTGAATGATCTTTCCATCTCTGTGATGTGAACAGCTCACAGATGAGAGGCCCAAGGTACAGGAATAGGAGTCTCTTTCCCAAAGTCACACAGCCAGTGGGAAAGTCTAGATATGGACCAGGCAGTTGGACATTAAAGTTCCTGTCCCTAACAGGTATGCTATGCTTCCTCTGAAAGAATTCACCACGCATCTATCAGCCATTGCAGGTCAGACTTTCAGTGTCTCATAGTAAGAAATGCAATCAACTTCTTGCTTGCTGAGTAGAAAGAAATCAACAGCAGACACTTGCCCAGCCTGTGGGAGATGTCAGGGTCTGGGTAACAGTAAGTTGCTTCATCTACAGTGCACAAAATAACCCAATGTGAGACTGGCTGGGTATAGAATAGCACTAGATTCATTTATGCTCAATTGAATGAATAAAACAAGACATAGAGCAATGTGAAGTTCAGGGTTATGGATAATGGAAACTACCTGATGGGAGGAAATACTTTTTCCTGGTGCTTTAGAAAACCACCTCATATGATATCTGGTCCATTATTTATGCCCTGAAATCTGCAACTAATAAGACCCAAAGATCTTGCTAATAAACCACATTCCACTAAACACAGGTGGAAGGAACCTTAATGGTTCTAACTGGGAAGAATGAGTAAGTTTTGTTTCCTTTGAAGAATGGAACATTGAGCCTGAAAAAGTGCTCACACTGATCGATGTTCTGAGCACTTCTGGTGCGAGGGCCAAAGAATCTGCCTCATTATTGACCATTTTATTTGTCACTCGCAGTGCTTTCTTTCTCTGCTGTATTCAAAAAGAAATAAACCACTAGGCAAATGCAAAGCAGAAACAATTGTGGAGCTAAAGGTAAGGAAACCAGATAGGCAAGACAAATCAAAGATGGAATCTTTTGTGGGGATTCTAAATGTGGGACCATCTCCCCCCCCCAACCCTCCCACCACAACTTGCCAGCCAGCCATGAGTAAGACTAGAGAGTTATTTTCATCTCAACTCTCTTTTCAGGACTGGAGTGTTCCAAAGAGAGGAAGAGTTTTGCTGAGCATTTTAAACAATTGATTCCAGATGGATTTTCTCTGTATCATTTTGGGAATTGTTTTCTCTAAATGTGTTCTAAAGATAGAATGCACATTCTTGCTAAAGGCTGATGGATGTGGAAAGACTAAGCAACTAGAAAAGCAAATCTTGTTGCATTTTGGTCTCACTAGGGTAAATGATGTTAATTTTCACATTAGTGTGTGAGTGTGTGTCTCCATCTATGTTTATCTAGGTGTGTGACTGTATGTGTTCATAGCTGTGTTTGTGTAAATGTGTGTGCATGTGTGCTTGTGTGCCTGTGTGTGAATGTGTCGCTTTGAATCATTATGTGTCTGTGTGTATATTGTGCATTGTGCATATGTGTCTGTTTGTGTGTATGTAAGTATATGTACATCCATGTCTCTATGTATCTGTCCATGTCTGTGTGTATGTGTATATGTGTGTAAGTGTGTGAATGGGATGTGTGTGTGTTCATCTGAGACACTAACTCTAACAAGCTTAGGGAACACAGATCAATGTGTAGAAGCAATTGTGCTCAGGCACAGACTTTGAGAACTTTTTTGCAATGTTAATGCATAACTTTTATTCTAAATTAGTTCTCAGAGTGATGAAATGAGAAATCTATGCATGTATGTTATACAAATATGAGAGGGAGAGGCTTTGCTGAAGAACCAAGATTAAAGTGAGAATCAGCTATGACCTCTATTCTACTGCATTGAATTTTTCTCCTGAGTGGTTGCCATCCAATAATCTCCACACAAAGGTGATATTTAAAACAATTGTTGGATTCCTGCACTGGTGTCCATGTGTCAAGCTGAATATCAGTCACAAACTGATATCCCAGAGACTCCGTTCCCTTCCTTTACCCTTAGCACAGCCTAAGTGTACTTGTTGTCTTGCTCTGTGTCATAAAGAACTGGAGTTTTGGCTATGATTGAATGAATATGAGATTTGCTTCTCTACTAAAGCTACATGATAAATCCTATAGCCCAGTGGATCACAATGTGGCTAAGTGACAAATAAGTGTCATTCTTATTTGGAAGAACAGTCAACAAGAGCCCTTCTCTGGAGGAGACGCACGAGCAGCGGTAATGGGAGATGAATGTGTTACCTTGTATGTATGTATGTATGTATGTATAGGAAGGTCACAATGAAACTCCTTGAACAATTCACATAAAAAGAAATAAAGGGAATAAATATAAACAGGGTAGTCACAGAAAGAACCCAAGAATAGTGGGAGAAATGGCCTAGGATAGAAGTTGAATACTGAAAATGAGAGGAAAGGTAGAGGACACAGGATATCTTTCAGAGTTACTGTGGATCAGACACTATCTTCCATCTCTTCATGACTCTTGGCCACAGAAGAGTCAAGGAGGTTTTCTGAGCCTCGTTTCCCCAAGTGTTCTTTGTTGAATCTCCATCACCAGGTTGGTCAAAAAACTTGTCTTTTCTCCATAGGACACGAAGTGGTAACAGTAAAATCTACACTGGCAAAATGCTTACTTATAGGTGGAATATTTTAAGTAAATTTAGTTACTTAAAAATCCTATAAATTCTAGGTCATGATTATGACATTCATTTTACAAATGAGAAAACCGTGTTTGGGGAGAAAGAACAATAGAAACTTTCTTATGAAACGCAACGCAGGACAATAATCTTGATTTTGAATGCCAGGTGAAATAATGAATTTTCAAAAACTGGTTAATGCATACCATACCTGAAACGTTACATTGTCTTTAAACCATGCAAAGGACTTTTCTTTCCGTAGAAGGTCTACTTATTGGAATCAATTCAGCACTACTCTTCTGGCAGACACTCTGCATGTTAAGTGTGCTGCATGTGTTCCAGTTTTAGTTCCTTGCATGGGAAACGAACCCAGAGACACATGTCAGGCACCTGGTGTGGAAGCGTCCCAGGCGCTCTGTTTTACTGCTCTCTAATCCTCAGAGTTGTTTGTGCAGCACAGCTCATTCATTTGGTCTCCTTTCATAGCATTCTGCCAATTTTCGCGTGGGGGAAAAAGCATCATTGTTTCGCCATCAGATTTCATCACTAGTTTATATTTACTTAAGTGGTATGATGACAACTGATATTACAAGGTTTAAGAGCTAAGTCTTAGCTTACCTTAGAACTGTGTGGCCCTACCATAGAGCATTTATATGCTTCAGTGTAAGTGTACTTCCTCGGGGGCTTCCCTCAGTTACTGCTTGAGCCTCTGCCCTTCCTGTGAAGTCTGTAAGGGCCTTGATGGCTGCCTTGGCAGATGATGGCAAAAATGACACCACATGCCTCCCAAGCTTTAGTCCTAAAAACGCTCTTCTGCCTTGTTTTGAAAACCCAGCTACCTGCCGGGAGGAAGCCCAGGAAGACTGAGATGCCCGCGTGGACAGGGCAGGGAGAGGCATCCCTGAGCGCCCACCACCTGCCAACCTGGCTGGGCCCCACTGACACCCGCACACTCCTGCCCGCCATGTGAGTGAAGGAACGTTAAAGCCAGCGCGCCAGGTCCCAGCCAAGCTACTCTACCTCAAGGAGGGAGAAACTTCTTACTGCTGGCTGTGTTTCTTACTCCACTTGGAGTAAGAGGAGATACCCTGTCAGTCGAGACCTTCACAATTACGCCTTCGTAAGGTAAAATTTAGTCACTTTCTTTTAAACCACCCATTTCTATGATTTTTCATGTAGATAACTAAATGAAGGATCTAAAACATCATTGGCCATGTTCCCCAGGCAGACTGGAAAGCAGTATTGATTAGTGGGTATGTTGAGTAAACTTCTACTATGACTTCCCAAGTTTTCAAATCAGAGGTCTGCTAGAATTACGCTATAACATCACTGAAAAAAAAGGCAAAAGATCCTTCTAAGTGCAGTGGCTCTTGTCACTTGGATGGAAGAAATCTGGAAATTTCTATTCGTGGTCAGCCTGGGCATAGAAGTTCACAAGACTTCATCCCAAGTAACGGCTAACCATGCTAGGTTATGACTACCATCCAAACTATGAAGGACACACACAGTCGGGGTGCAGTGGCGCATGCGCTCACCTCCAGTGATGCAGAAAAGGTTGACTAGGAGAATCACAGCTCAGGCATAAATAAGACCTTACCTCAAACATAGCTAATCTAAAAAGAGATGAGAGATTTTGTATCCAGTGGCAAAGCACCTGACTAGAAAGTTCAAGGCCCCAAATTCAAACCACAGTATTATGAAAAAGAAAAAAAAATTAAAGGATCCCTATAGAGAAATGCAAATTGAGGAATGTATAACAATGTGGTTTAATTTCTTAAGGCCATGGTTATAGATATATTGCTAATACTTAACAAGACAAGAGTGCAAATTAATACAAGATGACTAACAGCTAAGAGTGAAAGATCAAATTAAAATGTATTAAATAAAATTAGCTTTATCCTCTTTACTTTAAAAATACCTTTATAAACTGGAATGCCCAGGTCTGCGTTTTGAATATCTGGACTTCCCATCTCTACACTTGTGTATGGCCTCCAGCCCTTATGTCTAAGAGTCATTCACGCATCAACTGTTCTTGGCCGGACCCCGATCCTGTGGAATTCCAGGCTTGTGGATAGTGGGCCGCAGACAAGAAACCACACACACTTAGGAGGAAGACTTGAGCCATAGCCAGAGAAAATTCTGGGATTTGCTGCCTGAGGAAAGATGAATGCTGGTAGGGCTCCAGGTAGCTCTATGCCTCTAACCCAAGTGGCTGAGAGGGACGGAGCAGCATCATGGAAGGGGGCCACTGAGGCACCTCTTGTCACTCCTCCCAGCTGAACATTTCCTCCAGATCCTCTCCTCAGCTCTCTTCCAGGGATGTTTGGCACATGAATAGGAATCAAGAGTTTCCTAATAAAATAGTCTGACACAGTCATCGTGGGAAAAGAGTAGAGGCTTTTCTAAAAGTAGAGCTATCATGATACAACGATCCTGCTTCAGAGCATCTATCCAAAGGAAATGAATTCAACGTATGAGACACCCACATGCCTATATTTTTGTAGCATAGTTGGAATAAGCAATGGACAACAATAAGTTGTCCATTGGAAAATAAATGGATGAGAATGTGGTATAACAGAATATTGTGGGGCTTCACAAAGAATACATTTCTGCCCTTTATGATAACATGGATGGAACTGGAGAACATATTAAGTGAAAAAAGCCACGCACAGAAACACAAATGCTGCACATCTCCATTTATGGGCAGAAGTTTACAATGTTGAGCTCACAGACATTGAGAATAGAATAGAATAATGCTACAGGTTTAGAAAGACAGAAGAAACTGGGGTAAAAGAACAAAAATGCAGTTAGACAGCCTCAATAAATTCTAGTGTTCTACCACCCAGCAGACAAAAGATAACAACGATTTATTATACATTTTATGAAAAACTAGAAGAAAGGAGTGTGAAGTCTCCTAACGCAAAGAAGCGATCAATGTTGAAGAAGATGGAAACGTTAATTACCCAACCCATCATCGCCTATTACACACACGTATCCAATTAGCACACTACACACTATAAATTGTGTATCATTGTTTATTAAGTGTTGTTTAAAATTAATAGCACTGGTAAAGTCTCTTTTCAGTGCTGGCACTGTTGGAGTGTGAGACCACACGCCCTTAATGAGGTCAGAAAGCCAGAGAGGAGTCAGACGTTCAGTTCACCTCTGAGCACAGCTAGAATTAATCCTAAGTGGCTGCAGACAGTAAGCACACTGGATGAGAATTAGATTTGTCTCCATGGCTGGAGGCACACAGCAAACACCAGACCTTTGGAAAAGGAACCTGGAGCACCGCCCCAACCTTTTACCCTGTTGATGACTTTTTTACTGACCTCAACAAACAGTTACAGTCTCAGCCCCACTGGCCTGTGCAATCTCCATGCTTGGTAGCTCAAGTCCTCTAGCCATGACAGTCCCATGAAGGGGAAATGATCCGGGTGAATGATTCCTTTGTCATTCCGTAGAATGTTGAACTTAAGCATTTAGGCGAGTTATTTTAAAGGAACTTGATTGTATCATCAGATGAGCCTCTGGGAATTTCCAGAGGCTATGTTCAACACCAAATGTAGGAACTGTCCCTTCGTAATATATGCTATTATTCACTAAAACTTTAAGTCAAGGGCTTTCTAAGTTTGTACCTATTGTAGGTACAGATTGTACTTACTTAGTTTTCATGCTATCTCAAGCATATTCTCTGCTATGTCTAGAAAATCAGTGCTCAGGAGAAAGGCATTTTAATATTATGTTAGTCTAGACAGAAAGGACTTGAGTCATAAAATCAGACAGTAAGTGTTCACCTGTCATTTTCATTAAACTTAGCTCTACTAGCTGCAGAAAGAAAAATAAACAGTATTGTTGTAGTCTAAGGAAATGTAAGCAAATGTGAAAGAATAGAAAAAGATTATTGTCATCCTGCCCTTCTGTTGGTAATTTACTTTCATTTGGAAAGGGGTTGAGGCAAATTTTTCAGTCATGATCCTGTGAAGATCCCTGCTGGCCGGTATGCTACTGAAGCATTGTTCCCCAGGGGGAAAAGAAGGGAACAGTTGAATTCTGCTTCTCTAAGGCTACCAGATCTAGTCAGCCAACGAAGATTAAACCGTGATGAATGAAAGCTGCACTCTCTCCCTGCACATTTCCTCCTACCATCCGAAACTCCCCTTAACTCAGAGGATATCTATCTCTTTCTAAATTCATGATGGGTGTTCTGGGCACAGACATGGATGCTAACTTCTATAATTTGATGTTCTGCATGATACTTCTCTCTGGAAACACCTTGAAGAAGGTTATTGAATTTGAGGAAGAAAGAAGGAAAATACAGAAAGATGATTTATTGAGCTATTAATAGTCATCTTGCTCTCTATTTACATGGGAGGCTATAAAAGCCTGGAATCTATTGTGTCTACTTATGTGGAAGGCATAGGATTCTCACTGAAAGCCGCTGTACAATCATAGAGTAGGAAGCACTGGGAAAGATTCAATGCTGTCTCTTTCCAATACTATGTCTCTTTGCCACTGATTCATCTATAACATCAGTGTGATGGCTAATATTAATATCTGGCAGAATTGATAATATATTATCAATGATTATAGAAATATAATGAATGCATTATAAGAAAGTTATACAAAAATACACAAAATTGGAGGCTTGCTTACACTGAAAGTTCTCAAGATGTATGTCTTCAACTATAGCCATCAATTCTTCCCATAGGTATGATTACACAAGGGAACATTTATGTGGGTGTGGGTGTGTATGTCAGGGAAGGTGTGAGTGGGTAGGTATGTGCTGGTCCTGAGCTTTGAACTCAAGGACTAAGCACTATACCTGAGCTTTTGTGTTCAAGGCTGGTGCTTTACCACTTAAACCACAACCCCACTTCCAGCTTTTTTGGTGGTAAATTGGAGATAAAAGTCTTACAGACTTTTCTGCCTGGGCTGGCTTTGAGCCCCAATCCTCAGGTCTCAGCCTCCTGAGTTGCTAGGATTATAGGCACCCAACTCTAAGGCAAATATTTTAAAATACTTACTCATAAAAAACACTTGTATAAGAAAGTTGATAACCATTTACTCTGTTATAGCAGATTGTTTATCAAGGAACAATAATAGCTAAGCAAATTATGATGTATTCATAGCATATAAAATATGAAATATAAAAAATAAGTAACTGATACACCCACCTATATGGATGGATCTCAAAAACATTTTGAAGATTAGAAGCTGTTATATATAAATTATCTACTTCAGTGCACGGATTTATTCCTATTTCATGAAATAGGAATAGTTTAATGAGCAGCCTGAACCAAATCTAGCTCAGTGGACATTGTACAGAGGTTGCTTATGGTTCAAAGACAGAAAACAGATACATATAAAGCAACTATCTAGATAATAAATGCCTTGATTGAAGGTTTTTTTTACACAGATGTACACAATTGTCTCATGAATAGAATGATCATGCACTTATTTTTTCACAATGTCCAGTAAAACTCAGTAAAATCAGTTGATAAGAGAAAAATGAATTAAGTAATCTACCACGGGTATTTGTCAGACCTGGTACAAATATACTCCATAAAGACAGACAGTCCAATGCCTGGAGCAAATTGTGGGATGTGAAGAGACCCAGACAGTGAGTGTCCTAGTGTGAACCCCGATGGAAAGACACTGGTGGACTGAGGAGGCCAAACTTTCTTGGAGCAATCATCATGCAATCCCAGGAAGAGAAAAAGCACAAAGACAGGAGAGCATGAGCCCTACCTCAGTCCAGATAATAGCAGACAGCCACAATGCATCTCTTCTCCCCTGAGCTGCCAGATACATTTCCCTGTTCTGCCTTTTAAGTGAAAGGAAAGGGAATTTCCTCTGTGTTTTTTATTTGCCCAATTGAGTTTCAGGGGGTATTTTAACTCTGATGGGTCCTATCTCCAGATTTCATTCTGGATGGACACTGGGTCTGAGGGCTATCTTGGCAATGGAGAGATTAGAAGTGCCACGAGCTTTGTGTGAATGTGCCCCTTTAAACGCCTGTTGAAATCTCAGGCCCAGAATCATACATTGATGGTATTTGAAGGTGGGAACTGTGGAAAGTAACTGGGATTAGATTTGGTCATTCAGCAATGGGTCCTGTAGTTCTAAGAAGGGACAGGGGGATGGAGCTGGCATGCTGCTTGCTCTGCCTCACCATGATATTCCTTACCATGCAGTGTGGAAGTGCTCCCCAAGGTGACGAGCAAATGCTACCACAAAATGCTCCTGGGCTCCTCGGTCTATAGAATGGCATCAAAGAAACTTTTCTCTATACCCCCATTTCTATTACTTAGTGAAAGCCACAGAAAACTCACCAAGATACCGCTTTTGAATTTGAATTTTATCCGAAAGCAAGGAAGAGATGTTAGAAATTTATATAGCACAGAATGACAAGAAAACCATTCTAGCATATAATTTTGAGTGAGCCAGGCTAGAAGGTAGAAGAATAGAGAAGAAGCTAGTCAGAAAGCTAGGCAAGATAACTTTTTTAAAAAACTTTATAGTGGGGCTGGGAAGGTGGCTCAGTGGTAGAGCGCTTGCCTTGCATGCATGAGGCCCTGGGTTTGATTCCTGAGCTCCACATAAGCAAAAAGGAAAAAGCTGGAAGTGGTGCTGTGGCTCAAGTTGTAGAACACTAGCCTTGAGCTGATGAGCTGAGGGACAGCGCCCAGGCCCAGAGTTCAAGGTCCCACGATCGGACCCCAAAACAAACAAACAAAAAAACTTCATAGCTTTTAAGTAGTTATTCAAAGAGATTTTAATTCTACATTCTAGTTTATTACTGCAGTGCATGCTGACCACCATCCTTCTTTGTCTCTCCCAAACCCATCCATCCCCTCAATCTTCCTAGCTCCATTTTCACATATACACATTGCATATTATGACTGCATTCTCCTCTCCTTCCTCTCTTCACTCATCTTCCCCTGAAGTTCCTTCCTCCCACAGACCTCAAGTTCCTCTTCCTGATACCAAGCAAGAAGTCTTGAGGGTGTCTATCAAGATAATGTCCGTGGGCTTGGAAGCAATGGATCTATTGATATTAAAGAAGTAAATGCTTAGGGGGGATGAACTATTAACAATGCCTGACTCCTGACTTTTGCAGCTAATCAGATCATGATGTCAGGTACTGCAGAAAGGAAAACAGCGGCATTGAATTTGAGGAAAGATGATGACAGGCTTAATTTTTAGTAAGTTACTTTGAGATGCTCATGAAACACCCAGGAGTCATTAAAAGTATGCTTGGATTTTAGGCCTTTGAACTAAGCAGAGTTCTGGCCTGCAGTTTAAAAACATTAGATTTAAGCCAGGCTCTGGTGGTTCACTCCCATAATCCTAGCTACTCTGGAGGCTGAGATAAATTCCTTTGTTTGGCTATATAGGGACAGGGCAAACTGATATAAACAGTTTTATCTTCAGATGACACTAAAACAATTAAGTGGATGGTAGAACTAATATTGACATGATCATGACGGGAAATTCAATAACTTTCAATAGGAAATACAAACTGAGCTAATGGAACTCATTTGAAATGTAGACTTTATTAGCTACAATTGCCAAATCCAAACTTCTGGATCGTATGCACTGTGGCTTCTAGAAATACATTTAGAGAAAAAGCATTTCACCACCATCTCCCATATGTTTCTAGTGTCAGTATAGCAAGCTGCCTGAGTTTGGGCATAACCTAGCCATTCATCAGTGGTGTGGGCTTTTACCTTTCTATTCAAGTTTCATTGATGGTAGAGTTTCTCCATTCACAAAGTCGAATATTCACATCCCCAATTGCACCTAAAGCGGAGCAAGAACTTGTTAGTACTAGCTGCTCGTTTGTTTGTTCAGGTACTGCAACCTAAACTCAGTGCCTGAGCACTGTACTTCAGCTTTTTCTCTCAAGGCTATCACTATACCACATGAGCCACAGTTCCATTTGTAGTTTTTTGCACATTAACTAGAGATAACTTTCCTGCCTCATTTGACTTCTAACCATGATCCTCAGATCTCAGCCTCGCAGGCAGCTAGGATTACAGGTGTGAGCCACCAGCGGGCAGAGTTAGCTCCTCTTTTTACTAAATCAAGTACTCTGAGGATATTCAAACAAGTATTATATTTAATTATTAATGGAAAATTGCAGGTAGGGAGGTAATCATCTGTTTTAAACTCTCAAGCTGTGTCTCCTAAAAAAATCATTCTAAAATCAAATATCAATAACAAATAAGTATAAAGCAAATAAAATCTGGAGAGCAGCATGTTTCATGCCCAATTCTCTCTGGCTCCATTTCTCACTAGTGATTTCCATGAGGCTTCTCAACCCAAAAAGAGATCCCCAGGTTCTCTCTGCCGAGAAGCTGAAGCCGAGAAGCTGAGCAGTCTGCTGGCGACGAGGTCCTTGTGTGGTGGGAGCAGGTCAGAATTTGCAACTTGAGCAGGGCTGCAAAGGCCTCCAGCCGACTCAACACTGCCTTCTTTGAAAAAGAAGCAAATTCCACTGCCTGTGTTGAAGGCATACAACATTGTTATAAGACGTCTGTGTAGGAAAATAGTTACCACAGAGAAGCAATGAGCAGATCCATCATCTCCAACAGTTCTCCACTTCTTCCCTGACCCCTGCAGGTACAGCTATAATCTCATTTTCTTTTCTTTTACAAAAAAATCCAGGCTACAATATGCCACTCTTACCTACAGTCTCATTGGAGCTTTCCTTCTGCTTCACTCTGCATACTGGCTCATTTCCTCTCCACCACTCCAACCACAGGAACCAGTTTGATTCTCCATTTCTGTACATTGACTTTTTTCTGCTTTTAGATTCCACTTACAAGGGAGGGAGGCCATGCAGTATATTCCTTTCTGGGTCTGTCTTGTTTCACAGAGTATTCAGTCCTTAGCCCCTCCATGTCGTGACAAAGCGCTTCCTTCTTGGGGGCCTTGGCAGCTCTCAGACCTGGAGCTGAGCACAGAGCACTGCCGTCCTTTCCCGCCTCTTCTCTTGCACTAGTTGGTCACCTTGATGCTTCACACTTCTAAGATTTCACTGTAAGTAATCTGGACACAAATGTCGTGGAGACAGCCCCAGAAACCTCTGCGACTTGACTGTGTGCAGTGGCACCCATGCCTACCTGCGTCCCCAGGTAGGAAGAGGCAGATATAGTAACAACTAGACATTCAGAATAACATGCAGGCAAGAGTGCAGAACACGGCGGCAGGAGAAAGAATGGCCCTCAGGGACGTCCTGCCACCCTGGAAACCTGTGAGCTGACTTACATGGCAGAAAGGACCCGGCAGATGTGGGTAAGGGTTTGGGGTATGGTGTGGAGGCCACCTGGAGTGTCCAGGTGGACCCAATGTAAACATGGTGTCATTGTAACACAAGGCCAGAAGGGTCCAAGGGAAAGAAATGACATAGATGTTGAAATGGTTCAAAGATGGGTGGGGCAGGGAATGGGGACCGTCCCAAGGTTCCCCTCTTTCTTCTTCTGCTCATGGAAAAGATACCCAGACAAAAACAAGGAAACGCGTTGTCCTCTAGACTTGTGCAGGAGTCTGCCCCATTGACACCTTAGGTTTAGCCACTTAAGATAGATTTGGGGATTTCCGGCTTCTACTTGTATAAGGCAATAAATTCATGTTACTTATTTGAAGCTACTATGTGGCAAAAAGGAAGCCAGAACCAGACCTTCTCTTCTCTTTGTTTCAAGGCTCTGTCTCAGTGCCCTCCTGAAGATTCCCTCCATACAGGTGCTTCCAGCTTGGCTTTGAATTACTCAAGCTGGCTCTTTCTAGACTCTCACTAGTTTCAAACCTGAAAGCCTTCTATGTAATTTTCTTTAGTTCAGTTTATCACTAATACGTTACCAAAGTCCTTTAGGCATTAATTGCATAGGCATTTTGAAGCCCTTAGAGAGATCTCCAGGAAATGTGTATAATTAGAAATTGATTATTCAATAATCTCAAGACTAATTCTAGATATTTAGGGAGAAGATTGACTGTAGCAATGTATTAAACTAGAAGCTTGTAGACAGCTTATCTTAAGATGTTTCTGAAAGTCTTCCTTTGAGGAGACTTTATTCTAGGCACAAATTACTTTATGATACTTGTAGGGCTTTTCCAGGGAACACAGGATATAACTATTAGAGAGAAAAGCCTATTAAGGACAGGTAAAACGTTTTGTAGTCCTCATATAAATTATGTATCTTGTTTGTATCTGAAGCGATGGCATCCAGGAAGAGGTCTATTATAGTAAAGAAAGAATTGAAGTAATTTATAGCTGCTGGTAATGGTGAAACGGATGACGAAGAGGAGGAAGAAGTGAAAACAAAGGAGGAAAAGGAAATGAACTGGCAAGGATGAGAACTAAAGATGTATATTCAGCAAGTTTCCCGCAGGTGGATGATGGTGCTTGATTTTGCTTTAACAGTTACCACAGGATTTTTTAAAGACAAAAGCTGTCCAGATAATGGCATACCTAGTATTGGCATACATACCTCTGTGTCTGTGTCTCCAGATAATTCTATGGACTCTATAAAGACATCAGTTGTGGGATTGAGGCCTTTTCTCATCTATTATGCCCTCATCTTAAATAATTATGCATGCAAAACCCAATGTCCAATGAGGACCATATTATGAAGCTCCAGATTGTCATTACTTTGAGCAAGAGACACCCTTCAACCCAGCACCGCTGTTCTCAGGGAGTATTGTAATAGTCTTTAGTAGAGAGGACCTGAGGTCAGCCAGGGAGGTGGCTCGATTTTAGAAAATTATTAACTGACAAATAGATGGAATCCACTCTTGATTGTGACTATAAGAGAATAAAGGAGTGAGGGATGTCTGCCCTGAGTGACAAATGAAAAGAATGCATTTCCCAGCAGAGGAGTAGTTTTCACAGAAAATAGGGGAATTCTGGTTTGGAAAAATTTGGCTTCCTATTCCTTGTCTCCTGTGTTCCTCCTGTTTCCGTGCAGTAACGCTACACACTTATGTTCAAGCATTTCCTCTCTTTCTTTCTTCCCTTCTGATTAGAACTGAAGCTCAAACACTGTACATGGATTCTATGTCCATCCTCTCTGCCCTGCTCGGGGAGCTTGTGTGAAAACCACGTCTCCCAGGTATTTACAATCACAACCCCCGTTGCACAGCCCCTTCCCAACACCATTTATATATGTGACAGGAGCTCACTTTTTTTTTTGTCAGTTGTGGGGCTTGAACTCTGGGCCTGGGCACTGTCCCTCAGTTCTTCAGCTCAAGGAGAGTGCTCTACCACTTGAGCCATAGCACCATTTCTGATTTTCTGATGGTTAATTGGAGATAAGAGTCTCACAGACTTTCCTGCCCAGGCTGGCTTTGAACCAGGACCTTCAGATCTCAGCCTCCTGAGTAGCTAGGATTACAGGTGTGAGCCACCAGCACCTAGCTAGGAGCTCACATCTTAAAATGAAGAACAGACAGACAAAAACCATGGGACCTATGTTTCTTTGGGCCTGGCTCACTT
>NW_012267237.1:10611056-10641915 GCF_000151885.1 Dipodomys ordii
TCTCGTCTAGTGCTCTACCACTTTGAACCACAGCACTACTTCCAGTTTTCTGGTGGTTAATGGAAGATGCATCTCACAGACTTTCCTGTCCAGGCTGTAATCTGAACTGAAATTCTCAGATCTGATCCTCCTGAGTGGCTAGGATTACAGCTTGAGACACTAGCGCCAGCTTCTCTTCCATCTTAAAAATCACGGGGACTTCTGTCCAGAACACCAAGGCCACCTTGCTGTTGCCTTGGATGCTTCCTGACCCTTGCTTTACAGCTACATGGGATGCTCTTGCAACCTCCTCTTTGAAGCAGACTTTCTCCTTGGCCTCTGAACAGCTGATATCCTTCATTTTTCTCCCCACTCTACTCACTCCTCTTTCTCTCCCCTCACCCTCACACTGCACTTATCTGGAACAATCCATGGACAGTTCTAACAGCATTCTTCTAACCTTTACACTTACCTCTATTGCCTCTGGGACATCATTCCCAAGAGCCTCATGGGAAGTCTCGCTTATCTAGAGACCCCTTCTACTGTCTTCTTGGTTACAGTGCTTCTGAGCAGATCTCTGTAGTCCAAGGCCCTGTGTGGCTATGAGGAAGACTTTCCCCCTCAAAAGGGGAAAACTTCATAAATCACCATGTTGAATTGAATATATATATCCAATTCTGGGTTGAACTCAGGGTTTGGACACTGTCTCTGAGCCTCTTTGTGCTCAAGGCTAGCACTCTACCACCTGTGCTACAGCATCACTTCCAGCTTCTTTGGAGTAGTCTATTGGAGAGAAGAGTCTCAAAGACTTTCCTGCCCAGGCTGGCTTTGATCATGATTCTCAGATCTCAGCTTCTTGAGTAGCTAGAATTACAGGAATGAGCCACCAGCACTCAGCTCAACTTTAAAGTATTTTTGATTAAGGTTTATAATTTTTTTAAAAAACCTTATAGGAAATCATACATTATTATCATTTTCCCTATAGCTCCCAATGGCCAATGTTTCCTTAGGCAAAGATGTTTAAAATAACATTGAGCTCAGGACTAACACGATTAATCTCTAGATACCAGTAGGACACAGAATTTTAAATTTTATATAATTTTATATTTAAGTTTTATATATAAATTATAACATTGCTGCAGTTCTGTATCATGTACACATGATGGAAATATCTTCCTGAATGGATAAACTGAAATTAATTGTCTAAGATATCATCACTTTAAGATCTTTAACCAATTATTTCTTAATATATAGAACAAGATCATATTATGTATCCTATATCATGTCATATATATTATGCTACATTACAAATATTATTACAGTGAATGTTGTATAGAGAGAAGAAAATCAATTTGTCATACCCTAGTTTGAAAAGGATAAACTTGGGGGGGGGAAACAGATACAATATCGTATTTCCACAAGAAGTGGCAAGTAACGATAATCCTAGCACTTGAGAGCCTGAGTTAGGAGAATCATGCATGTGCCTGAACTACATAATGAAATCCTGTCTCCAACAAACATGAAAACAGGGATTGATAAACAACTATTATTAAAATGTGTAAGTGCAATAAATAAACTATAAGGGAAGATTTAGAAAAATTATAACTGCTGTTAAAAAATGTGTTTGAAAATTGCATATAAATGAATGCATGACAGGTAATTTAATTCCAGATCAGCAAAGACAAATTTCTTTTGCTGTTTAATGAGTGCTTCTCAATAGGAGGCAGGTGCTCAAAAGGGGTGGGGAGGGATTCAGGGGAAAGGGACAGAGGAATGAAGAGGAGAAGCAGGAGAATGCAGTCAAGAATTCAATGATTATCCTTCAAAATTAAGAAGACAGCGTACAAAATGGGATATGATTTTTTTCCAGCGACATATCAGACAATGGCCTACTATCTGGAATATACAGAGAACTTTAAAAAATTAAAACCTCAGTAACACTAAAAACCCAATTAACAAATGGGCTATGGAGCTAGAGTCTTCTCAGAAGAAGTAAAAATGGCCAATAGACACATGAAGAAAAGTTCAACATCTCTGGCCCTAAAGAAAATTCAAATATTGGGATTCCACCTCATCCCAATTAGAAGGGTCATTATCAAAGAAAACAAATGTGAACAAGATGCTGGTGGAGATAAAGGAGCAAAAGGAAATCCTAAAACACTGTTGGTGGGAAAGTAAACTCATTCAACCACTCTGAAAAGCAATGTGGAGGTTCCTCAGAAAACTAAACATCAAACAACCCCATGATTCGGCAATTCCACTCCTGGTCATTCACCCAAAAGATTACAAACCAGGATACAGTAAAGCCACCCGCACAACCACACTTGACACAGTCAAGTATCATCCCAGATGCTTCCTCAATGGACATATAAAGAAAACGTGGCATACAAAAACTCATCTGTTAGAAAGAATGATGGGGTTTGCATCATTTGTACAGAAATGGAAAGACCTGGAAAACACTGTTAAATAAGTCAGGCCAGAGTGACAAAAGATGGATGTTTACCCTTATCTGTGGAAGCTAGATTTAGCTTATAAACTTACAAGTAAATATGTTGGGTGGTATGCAAGTATATACAAATGTATTAACTAAAATATAGTAGACTCAAGCAAGAACTCGAATAGTGTGATTCCTTAGAAAGCCAATCAGAGTTCAGCAAAATATAACACCAGATATCAGGTACTTGAAAGGGGTGGGGAAGGGTCAGGGGGAAAGGAGAAGACAACGAGTTGAGAAGAGAGGGAGAATGCAGTCAAGAATTCAATGCATATCCTACAAAATTAAGACGAGTGAAGGAAGGGGTGGGGAAGAAATGGGTGAGAATTTTGAAAGGGGTACCTTTGATCTAGAAATATTGTATTCATAAGCTGCTTTGTTAAATGGCACCTCCTTCTTACAACTAATTAAAGATAATATTTAAAAATCACAAAAACAAAAGTCAAGAAAAGGGTAGATTGGGAGGGGTGAGTGAGAATGTGGAAAGAGGTTGGTAGGAATCAAGATGCACAATATTTGAAAACTGCTTTGGTACATGACAGCTCCTTTGTACCAGTAAAGACAATTTAAAATAAGAAAAGAGGAAGGAGCACTTGGGAGGCCAGAAAAGCAGAAAAGGAAAAGCAGAAAGGAAAAGGGAATTTGTCCTCTGCCGAAGCCGAAGCCACAAGAAGTTTGGTTTACTATGGCATATTTCTGGCTTTTCCTTTTTCCCTTTTTGATGCTGGAGCCTGAAACCAAGGCCTTATGCATGACAGCCAACTTTCTATCCCAGAGCTCCACCCTTCGCAGAGTTCTGGCGTATTGTCAGCTAGTGGGTTGTAGTGAATGCAAAATTCAACAAGAAAATAAGAAAAATCACACGATACGCTTACTTTGGAAAATGCTGGAGACACTTTCAATAGTGGAGAAATGATCTCCTATTTCACAAGAGCTGTGGTATGTTTTCTTCCCCCAAATCATGCTTTTGCCATCTCCTAGGAGAAGAAAAGAGCAACATGCAGATACTGCTCCAGCATTTTGGATGCATTACGGATTGTGCAACAGTTGACCGAGACCACGCCCATGTCCCAGGCACGAGCTCAGCACACCTTCCTGCATACTGCCCCACACCACCTTCACACAGATTCCTGTAGGATCCACTCCGAGTCTCTGGCCAGCTCTACAGGCTAGAGTCCTAGTTACTCCTGGATTCTGTGCTGTCCATAAAATCCCTCAATAGCTGTCCCTCGCCTCCCCTCCAACTCCACCCAAGGGTTCATCCATTTATCTGTTTGCAAATGTCCACTCAGGGCCTGCCAAGCTTCTCAGTGACAGCTTCCGCAGATGCTCCAGGGGCAACTTACCATGCAGCTGCCGACTGCTTCTCTGAGTTCCCTCAGCACACCAACACATGTGCAATGCACACTGCAGATTCCACCCAAGTCCCTGCAGACCTGGCTCATCCCACGCTAATAACAGATCCAGGTGTTCCAGAAATGCTTATGTGGCAAAACTAATCATTCAAAAGTGAGCCTGCAGGTGGGCTCCATTGTTATATTAGAAAAGATTTTATAAATAATAATTTAAGATGTTTCCAGCTCATTTCCTTACTAGAAATGGTTTTTGGGTTTTTTTTTTGGCATTTAAGGCAGCTTGAGTTTGGGCTTCTGTCATTTTCAACTGAAAAGTTATTTCTGTCATCAGAGTTTGTGTAACACAACATCAAAGAATTTTAGTTATCTTAAAGCAGTGAATTCAAGTCTCTAAAAATATCACCACTTTTGTTGAGCTCCTTTGCAATTACTTTTCGGGTGGGACATTTTGTTGAGCAGAAATGTATGCCAACATTGTTGTAAATAAATGTGTGTACAGGGGTGTGCACGCACATGCACACACACACACACACACACACACACACACACACACACACGCCCACATTAGGACACAGGGGCTATGCAGATGATTAAAGGATACACCGGATTTGACAGAAGTCCCAGCCAGAGGACAAGGTCATTGAAGGATTGTCCAAGGTCCTCTTCTTTCTAGATGCCTTGATCCCCTGCACCCCAGGAAGATTCTAGAAAGAGGCCTTCTAACACTTTCTCCTTTTGATTCCCAAGTGGGTTGACATAAAGATGCATTCTAATTCCAGAGACAGGGCTGCTAGGAGTCTGCACTGAGTCTACAGTCTGTGTAGCCCAGTGTTTTTAACACAATACTCCCTCATGTAGTATTAGTAGTAACCGAAAGTATTCTCCTTTAGATGATCCATTGTCATGACTCATCTTACAGATTCAACTGTCCATGTTTCTCACCCAGGACTACGTCCATTAACACCAGCTTAAATCAAGCCTGAGAACAGAAAGAATACTTAATAGTCTCACTTCCTGCTTAGGCCCCTAAATAATGTCTGAATTTTCCTTCTTTCCTGATGTCATGAGTTTTTCCTCATAGTTTCAAAACCGGTGCATTCCTGTCATTTGTAATTTTTAACTGGGAACATTATTTCAAGTACTAGAACTTGCTAGAGGGGAATCCTAATGCTCACTATAAATTGTTCTATTACTTTTCTATTATTTTCATAAATTAGAGTATTAAGCATTGTATTCTCAGTGATGTTCCAATCTAGTTGATAGTTACTTCTGTGGCCCAGCCTGTTCCAGTCATGCTTCCGAGGAAATCAGGACCACCTGCCTCTTCACGTCCTGTCATTGTCCATCAAAATGCACTGATCACCTCCAGCTGCTGAGTGAAAAAGGCAAGAAAAAATCCCAAGAAGCACTAGATAACAACATATTTCTTGGGAATCAATAGCTTCATTTCTCTTTTTCCTATTTAATTAAAAAAAATACCGACCTCTCATCCATCTAGGAAAAGAGAAAGACTTCACTGCTGGTGGAAATATTTCCTAAGGCTTCATTAAACAGAGTAATAAGATTAGTGTTTAAAATGATTAAGGGGGTGTCTAAGCTTTTACCCAAAGAAAATCTAATTAAGATGGTGATTATGTGATTTAAAATACTAGTACTTTGCCAAGTTAATTGTGATAGGTCTGTTAGAGAACTATGCAAACACGAGGCAGTTTAACTTAAAAAAAATAAGAATATAACATGTACATTGTGCAACATTTGGGTTAAGTATCTGATGAAACCATCTTCCTGTGTTTACGTTGTCTTTTTGGAAGCTCTCGGGATGCTTCTGAGTTTAGACAGTAGGCCATAATGCCTAGAATTGCCTTCTTAGTATAGGGCAGTTTTCATCCCTGTAAAAAGCTTCCTTGAGACTGTCAACCAGCATGAAGCAGGAGGGACTCACCACCCAGCATCCGGGAACATGGGATGTTGTGCCTTGGGCACGCCCTTTAAAGCCTGCCCACGACATTTTCAATTGCCCCATTCAGACAGTCTGAAAAATTACACGTGCAGCAAAACATTTGATCAAAAATATATTTAAAATAAGCAAGAAAAAAATATTCGGGGCCTCGAGGGAAACTTCCATCATGGTTAACTATATAGAATTAAACTATATGCATTAAGATTTCAAGGATTAACTTATAAAGGATGTGAGAAGTCAGAAAACAGAACAAGACAACGCTTGGTTTTTTCAGAAAATGTATTTGCAATTCAAATGTTCATATAAAAAGCATAAATTTTAAAAAGTTCATAGGTGTGTGTGTGTGTTTAGAAGTGCTGTGGCTTTGCCATTCATTGCAATTACATTCCAAATTGTGCGCTGCGTCGCTGCACCTGCCGGTCACACCGAGGTCACCCTCATCACAACCTCCCCGGAGCTGTTGTCCTCCGACAGATCCTCGTGGGGCCTCATCCGGTTGAAAAGATGCAGCAGCACATAGCCGCACTGAAACCTCGGCGAGGTGAGCTGCATTGGGTGGACAGAGTTCCTGTTTCTCAGAGCGGTCAATGGTAACCATAAAGTCCTGCTTGTGGACGACTCTTCTCGGCTACTTTCTTCGATGTCTGTGGCTTTGTCATAATTTAATACATCCCAGTGCAAATTGACAGCTCTCCAGCGTTTAAACACTCTGTAAACTGCAGCTCCTTCGTGGACGATGAGACCTAAATTCAAGGAGAAAAACACTAGTGACCAAAGCTGGGAATGTTATTTTGCATAGCAGCACGACATTCAAGAAGTCGTTTATTCTGTTGTTTATTGACATCAAAGAGTGCAGGATTCAGAGTTCGCAAATGCTCCAGTCAGCTCGGAGGAGTATTTACAGAGGGAAAGTTCCCTAACAGGTAGACAGTTAAGCTGTCTTGAATGTGATTCGCTTGCTCTATCATGGCTCAGACTATCCCTTGGGTATTTTGGAAGATTTATGTATTTCATTCGATTCTCACCACTGCCTTAGGAAGTAAATACTGGCATTTCCCTCACTTTACCAACAAGGAAACCAAGCCACAGGGATGTTAAAGAATTTGCACAAGAATCTACAACCAGGAGTGGTAGGGCAGGAATGTAACCCACGCAGGCTGGCCCTGAGCTCTTGAATCTGGGCATATGGTTCTCAGTGTCTTAGGAAACCTGGAGAATGCAAAGAGCCAGATCCTAAGTCAGATGTTATACACCGAAGCCCAGAGCCAGCCTCACTGCCCCCTCCACACCCCCACTCATCCTTTGTTTTTTCCTCAGTTTACATTTCAGCGTAGAGATCCACTTTTGAAATTGGGACCACTCATAGGATAAAGGAGGTCCATGGGGAAAAAGGTCCTTTTAGGTGTAGACATAAAGATGCTTTCTGCTCTCTGAGGGACCCAAATTATGAAAAATCAGAGCAGAGTCCTTGTTAAGTGGTGGGGTATGCCAGCTGGTAGAACGATTTGTCCAGTGATGAGTTGAGAGAATGACCTATCCTCTACTCCCAGAATTGAGACACTTGGACACAGGGCCTAGACAAACTCTTCTAAACGAAAGCAGGGGAAACACGTGTGTTTATTGACTAATGAGTTGTACTTGAAGAATATCTCAAGCCATCTCAGCCTCCATCCTCAGAAGAATAGGATAGAAGGGAACAAAGTCACACACATTGTCGTGGGTAAATCTTGCAACCACAGTGAACAATCCCAAACCCACCACGAAAACTTCCCAAAGAAATATGTGGAGTAAAAAGTACCACACATTTTACTAGGCACACATAGATATGGTACAGGTATGAAGGTGAGAATAATACCCACTGTGTCCGCTATGGTGAGGAGGGGAGGCAGTGACTGAGGGAAGGGGCTTCACCTGGTCTTCGCTGTAAAAAATCAAATATATTTTTTAACCAGACAATGGGGACATGAATGTTATGCAGCCAAATTTCCCAAGTCACCTAATTTATTAGAAAACTTAATCTGAGATGGGATGGGGGAGTTGGGGACAACAACGTGGCAGTGAAACTCAGGAAAATGGGACGGGAACTACAATGAAAGAAGGGGGGTGCTCAGAGGACTTCAGCCAGGATGACTGAAGTACTGGTAGTGATTTCTCATGGGTACAACGAGTAAGGTTTCGAGTGATTTTGTTGAGATTGCTTTTATTATATTTTTGCTAGGTAAGTCCCTGAAAATCAGAATTTTTATCTATTTACATTGTTCCCTTAGCAGGAGATAAATTTTTGATGCATGTAACTTAAAAGCATCC
Source organism: Dipodomys ordii (assembly GCF_000151885.1). Classification (NCBI taxonomy): domain Eukaryota; kingdom Metazoa; phylum Chordata; class Mammalia; order Rodentia; family Heteromyidae; genus Dipodomys; species Dipodomys ordii. The sequence continues at coordinate 10,619,152 of NW_012267237.1, forward strand.
AAAATATATAGAAGCCTACTAAAAAGTGCATATGGCTTTTCAAGTAAAAATGTTCCTGACCTCAACTATTGTACATTGCCAAAATAATGAGGAGAAATGTAAAATTTCAGCTAATCATAACAATGCCAAAATATTGCTTTAGACACTTCTTTTTCCAGAGGAAAAATCCAAGTTAACCCAGCCAACTACATGTCTTCAGGAAGCAGCCAGAATTACAAGCCAAGATCACTAGAGCTTAACTGGTTCCTCATGGCCCATGATTTAACCTTTCTGGTTCTGTATGTTCTCCTTAAAATGCAACTGACACACCCCATTTTTACATTCAGTGGGAGATATGTTGGAATTCATCAACTATAAAGCAATCAAATTTCCTCTGAGATGGTAACGACATAGGAATCAGATTTTTATTAACTAAAAAGTCGATAATAAATATATGAGGTGAGAAACATGCTTTATACTAATCTCCAAGCAACTACAGCTGCGACAGGGTCACTCGCAGCGATGTGTGGTGGGGCAGGGAGTGGGCTCACCAGGGCATACTGCTAATTTTGACAAATATTATTCTCTCCTTAAAAAATCAAATGCTTTTGAAAGGCCAGAAATCAGACCTAAAGTCACTTTCTGGAAATACATTCTGTAAATCTTTTGTAAGTACATAAATTTACCAAATGTGAAGAAATGGGAAATTTATTGCTCACTGAAGATTTCAAAAATTCAGTAATAAAATCATCAGTTAAAAATCTAGTCATGTTAGATAGGCATTGGTGGCTACTAAAGGAGGCAAAGACCTGGAGTATTGAGCTCTGAAGATATTCTGAGCTATTTGGGAGATTCTACTAGCAAAAAGCCAGTGTGGCTCAAGGAGTAGAGCACTAGACCAGCACATGGGAGGCTGAGTTCAAACTCTATTACTACGAGTAAACAAATACCTGTTGATTTAGACTTGTAATTCTTGGTGCTTTCTGAACATTATCTAATCAGTTTGGACAACAACTATTCCTTTGGATAAAGGAGTGTCCAATGCATTTAAAAATATCTTCAGGACTTTGTAAGCTATAGAGAACTAAATGAAATTCTCATGTAGATACAATCCTGTGAACATACAACTCCAGGTTTAATGACTCCATGTTTAAGACACAACTGGTATTTACATTATGTTTAATTCCCTGTGAGCATTCAAAATTACTCTTTGGCTTCTGGAAGTTTAAAATTTCCATGAAATATAATTAACTCCTTCCTACCCTAAGGATGTTTCTTCTCTAAATGTTCTGGAGATGTGCCCAAAGCCTTGTTTGCTGGTGGTAATATGAGGATATAGCACCTATAATCTTTAATCCAGGGGTAATGATTCATTCATATTTGATTTTAGAAACTGTTCTGCTCTGGTTTCTTACTGATAATCCAACAAATCTGTTACTTGCTTGATATCTCACAACACCTAAGACTTGACCTGACTTTGTCATCCAAATCAGTAGCCTACAAGGAACAGAGATGACAATGTCTATGACATGTAAACAACATGTGATTTCTGGGAATTTGGTGTTTGGAGGAATGGGTGTGTGGGAATGGTTGCTTCCATCTTTTTTTCTTTGCCAGTAATATTTAATTGGAATGCACCCTCATTGGTATGCAAAGGAACAGTTGTGTTAAAGGATAATTTGAAAAACAAAGCAGACTTAAATAGTTTCTGGTTTTGTTGGAATCAAACTTTATATAAGTAGGATATGTTCCAACTTTTGAAGCAATGTGCCAGTTGAAATTTTTTATGGCAACAAGTATGAGCTCATTACCCAAAGCAATGAAGAAGATGATTTTCCAGGCACATCCAAAGTGTTAAAATTAATGAAGACTTGCAAAATTTATGGTCATGTAAGAATTTGTAGTTTGATAGTCCTTACCTACAACACAATTAGTCAATTTCATACAAACAACTAAGTATCTTATGTTACCACTTGCAGCTTTGACTTGAATACTTTTGATTGTTTTCACAAAGATTATGAAAAAGTCGTTATATCAAAAAATGAACTTTACAACTTTGGTGGGGGTGGGGGGTTGGTGTGGGGGTGGGAGAAGGGAAGGGATGGGAAGGAGAAACAAAGGAGGAGGCAACAATGCTTGATAAGATATGTACTCATTACCTTGTCCATGTAATTGTAACCCCTCTGTACAGTATTTTCACAATAAAAAAAGAAAGAAAAATTCAACAAAAAAGATTATGAAAACAACATAAATTAAGCTAAACCATCAAAGATCCTAAGAGATTGCGTGTTCTATTTTCACTTATTTGCACGCATGGTGGAAACACTACAAATAGGTGCTACTATAGAACAAGTGAGGAAATTAAGATCAAGACAGAGAGGTTTAACCATTTACATCACAGAGGAGACTAGGACTCAAAGTTATAAATTTTGAATATGCAGTCCTGGTCTTACTATGTTTCCAGTGTATGTCAGTCTGTTCTAGCTGTAAAATGCCCTGTTAAAAAGACATTATTGTGGATGAACTATTGGTGACCCCATTAAATTCATGCAGAACGATCAATTCTCAGTAGAGAGAATTGAGAGAGAAGAGATAAATAAGATCTTGAGGGTTAGACTATTATGGTGCCATAAACTGCCTTACAAAAAGAAGACACGCTAGCCTTCCTTTCCCCCATACACACCCACGTAGGGTGATGTGAGGGCATAATGAGAAGACAACTGTCTTCAAACCAGGGGAAAAGGTGCCATCAGACATCACATGTGTGAACACCCTAGATTTCTGAGCTCTTGGAACCATTAGAAATATTGCTTAAGCCGTCTACTTGCAGTATTTTGTGATGGAAGCCTGTGGGGACTACAGCTGATCTTGTAGATAAACCACAACGCTCTCTCATTTAAGCCAGGAGTAAACCTAGTTCTAGAGTCTATGACTGACTGATGTAATGAGATGCCATCTTAATATCACTGACACAACACTGTTAAGACTCTTGAAATACTGTGTTCATCAGCCTTTCATCACTATGACAAAACACCTAAGAAAAGGCTTATTTTGGATGGCAGTCACAGAGGCTTCAGTTGATGGTTATCTGGAGCCAGAGCTTTGGGCCTGGCAGCTAGGCAAAACATCATAGGGGGAGGAAAGATGGTAGCAGAGAGCGACAAGAGAACAGGGATGTGGGGGGAGGTCTAACAGCATACTCCTAGGGACTTACTTCTTCCGAATAAGACCTTAACTCCAACTTTCTACCACCTATAAAAGTGCCTTCAAATTATAAATCTATCAATGGATGAATCCATTGACTAGATCTGAGCCCTCATGATCCAATAACTTCCCAAAGCCCCACTTCTGAGTATTGCATTGGGGAACCAAACCTTCAACATGTGAACTTCTGAAGGGAAGTTCTCATCCAAACAACACCAGATGGCCTCAAAGCAGCACCCTCTACCACTGGAGAGGAGAGGGCTGGGAGACCTATTGAAGACAGCATTAAAACTGTAAGAGATTTTTCCAGTTGTCTGCTAAGTCATGCTTTCCCTTGGAAATGTAGCTTCTGATGACATTACAGAAAACCCTTAGTAAAGCTCCTAATAGTCTTCCATTAAAATGGCACTTGGGAAGGCTGAAGGCATCACAGTAAAGCAAGTATCTAGCCAGAAAAGTCTCTTGATTGTGAAAATGCCCAAGGTTTCCAACCTAAATTTCTTCTTTCTCCCTTGCCAAAATTTCCCTCTCACACTTCCCTGAGGTGGTGTGTGTGTGTGTGTGTGTGTGTGTGTGTGTGTGTGTGTGTGTGTGTGTGTGTGTGTGTGTGTGTCCAAAAATCTATAAATGAGTTGTCCGTGGGCTCCAGAAGCAGACTGGAGATTTTAAGACCTGCTTAATTTGGGATCGTTCAGATCCCATCTCATCAACTGGTTCTACTTGTGGCTTCCTAGTTTCTACTGGTATTTAGTGATGGTGAGGAGAATGTGTGGTTACTTGGAAGACTGTGGTTCATGAGACTCTTATTTGTTATGTTTGCTAGAATGCAAGAACATGTATTAACTCCCCTTTCCTAGAACCATTTTTTGACTAACCCCAATTTACATACCCAGCAGTTTGCAAACTTCAATTTGAGTTTAGAGGCAATTACTCTAAAGTTGTTTCCAAAGACACTGTTGAGTCTTGTTAATATAAATCTTGAATAAATAATTAGGTATTCAAAGTTATTTCTCTCTGAACTCAATATTGTTTGAGTGAACTATACATGATGTTAGAACACATAAAAATCCAAAATGATAAAAATTTTATGAAAGACAATAAATAATTCATCATATAAATCACTATGTTCATAAAACAAAGCTATCATAAATTGATGTGCCTGAACCCAGGCCTCTGGAAATAATGTCCCAAATATGCATGGAGATTTTTGCATGTATATATTTCCAATGTTGTCCATACAGAAAAAAAATATATAAATAGCTAGGACTCATAAAATGTGCTTAGATCCATAAATGATGTGTTGTTTTTCTTTTGTTTAATGTAAGTGATCCTCTCAGAATTGCCTAGAACCAAATGCAATTCACAGGACCATTCTGAGACAGGCAAATTGGTCATAAGCGCTGACAGCTCAAGGGCACAAATGCAGATTCAACATTCCTATTGAAAGTGAAATATTCTGGATAAGAAATCTGATGAGAACCATGAATGATTCTGAAATCTTGCTATGACCAAAATCCCTTGACAGTAGAGGCTGGCTATTTTCTAAATACTGATGGTCCAAGAAACACCATCACCAAAGTAGGTAACGCTACAAACAAGATGCTTATTACCGTGATATGAATGTAATCTGATTGGAGTGAATAAAATACAGCCTCCCCAAAGGATTTGATGCAACACAAATGTGTTCTTGTCCTACCACCCCTCTTTCTGTTAAGGGCTATTTCACGCATCAACTAAACCAGAAACCTGAGAGTCCTGAGGATCCCTCATTTCTTTCTCTCACTAAATTCTGCTTAGTTTGTCTTCTTTAAAGACCAGAGCTGAAACCATAAAACAAAAAGGTTTTTGGAATGTCCACTTCTATGTTTACACAATGAACTATTAATGATTCAGATTCATATTTTCTCCTTAATCAAATACACACACACACACACACACACATACACACACACACACACCCATAGCATCTCCCCTTCCCACAGGGTGTGCCTGCAGTTTTACTTGCCTCTTCTATAGAAACCTGTTGGCATGCCTGTGATGGCTGTGTGTACCTGATAACTGGAACCCTGCTCTTTTTGACTTTGGGTGCCTATTGCTACTACAGTGTCTGGGGGTGGTAAGAATTCAATCAATTTTTGCTCAATGCAAAGCAAAGAGAAGTAGTATTAGTAGAACCTAAGGGATGTTTTATCTAAAGCTTGATTTAATCTAGTGATAATATTTCAACGTAAGAAATCTCAAGTGTTGTTTTTTGAAATGTTCAAAAATAATATTCTCAGATACCAAAGTCAAACAGAAACAGGCAATCCAAAATTAGATTTGAAAAGCCTGGGAGAGGAGGAGGAGAGAGAGAGAGAGAGAGAGAGAGAGACGTAACTGGGAGAAAATGAGGAAGGGGGTAACACTGTTTAAAAGAAATGCATTCACTGCCTGACTTGTATAACTTTGTACATAACCTTTACAACAAAAATTAAACTAAAATAATAAAGAAAAAGCCAAGGAAGGTCAAGGCTTGTATTTCATGAGAGCGAGGGGTAAAAGTATGGCTAGAGGGAGTTGATGGGACCAAGAAGCCAGAAGTGCTCTTTACAAGGATGTGTGTCTGTCCCCGGTACATGGCGGCCTCCTCACCTAGTGGCAGGTCAGCCTGCTCAAGAGCTTGCCTGGATCAAAGAATCAAACAATCACAGATCAGACACTCACGTAACAACCATGCCCATAAACCTGAGTCAGGTGCGAAATCTCTGCTATTTCCAAACAAACACAGAGCACAAAGGAGGCTGACAATCCCTACCACCACTTGTTTTCTGGGAAAAAACCCACTCCCAATCTATTATTGCTTTATTAGTTTTTGTGCTTCCAGTACACATAGGAGACTTTCTTCATCTTTCAATTACTAATCCCAGAGCCCACGTCTACCATTTTCACAGTCGCAAGATATTCTTCAAAAGGAAATACTAGCTTCAACTACCAGATATAAATCTCTAGTTGCTTAAAGCCAGCTGCTTACTAGCTACAACTATTTACAGTCTCCAGAAATGCTACAAAATGAACAGGGTAAAGGGATCTGTGCTCTTTCTCTCCCTTCTCTGTCTTCTTACATATATATCTGTGGTGTTCATGGACTAACATCGGCCTCTGGTCACCGTTGACGGCCGGTCCCGTCCCTCAGAACACATTCTCACTACCCATTATCTCCACCACACCTAACATTATCTTCTATTAATCTCTTAATTCTAGCAGTCCCCTTCCAAGTCTTAAGGAAAGCCTGGCTATTCTCTTAGGTTATTTTCATCTTTCCTGCTTCTCCGCTATGACTCCATCCCCTCCAATCCTTACCACTGTCAAGGACATTTCTTCATTACCAGATGATGAATCCTAGCAGGGAAATGATCTTTTATGGGCTTTTAGTTTAGTCTTGTTCTCCAGCTCCATTCACAGAATCTTTCCACATGATCAGACCTCATTTCCTCATGGCTACTTCTCTAATAAGATTCTTTTGTTCTTGCCATATCAAACTTAATAGGATTCCTTTAAAAACCGATACATGCCATCACAGACACACTGAAAAAGTCCATCAGCTGCCTCTTCCTGAGACCCTTCCTAATTCTTGATCGTCTTGAAAACTAAGCTCAAGCTTTTCTTCCTCCCATTATACCTTGCTGTCCCTAAGTATGATTAATCTTCTCCTATCAGTTCTCACACATATTTCTCCCTTGGCTTTCTTCCAGTTATTTTTTTAGTTTCTTCTATCCCGGCATGGCTCCTAGCAGCAAGTAGATAAAGCAAACACATGTTATATTCTGAGACCTAGAAAATATTTTAGACTAGTCTGTTATCACTTCTCATAGACAGCCTGTGAGAAGCTATGTTCTTGCCCAAATACAACTTCCTTGCTAAAGTTTAAATGTGATACAATGTTCACCATGGAATAATATTCTGGTTTTGATGGTTTCTAATCATCTAAAAATATAAAACTATTCCTAGATCAAGGGCAGTTTTCTTTATCCTTGTCCTGATTTTATATTTTAGTAACCATAAACACATAAACTACCTATGTTGGCTTTGTCGGCAGCTAACATCCTCTTTGGCTAGACTCTCTCCAGTTGAGAGAGATAGCTGCAAGTACCCCATTTCCTATGGAGGAGGAGGAAGTCAACCATAACAAAACACTTAGTCTGCCATTCTGATAATTATGTGACTGATTGTTCCAATGAACGTGAACTTGGCAAGGTCACATAAGAGGAAGGCTGACTTGAGTTAGTGATTTTCATTGTTTTCTTCATAGAAGACCTTAGGGGTTCATTAGCTTGAAGAAACTATCGCAGCCCAGCCTGAAAGGGCAAGTAGCAAAATAAGTTCGCTTCTGTTTTATCTCCTGGGGTTTTAAAAGTAACAATAATGCTAATAACTAACCATGATAGTAATCTTTAGAGAAATTGGTAAACATCAGTATGATTAAGGCACAGAAAACCCTGTAATTTGTACCTCCCAGGGAAAGAGATAATGACCAACTGCTCAAAGGATAGGAAGGGTTACATATTTATTTTCTTAACTATTTCCTATTGCACAGAGCTACTCTGCCCGGGCTCCCAGGGAGGCCTGCTCAAAATGTACTCCAAGTGTACAGCCTCCCAGGGGGAGCTGGTGTGAAGGAAGGACTCAGGACTATAGTATTTCCAGTGGAAGGGCTGAACCAGTCTCTTTCTAAACTAAGAGGTGCTATTTCCTCGTGCTTGAAACGTGCTAACACATTGTGAACTCAAGGAATGATGTGTCCATGTAAAGGAATCCCACTCCATATAAAGAACAATTGAAATGAGTTGGGAGAGCATGCAAGTCTCCTAACACTCAGGACCAGTCCCAACCCCCGTCAGTGCTGCCCTGGCCTGCGATGGAACTGGTAAGGAACCCAGAGGGGCTCTGGGCAACAGCAGGAGAATGTTTCCATCCTCCCTACAGAAGCAGCTGGGCAAAGCTCTCTGAAGTAGCCACATTGTGGTGCTGAGGGATGTAGGTCCCCAATCAAATTATAGCTCAGGAAATGGAAACATTTCCTGGAGCAGGATGGCTGATGTGCTTCTTCTGTGCAGAGGGAAAATTACAGTGATGGGAAGATTCAAAGGAAATATTGGGCTAATCAACTTTCCTGGCTATGATGCCAAACTCTGTTTAAAAGTTGGGCTTTTTTTTCCCCACATGCCTTACGACTCATGCAGACTTCTCCCTATCAGTGCTTCCTACAAAACTCAGGAGACAAATACAGACGTGACACCTCCCCCACCGCCTTCTACCATAACCCTGTTGGTCCTGGCATGTCAGCAGCCTCCTGCACCCCATTCTGTGGCTGCAAGCTGACTTCTGCTTTGAAAGCCTTCTTTTGCTGCTGGTCCCCGGTGACTGGATTCTAACTGTGGCAGTGACGGTGCTGGAGGGCGGGAGGAGGGCGGTGTGATGAAAGACTAAAGCTGGGACTCTAGGGTTGGTGGCCAGAAAGACTACTGTACATGTGTACGAGGCCTCTGATGGAAACTGTTGACAGGTTTGAATCTGGAAGGCCGGAGCCACCACAGGAGATGTAAGAGGGTGGGGGAGATAGGTGGGGGACCAGCTTCTGTATTCTCCACTTCCCACAGGGAAAGGTCTTCCCTGGGGGGGAGGGGGAGACGGCTGGTGTCAGTCCACACTAGGTGCTGGTGGCCTTGCTTCTAAAGGAGCTGGATGAAGTCACTCATCCATAGCCTCAAAGAAGGCCGAACAGCGGCCCACACGATCCACAGTATTTACATGGAACCATTGATACCATTGATGCAGCCATAAATGTTAAGTGTAAAGAAATGTCCCTATGATGCACGGCCTGAGTGAGGGGAGGTGCGGGGTGGGGGCAGGGAGCTTGAGGGGTCTCCCTGGTGCTCTGAATTATGACATGTGTCGACTTCAATGCCAACTCTTTCTGACTCTTCTTTTCATTAGATATATTCTAGATCAGAAACACTTTAAGAAAATTGGCAACTTCTAGGTGACAGGAAGCATGAGCAACTTTTACAAAGACAAAGGTAGTTTAGTAGTCATTCGCATTTTGCTTGGAATATATGCAATTTTTTTTACCATAGCAGTAAAGTTATTTCCTGAATTATGCTTTGCTTAGGCTGACTGGTCTATAACTAAGCTGGACCCTTAGCTCCAGGTCAGGCATAAGCTCTGTCATTAACGAAGAAAGCAAACACTGCTGATGCAGAAGCTTACTCATGTTTGATTTCTCTGAAAGACTGAGGGAAATGATTCATTTTACTCATACGATTTCACAAAGTAAGAAAATGTGCTAAGTTTTTGGTCCATAAAATGTTAAATCATGTTTTACTTCTAGCTTCTCTACCTGTGAAAACGTTAGTAAAATGAAGTCATATCAGAAGCAAGAGATGAAACAAAGCATCAAATATATATATGATATGAAGTATTAAAGAAGTATTTTGTTTGAAACTAAGAGAAAAGTATGAGTTCATACTGGGGGACCGAAGCCTGAGGGGTGCATGCCTGGCATCCCAGCAGTCTGGGAAGAGAAGTTAGCGGGATGGTGTCAGCTCAGACAAGGTAAATGAGAGGGACTCTGTCCCAATAAATAATCTAGGCTAACGCCTGTAATCCCAAGTGCATAGGAAGCAGAGGTAGAAGGATTATGATCCACGGCCAGTCCAAGGTAAAACACAAGATCCTATCTGAAAAAATAAATCCCTTGTTTGCTCAAGCTGTAAACCACCTGGCTAGAAAGTATGAGGCCCTGAGTTCAAACTCCAGTAAACCCAAAAGGGAAAAAAAAAAACTTTTGTTGGAAAGTATGGAGAAAGTGCAGAGAGAATAGGTTTTTGAATACCGACTAAATTAATTGTTACGGTAAGAAGAAAACATTTGATCTCATTCAGTATGTCATTTATTTCTAGAATCCTTTCAACTACATAGCTTTTGAAAGCAAGACAGAACAAACAACCATGGGACACTTCAAGAGCCTCAAAAGTTTCGGTTCCTGGTGGGCGCTGTGTGTGGGTGCTTAAGGCTTCTGTATTCTGAGTGCTTGGTCTTGAATTTGAGAAACAACAAAATGGGGGACAAAGTAACAGATCAGCATTTTAAACACTGCCATGTGAGAGAGAGGGAGAGAGAGAGAGGACATGTCTCTTAAGGCAATTTCAGGATGCATATACTCCATACTGAAAAGAAACAGACTGAGGAGCAAAATCCCTCAGTGTTAGCATATAATAAAAGAATCTGACCCAGAGCCTCGAAGTGCTAGTGTGCGGGGTGTGTGAGAGGCAGCAAGTGCTAGTCTTGGTCAGTCGGAGAAAACAGCAGAGGAGTCCCAGCGCTAGCCCAGTCTGTGTCTGCATATTACGGCCTGGGTCTCTCAGAGGACATCAGGCAGGACAAGTTACCACCTGCATGACCTGAAGTGGCCATTCTTGTTTTTTTTTAGAGTTGTCACACCAACTTCAGTGGCTACTGAACTGACTCTAATAAAATGATTCTAAGAGTGTTAAATATTAGCCAGGAACGGCCAGGTGTGGGACAGTCGGAACTCTTGTTTGCGAAGAGGAGAAGGCCTTTACACAGAGGCAAGTGAAAGGATCCATCACAATTTAACATGTGCAGCTGTGCACTGGTGGCTCAGCCCTGCAGTCCAGGCTGGGAAGGCTGAGATCTGAGGATCACAGTTCAAAGTCAGCTTGGGCAGGAAAGTCCATGAGACTCTTATCTCCAATTACACAGAAAAAAAGCCTCAAGTAGAGTTGTAGTTCAAAATGGTAAAGTGCCAGTCCTCAGCAAAATAGGTAAGGGCTGGTACTCAGGCTCTGAGTTCAAGCCCTAGGATTGGCGCACGCGAGCACACACACACACACACACACACACACCAAAAAGAAAAAAAGCAAAAACAAAAAAACTCACCCAAGTTCTAATTATGCAAGTCTGACTCTCTACTCCTTGAACCCTTGCCTACAGAAACAATCACACAAAACACATGTCTTTTAAAGCCCTGTGAAAAATAGATTTAGATGTAATAAACCTCCACGTTAAACAGGGTTCTCCTTTGTTGCTTCTACATAAAACTAAACTCAATTCCCATCTACTCATCTGATACTGATTGGAAGCCACCTATAATTTTTTTCATGCAAACTAACCCAACAAATCTATCATCATGTGACCATTTCCTAGTCTTTCAAACTTTAATGACTGGCAGAGGTATTTGTCCCGCAGACAAGCACTGAGTCCGTCCCATGAGCGTGGAGGGGCTCAGGGAAGGGCAGCCATGCGGAAGTCGCTGGACTGGGCAGAAGCACATGCCTGCTGCCATGCCCCTCCCGGGTCCTTGGGCTTGTTACCTCTCCCCATCCACTGTGTACATCATTTTAGAAGGAGGAGCCAGTGCCAGCCTGACCTTTTCTCCCCTCGGTTACTGCTACTGTCTCAAGCAAGCCTCTCTGTGCCTCCTTGGCAGCTGCCATCTCCCTGGACACCTCACATTGTGTTTGCACTCACCCTCCCTCCCTTTGTCTCTCTTGTCATCTGGCAGCTGCAACCCATTTAACAGACAATGTCAGCATTATTAATACTTATCATTCCATGATCTAGAGACCATGCTGTTTAATACAGTGGCCACTAGCTACATATAGCTACTTAAAATTCAATTCAAATTAATTCAAACAAAATTAACTAATAATGTTAATTTTTATTCTCATGAAGTTGTATTGCAAGTACTCCGAAGCCAAAGTATCCAGAGTGTATGGTATTGGATAATGCTGATGTGAAACCTGTTCTACTGAGCAAACTTCATCTTAATAACTCAACTGTAACAGTGGCTACAGGCCCAGGAGAACTGTAAACATTCATAACAACAACGAACCCTAAATTTCCTAAAAGAAGAGTTATTAAGGTTGAATCAAAGCAATGAACAAACTTGCCATATCTGAAAATAAATTTCCCCAAGTAAATAAATATTCGGGAACTCTTTAAATTTCTGTTTAATAATTCCGGTTTTGTCCTAAGTATTGCATTTACTGGCTGAATTAGAACATTTTGTGATTTGAAAAAAATCATCTGCGGGGTTCCTGAGTTCCTTTTTAAAGAATATTCAAAGCTGTCAACCTGTTGTTTCTCATATAGGCATTGAGTTTATAAGCAGAATGTGTCCGGGTGTTTTAAAACCCCCTGAATGGAAACCAGTTTCACATCTTCCAAAGGACATCTCTCTATTTGTCAAGAGGTTCAAACATCAGCCTTTCGGGCTTTTCCTTTCCTTTGAAATTAGTCTGGAACTTTCCCCTCACAGAACACTCCAGTCTCATTTCTCCTTGTATTATCCAACTACTATTTCTTGTTTATATATTCATGACAGCATGTTCTATTCTATTCTATTCTATGGTGTTAGAGATTCACAAAAGAATAAAGTTTGTCCCTCCTGGCAGTGCAGTGAGAATATATATGTCATGGTAAACTTGGTGTGTATTTTAAGAGACTGAGGCAATAGGAATTGTGTAAAGTCAAAATGAGGAGGAGAATGTAAAATATGTGAAAACAATAATCCTTGATCACAAGGATTAAAATCAAAGACGCTCAAAGATCAATCACAGGGAGTTGTCAGTTGAGAATCAAACAGGCAGTTGTGGATGGATGTCTGTCCCTGCAGAAGTATTTTCTGCATGAGATTGAGTAGGCTGAGGCTCGGGGTGTGTTTCTGGCAATCTTCTGTGACAGCTCTGGAATAGACATTCCTCCATAATCTCCTAACCTTACTTTTTGTTAGGGCTTGAAAATGACTCCAATTTGATTCCAGGACACTTTCACATCCTTCTGATGCCGTGAGTGCCTTAAGAGCAAGAATGTAACTGACTTATTTGAATCCTAGTGGCTAACACTGTGTCCAATGCAGAATATTCCCATTAAATGTTAAGTGGACCTAAGCAAACTTGACTCAAGCTCTTACAGTTAGGTGTTTTTTGAAGTATAACCAATGTAATTTTTGTTGATATCTGTATTTAATTATAACAGACACTTGAATTACTTTGAAATGTTAGCAAGGGTTAATACTACTGACCACAACCCAGCCGGCTACTGTTTCCTTTACTATATGAGTTTCTCAATTCCTTGGGAGAAAATTGAAGTGCTTTTCACTGAGCCAAAACAGAATATATAATGAGACTGCCAAGTAAACTTACTATTTAAGATATAGATAGATAGATAGATAGATAGATAGATAGATAGATAGATAGATAGATAGATAGATAGAATGATGATCTTTGCTTTGGATGAGCCAACAGATAACAAAAAGTATTGCAAGTGTTTTAATATCTAACAATGACAACTTACTTTATAAGAAACTTGACTTTACCAAATAGACAAGTGCTCAAGTTTGAAGAGAAGCCCAACTGTCATATATTACCAAAAGACTATTGTTCCTTTGTCTAGGCTCCTGAAAGCCAAAGTCTAATGATGTTGAGCAAAATGCTGCTGGGAGCAGTCAAAATATAAGATATTCAATAACACTAAGTATCAGTTGTAAATTAAAGAAAATTATTTTCTAACCAGGAAATGCATGGTCCTTCTTAGTGCCAAAATGATACCAACAAAGTCAACTCAACATTTTTCCCTTCAACTAGAACTGAAATTCTAATAGATCTTTCTTTTTATCTCTGAATCTCTCCTTTTTACAATTTATTGTAACTGATACATAAAGAAACAAAGTTGAATATATTCAGAAACCAAGTAGTGTTTAAATTCAGGTTAGCAGTACTTATTTGCTCAAATCCTTTTCATTTATTTATGGTGAAATGCTTTCTTCCAGCCTTGGAAGTGTTCCCCTTCTAATAAGAACCAAACACCATGTTTTGTAGCATTTAAAGTGAAAGAATAAATATTATCATTGAGTTGGCTGGGGGCCTACAGGAGTAAAACACTTTTTTAACTCTTCTTTATACAGAGCTATAACTTAAGAGGTTAAATTTAAATTGAGATTTCCAGGTTCCAAATGCCTACATATGTAAGTGGGCATGTATTTCAAAGTATTCTTAGCCCAATTATTCAGTCAAAATCTGCTTGGTTTACCTATCATTACTCATCATTCTCTCCTTTTCTTCTTTTTCACCTGCAAATTGATCATTTTCTTTCTTACTAGTCTTGTATTAGGGACTAAAGAAGAAATAAAGAGCAAGACATTAAGGCTGACGATATTTTCAATATTTTATAAGATTTTTTAAAATAATGTCTGCGAAAAAATAATAATGACTGAGGATATTGAAATTGCTAGTTAAATTAAGGTCACATGTGTACAGATTTAAGTGATCTAAAATTATTTTGGTGTTTCTTATTTTTTCAATTATGTTCAATTTACCATTTTTAATTAATAACATAATGATTTATCACCGTAGTATCTTTTATTTAGGCCTGCATAGTAAGGATTATTATTCACATTTCTCATGAACCAAAAGACGTATGGAGAGATGAAGCTGGACTCGTATGGAGAGATGAAGCTGGACTTGCCAGGTAGAGGTGAGGCTTCGAAACCATTCCATCCCAAGCTCAGCCTCCATTCCCTCGAGCCTGTGGTACCAAATATCAGATTGGAGGAAAGAAGGCCTGTGTAACACAGATGGCTGGGTCCACCCTGGAGTTTATGATTCAACATGTCCTAGATGGGGCCTGAGGATGTGGGATTCCACACAGGTGATGTGGAAGCTGCTACTCTACTGCCCACGGTCCAGGGGCCATACTTCAAGAGCTACTGCTGTAAATTACGGCCAGGCCGTTCGACTCATTTCATAACTCATGAGGCTGGGAACCAGCACAGAGCAGGGAGAGTCTCCTGATAGCCAATGTCCCTCTCCAGCACCCTCATTCCACCCACAGCAGCCGGTCACCATTACTTCCTGGAACACCTCACACATGCCACAAAAATGCTGCGTGACTCAGTTTCTGTTTTCCCTTGTGGTATTACGGAGAGGACAGATCCGTTAAATGAAATGCAGAAGTGATCTGTTTTTGTGAAGTCTATTTTAGCTAAAATGTTTGACATATTTTTCTCTGCTATGCCACTGAATTTATTAAGCATAGCAAAGAGAGAGACAACAACAACAAAAATTGTCCCAAAGTCCCTCGATTACCCCCCCCCTCCAGATAATCTGAGCCATAATCATGGAGTGACTCTTTAAGGTGATGGGCCTCTCCCCCAACACGTATCATTGCCCTTGGTACCAGCCCATGTGTCCCCAGCTTTGTAAAAGAAATTGATTTGTTCTCATTCTTTA
Organism: Dipodomys ordii; assembly: GCF_000151885.1. Classification (NCBI taxonomy): domain Eukaryota; kingdom Metazoa; phylum Chordata; class Mammalia; order Rodentia; family Heteromyidae; genus Dipodomys; species Dipodomys ordii. Next base: position 10,634,625 of record NW_012267237.1, read on the forward strand.
GAAATACATGATGGTCTTTATATTGTTCATTCCAAATGTCTTCAATCCCGCCTCCTTCCTTTGAAAAAAATCACCAAATTATGGCACTCCCCATTGCCCCACCCCAGATAATTAAGTGGAAAATCAAGAGAATGTAAACCACCCCCACAATATCCTATAGATATGAGATCTGATTGGTAAAACACTAATGGCTGCAAGCAATGGAGTACTGACAGTTGGTGAGTGGTCACGTCGGGGTCTTACCTATGCATACTAGATCCATAAAACCATACATTCCATAGCAGATCTGAAAGAGGATGTCCTTCCTCTGCCACACTGCATAGGGGCTGAAGGCTGACCAGAGGAGCCAAGTCACACTCGCTATTAAGAACAGGGATCCTAGGATTACAGCAATCATCTGAACTTTCTCAACCAGTGTTATAGAAATGCTTTGCCACTAAAAGAAAAACAGAGGCATGTAAGAAAAAAAGGTGCTGTGTATAATTTTAAAAGAAAAGAAAAACAGTTTCAATCCTATGGTTCTCTTCATAATTCCCAGACCCCTATAATCTATTCAATATCCTCAAAATGAATTTTCCACTTTATTCAGACTACAAAAAATAAGACAAGCAGATAAAGATTCATGAATTGCCTTAACTTCATTATTTTTGGTAATTCACCATTCTGTAAGTTTAATCTACTTTTACTCTAGATAACAGTTCTAAGCGTGAATGGCTGAGGAATATTAGTCCCTAGGAATCACATTATTATCTTGAATACACACATGAAATTAAATACGCTCTGATAATAAACTGTGAGAAATTTTGCATCCCATATTTTTGTTCTTGACACATTTGTTTCCTTAAAAAAATGGGAAATTCTCTATCATATTTTATAGTAAAATGTATTAAAATGTAGTAAGCTCTAAAAGAACATCAATAAAAAGTGTTTAAGATAACAGAATAATCATAAGGGAACTATAAAATTGTACTCGATCTACTACTAGCTCATCTCATATATTCAAATATTAAAATACATTTATTATCTAATAGGTAACCCATGAAGTATTTCTTGCCAAGATTTAAAGCATGTACAGAGATAGAGTATCTTAGAAACTAATAAACTATATTGACACACTATTCAATGGGGTGAAGAAATTGGTGTCCTAAATATTAATATCTGAGAGAATTTACAGTATAACTAATAGAGTTCCTTTGAGAGTGCACTGAATTTGAGAGGACTTAAATGTTCTCATGTTCATATGTTTAAGAGAGAAACAAAAGTAAGATTGTCCTGTTGGCATGCCACCAACCAAAAACAAAACCAAGAGCCTGGGCTACTGCAGCAGACTCTCAATAACCTTAGTAGAAATTATCCAAAGCAATCTGTTAAATGAACCTGAAATTTCCTTAAACCCTTACTTACCTTAATTCTGAATATGTGTATTCCCCCAATGACAAGTCCACCGTGGCCTATAATTTCCACCCACTCAGTTTCTACCAGTGTCTACCATCTTCTCTCTAGACTCTCTCTCTCACTCTGTCTCTCTTCAGCTTTTATTTTCTCATTGACATACATATCTCTCATAAATAGGGAATTTATATTCATGATATCATAAATCTACATTTGACCTCGTATAGTCATGGATATTATTAAATTCTATATTTGTTTTATGTTTTTTTAAATTTTGTCAAGATGATATACAGAGGGTGTAGTTTCAGCTACATACATAAGGTAGTGAAATTCCACCCGATCCCAGTAAGATTGACCATTACCAAAATAAATTCTATATTTGTTACAGATTAAGTGTGAATATGTATTTGAAATGTTTCATCCTCTATAATCACTTTTATTTCTTTTAAGGCAGACCAAACAATAAAGAGCTGTTTGGTATAAAACACATTTCTATTCATTTTAATATGAAGACTCATTTGGGAAGAATAGTTCTTGTTTATATCTGAATGAACAACAATTAACTAGTTGATGTTATTTTATCATTAAAAATAATTCCACGTTGTATTTCCAACATAGTTTTGAACTTGCTCTTTCCTTAACTTCCTGACACAATTTCCAACACATTAATTCCAAACTGTCTATTATTTGAACTTTAAGGCATTTAAATTTTGCTGTCACCAGGCCACTGTGAATGTCTCTTCATCTTGTTTAGCTTTCATTTTTATTAAAATTTGTCCTAAATCCACTACCACAGGAAGTATGCATGTATGTATATACATACTAATAAATATATGCACCATCTTACCTTTCATCACTTTTATTAATCACATCAGATAGTTGAAAAGAACTATACCTTTCAGTCCATGAGACTAAAGTATCTTCTGTGTGTGTATGTGTGTGTGTGTGTGAGCATGCATGTATGCAAGTGTGAACGAATTTCATTTTCAAGTTGTGATCCGCAAGTTCAAATATACATGCTGAATCTTAAGTAATCGAAGGTAACTTGAGAGGAGGACTAATGAACTATGGTCTTCACTAACATGAGTTTTTCTTCTGCCAATAATTCTGGTGATTCTATAGGCTTATTATGTAACTTTGGTGGAAGTAAACTTGAGCAATTTAGTATCGTATATGACTCTATTTGGTTTTAATTAAACCTGTTATTTAGTGGGTCCAGCCCCGCCCACATGCTTGCCATGGGCACAGGTGGCTCAGTCCTACTGGGTGCTTGGGTGCGGGCGCACTGCAGCAGGGCTTGGACATAGCTTTCCACTTTTCCAGGACTCAGGAGGAAGGAAGGCTATGGAATGTTAGCCACCTTATTTCCTGAAAGAAAACTGCTACTACACGAGGTGATGGTGAATTAGTGAGGCCACGGTAAACAGGAACAGGAACTGTGGGTGCTTCATTTGGTGATGCTAAATTTAAAGTGGTTTAAGATTCAGTTGCCTTGTCCTTGGGAATTAATATGTTCGAAAAAAAAAAAAACAACAGAAAGCTAGGAAGAGAACAATTGTTGATTACAGAATAGCAGGGACCTTAATAATTTATTGCTGTCGTAGATGTTATCTATATTATGGATATAGACACAGTTTTAGATTTTTTAAAACTTATTTGAAAAGAAAGTATAAATTATACAAAAACTCTAGCAAAGTCTTGAAATTTTTTGTTATATGGAACTCTGCTAATAATGCAAAATATTTCACAAATAATCCAAAGGTGCAAATGTGTTTAAAAAATAAAAGAGGCTCTTCAAATACTGATGAACCTTAAAACAGCATTATTTCAATGAGGACAAACACATTATTGAAATCAAAATCATTAAATCTGATTCTCTATCTAGGGATTTCTCTTTGGGTAGTCATATCATCTTGGTAGTTTATTTGCCCATGATATACAACTCTTTCCTATTTCTATTATGTACCAAAGGGGGACTAGGAGATGGTTCCTTTGTTCCTCTAGGCAAAATAACTCTGCTTTCCATGGCAGGAATTTTAGCCCGTGTCCTTGCTCTCAGAGGGCAGGAATTGTCAACAGGGTCAGCTTCTGGAAGTTGGCTTAATGAATCACTAGCTAGAACAATTCAAGTCTCTTGAGGTATGCTACTGGATTTAGATTTGTAAGATACTTTGAAACTTTAGCAAAAATTTTCAGTAAGTAAACAAATTTTTCTTCTCTAAAAATATATACAAGATTGTGGGATCATTTTGTGTGTGTGTGTGTTTGTGTAGAGAAGGAAAGAGACTTGTTTAACTTTTAACTTTTTTTCAAAGTTTGGGTAGGAAGGCAATAGTACAATACTTGGCTTTGCTCTCAATAGAGTCTACTTACTATTTTTTTCTTTACTATTTGAATATATGTGATTCTTATCCTCCTAATAAAGCTACTTGCATGCAACCAGCTATTTTATCTGCTGTTCCTGGAGAAAGTAGAGCTGATGAGCTCTTCTTCTGGAAAGGTCACCTTCATTTAATAATTTCCATTTACATAGTACCAATGCGTGCCAGACATTCTTCTAGGAAGTTATACACATTACCTCATGTAGTTCTATGAAGGATTTATTCTCCCCAGTTTGAAGAAAAACAAACTGAGGCAGAGAGGGTAAACAGTTTACTGACCCACGTTCCACATCTAGTAAGGGGCAGAGCTCAGATAAAAGCTCAGACAGTCTGGCTCCTAGGCTTATACTCTTACCACTTATACTAGAACCTATAATAATTCTACTGAGCTTTGATGACAATTAATTGCACACATCCTTGTTTTTGTGGAATTACAACTTTCTAAAGCTCCAAGTCTGTTTTTCTTTCAATAAGTTTTTTTATTGTGAAAATACTGTACAGAGGGGTTATAATCACATGAGCACGGCATTGAGGAGGCATTGTTGCCTCCTCCTTTGTTTTTCCAAGTCTGTCTTCTCTGGTCAGCTGACATTTGCAGAGGCAAGTCATGCTCCTCAACCTATCCCAGCTCCACACTCCCAGCAAAAGGACAGCTGCCTCTCTAAGCTCCAGTAAGGAAGGCTAAGTACTTAGGTCAGCACAAAGCCTGTGTCTGGCACATAATTGTTACAGAAGGATAAAAGAGGAAGAAAGGGAATAAGAGAAAGGAGGGAGGGGACAGCAGGGAAGGGGAGGGGAGAAGGGGAAGACAAGGGAAGAAAGGGAAGGAAGGAAGGAGGGAGGGAGGGAAGGAGGGAGAAACATCTCTCCATTTATCCCTCATCTGACTTTTTATCGTCTCTTACCAGGGACTGACTCTCCTACCACTCATATTTGACTCTAACGCCCGCTCTTCCCATCTCTGTCTCTGTCTCTCTGTCTCTCTCTCTCTCTTTCTCTGTCTCTCTCTCTGCATATATATATGTATATATATATATATATTATTTTTTATTTTATTTTTTGTCAGTTGTGGGGCTTGAACTCTGGCCTGGGCGCTGTCCCTGTGCTCTTCAGCTCAAGGCGAGCGCTCTACCGCTTGAGCCACAGCACCACTTCCGTAATGCCCTCTGTTCTAGAAATCCATCCCTTCATGTTCTTTCTCTCCTAAATGGAATCCCTCCCTTTCCTAGACCCCAAATCTACTGTCTATATTTCTGTTTAGTGCAAATTTCTTTCTTGCTCTAATCCCAGACAATCTGTGGTCTCCCATGGTTCAAAGGCTGCAGATTTCCCTAGAACACAAGCTGAGCCCCACCCCCCCTACTTATCTGCCTCACAGCTGGACACACAGAACAAGGGCTGAAACCCCCTCCCCAAGGCTTCTGATACTAATTTCCATATCCTGTCTGACTGACCCATGAACACTATTCCATGTCCATTCTATCACTCTAGGAAGCTGCAGCCACAGTCAAACCACTAGTGCATCTAGAATAAGAATATATACATTCCACAGCCTAATGTCTTTCTACCGTGCCCTTCTCTGTCTACTTTGTCAGCACTCACTGTTTCCAAATCTGTATAGACGAACACAGCCTGAGTCTGAAAGCAAAAGCAAAATGGGAACCATTGTAGGATGTAGTTGTGGGAATGGAAAGTCAACATGTTAAACAGCCCAGCAGAGCACCAATTAAACCTGATCAGTAGTCTCCTAAATGACATCTCCAAGTACTTCCTGAGTCTGGAAGTGCCAGTTTGTTAATTGAAGACTGCCATTAGGGGACATAATCTCAGAGAGTAATATCTCTTTAATTTGGATGAACACAAGTCAATTCATACAGGGAATTATTTAGTATTTTCTTTATATACAGTGTTTACATCAGTTAGATAATAATACAGACAATGGCCAGAACTGGTTTTATTGTGTGAGCATTTATGTCCGTGAGCACTTCCTTGGGAAATTAGGTAAGCAACTTCCCCAATAATTACCACAGATTGCTGTGAAATCACAACAGATATTGTTGCCCTTACCAAAACCTCTTTACTAAGTAACAAAGGTTTATTTCTTCCTTCAGAGAAGAACAGATTCAAGAAAAAGCTCAGAATGTTTAAAGAAATGACAGATCAAGACAAAGCAAGACGCAAACTTTCCCCCATCTGCAAATTTTGTCTAGTCAGTAAGAAAAGCACTAAAAAAGATATGCACACCAAAAGGTCCCTAAGCTGCTGCCTAGATGTATCTATTGTCTGAAAGAGTCAAAGACCTTCTTAATTCAGAACCCAATTTTCCCTAGGAAAAACAAGGTAGCATGTACTCAAACAAAAGTAGGCTGAACTTAAGAGACAGCAAATCCAGTTACTGTGTATAAGTCATTCGGCCCCACGTTTCATTCTGATTTTTTCAGAGCTGGTCAGATATAAATCATAAGGCAATAGTCCATAGTAAAATCATTTATGCTGAGCAGGATGACAGGCAGGATTAATCACCAGTGTCACAGGAGAGAACACCTGCTCTTAAAGAATGCCCTATTTAGAAACATGAATATAACCACAATCTACTTTCAATCATCTTTTGATGGTGTCGTAAGTGCCTGGGATTGGAAATCTGGGCAGAAAACATCTCAGTATTGGAATGAGGATGTCATGAAGTTACAATGTCCCTTAGTGACATGTCCAGTCTCAACAGTCATGTCTATAGGCTACATGATAAAAGTGATTTCATGGTTATACCTCGATCATCTCTGCCAGAAAAGAAACTCCATATACTGTCACAGCTGAGATAAAATTAGAAGGAACTTGCTTTGTGTGAGAATGATAATATCCAAACGACCTTGAAAAATAGATAATTTCTTTTGAAGGAAAAAGAACATGACTTTCCCAAAGAGGAAAAGAGCATACAAAAGTAGTAAAAATAATTTTGTGACAATTAATTCAATACCATCAATGAAATAGATAGGTTCCATGAAAAACGTACTATATAAAAACTGACTCAAGAAGAAACACAACATATGAATGACTTTATACAGAATAAACTGGACTTGTTAAGCAAAAGCCTCACATGAAGCAGACCAGCAAATTCCTGTAGGACCTGATGATTTGGGCAGACATGATCAAACATTTCAATGACAATAGTATCAACCTTACATATTCTCTGATAGAAAACAAAGGCCAGAACACCTTTTGACTTATTTATGAGACTAGCACAACTCCTAATACCAAAACTCAACATAAACATCACAAGACAAAACAACTCCCATGCTAATATTCTTCATAAAGATAGATGGAAACAAGAAAAACTTCTTCCCACAATCTGTGAAAAGAGTAACACAGCATGAGTGAAGTGACAGTGATCTTAGGATTCAAGGTTGATATAAAATTCAAATTGTAATTGCCCATATTAACAGCTAGCCAAGAAAATGATGAAGACCTTAATGGAGGCAGTAAAGTCATCTTATACAAACTCAGTTATGACAAGTGCTAAA
>NW_012267237.1:10642243-10665544 GCF_000151885.1 Dipodomys ordii
TCCTACTCAATGCAAAAAGGCAAGAGAAATAGAGAAGGATAAACACTGCATAGGAAGAACTATAAAACTGTCTTCACTTGTAGATCATCTATGTAGAAATTCTAGAGAACTTATACGAAAACCTAATAATTAGCCAATTAATTTAGCAAAGCCTCAGAATATACTATTAGTAAAAAAAATCAATTATATTTAAATCCTAGCAACAAAAAGTGGGTAAATTTTTATAAAGTAATACTCCAAACAAACATCAAAAATCATATACTAAAAATGTTCTCTTTGCTTTTCTTCTTTTCCTTTTATGTATTTATTTTGTTTTTGAGGCTAGTTCTTTATATGTAGCTAGGCTGGTCTTGAACATTAGCCTACTGGTTCAGCCTTCTATCTACTAGAATTACAAGAACACTGGGCTTCGAACTGATGTTGTTTAAGATACAGCCACAGGTTACTCGTAAAAGTTAAGGAAAACTCAAATAAATGATTATGAATTTAAAGACTCACCATTCAGATAACTATTCTCCACAATTTTAAATTCAAAGCTAAAATAGAAGTAGAAGAAAAACAGCTTTTCTTATATTGGTCACATTTTTTAAGAAAGAGAGTACTCACTTAACATAGCCTTCAATCAGTCATGTACCAGTGGCTCACAATTGGATCCTACTAGCTAGGAGGCTTAGATCTAAGGATTATGGTTCAAAGCCAGCCTGGGAAGAAAATTATGTGAGATTCTTATCCTCAATAAACTTCCTAAAAGCCAGAAGTGAAGCTATAACTCAAATAGTAGCTCACTGGCCTGCCCTGAGTTCAGGCCCTAGAACCAGCAAAACAAAAACAAAAACAAAAAAAAACCATGTTATGCATATGTGTGGTTATGTGCGTGTGTGTGTGTGTGTGTGTGTGTGTGTGTGTGTGTGTGTACACACAGCACTCAATCCAGTGAGGCCAATCAATATACTAATTCACAGAGATTTAAAAAGACAAACCTCCACAACTGTTAGACACAGTTTTCACAAGAAGTCCAGACAAAGAGAAATTCCTGGGCCCACTTTCTGGTGAGAAGTAATATTTTTCTCCTACTCCTTCAGCAATTGGAAATGCTCAACCACTGAACAACAGGGTCTCGTCATGTCCACAATCCTCATTGTAACCTAAATGTCTGGCCCTGGTCTGTCTAGACACAGGAAAGCAAATGGAGACTAAGAGGCTTCCTAAGAACCCTAGGAGACACTATCAGAGTTCTGTGCTCTTATAACTGTGAATGTCAATATAAATTCATATTCTTCCCAAATCCTGGAAATGCCAGGTGGTATTCTTCACCTTCGGGGCTAGGAAAACGAAGTCCAGAATATCTCAGAGCAAAGGTCAATCTGGCCTAAGCTCATGTGGACCAGCAAAGAGAACACTAGCCAGAACTGAGGCCTTGTGGTAATCCTGGAAATTTTAATTCTAGAAGAGAAAACAGTCAAAAGACAAGGCTTGGTTGGTGGATGGCAATAAAGATGAGCAGAGCCCAAGGACTTGAAACAAAGAGTTGAGTGCTGATGGCTCAGACCTGTAGTCCTAGCTAATAAGGAAGCTGAGATCTGAGGATCAGGGTTCAAAGCCAGCCTGGGCAGGAAAGTCCATGAGGCTTTTATCTCAATTAACCACGGGAAAACCAGAAATGATGCTGTGGCTCAAAGTGGTAGAGTAAGTACTAGCCTTGAGCTGAAGAGCTCTGGGACAGCACCAAGGCACTGAGTTCAAGACCCACAACCAGCAGAGAGAGAGAGAGAGAGAAAGAGAGAGAGAGAGAGAGAGAGAGAGAGAGGCTAACAATAGTAGAAAAATCTATGAACCAGGACATCTATTGTACAGGTGAAATAACCCTTTCAGAACAGTGTCTACCCAGAAAACTGCTCTAATGGAAGTTGCCTTTTATGCAGGCAACAGGTCTAGACAGAACCAAACATCAGCAAGTATGACATTTCTTTGTAAAATATGAAAATGGTTAGTTTTGGGGTTGGGTCTGAGAAAAAAAAACCTGAAGGTGACTGAGTACTAATAGGAGGAACAACTACTGAGCTGACTACAAAGCCTTAACTCAGCAACTACAAAGCACAGAGTGAGTATACATAAAGACTACTGCAAATTCTGATTCCACTTGAGGAAAAGCATAGTCATTCCTTCACTATTTTCCTCCTAGCTGCAATGGAGCTATCCATGTCACATCTTTCAACATTATTGCTATCTCTTGCTCAATCACTTCATACATTTTCATACAGTCCAAAGGTTTATCAATACAGATATACCAGCTTGTGGGTGGGAATAAGAATGCATTTATCTCCTCTGTTCTCAAGACCTTGTCTTGCTTTCTCTCCTTTTCATTGTTTCTCCTGACAAAAGAGGTGCTAATCCTAATTTTAAATCAGAGAAATGTTCCCCAAGTGTCAGATGTCTACTACAGTTAATCTTAGTAACTTGATTTTGCCACGTATGATTTGAAAGTATGTCTCTGTGTATTTTTATTTAATTACTTCCCTCAGTACTTGGATTTGTTTTTAAATACAGCCCTCCCCTTTACCCCAGGGAAATACTAAGTGATAGTAGGTGATCAGAGCTAGATTGCTTGTTTGCTCCACAAGGACTTGAAATCTATGTTAGCTAATGGGAGCTTATTAAAATCCTCAAAAGGCTGTTTGCAGCCTTGCTTTTGAATAGGATTTTCATGGAAAGCAAGTACCACTTCAGTTCACTCAGTTCAAACTTGCTTTGTGGTCAGAAGAGCACCCAGGGTAAGGAGGAACCATTGTATGCAGTAGCTCACCTCTCCTATGGAATTTGTACAGACCTGTGTTTCCTCATTGGCTGTGGGAAGGCAGGCTAAACACTGGAACAGACAGAGAGCTGTAAATTGGCTGTGCTACCAAGTACTTCATCCCCTCAGGTCTTCAGGTTGCTATTCTCCGTGAAGGACATATGAAGTCAGCTTTTGCTGTGGTGTGGATAGGGTTTGAGTGCTGTGTCCTGCCCCTAAAGTACCAGGTGATAGACACTTGGTCCTCAGTGTGGCCATGTAAAAAGACGGCTCTTCCTTTTCAGAGATGGGGGCCAGTGTGTGGTAATTAGATTTCTACAGAACTAATGCTTGCCTTGAGGAGTTAATGCTCCCCAAAATGAGTTGATATAAGAACAAGCCCTTGCTTTATCCTGGAATCTTCTTTTGTCATTTGATTTCTTTCTGCAATTTCTCTCAAGAAGTGTTCTACTAAGGAACAATATTTTCCTCAGAAAACTTGGATACATGTTAATAACTGGAAGAACTATTGGAAATGCTTTGCAAAGACTAACATGGAATCATTTCTAACCCATAAATAATAAACTACCAAATAGCCACAACAGCATTAAATGTACCACCACTAAAGGAAAGAAGAAAGCTCTATCTCAGCATTCAGAGCCAAGAGCCAAGAGACTGGATGGCCACCGGTTTGTGGTAGGTACAGAACTCAGCATACCATTTGTCCTCTGCCAAGAAGAGAAAGGGAATTACTAGGGACACAACTGCTCCTAGGGTGAGGAAAAGAAAGGACACAGAAGGATTACCTGAGTTCAGGCGTGGGGATTGGGGGTGGGAGGGTTGGGCAGAGATGAAGGGCTTTAGGAGAGAGAGGCTGGCTCAGGTGGTCCACAATATGATCTCAGGAATCTACGTTCTCCTCACATTACAAGACCACACAAACCAAGGCTAGTGTCTTCCCCAGAGAGCTGAGTCATGTGGGCAAATTCAACTTCTGCCTGGAGTGCATCACTAAGATAGTGTTTATGACATCTGTGTGCACTTATGCCTGTCTGTGTGTGCACACATGGGTGGCTCCATTCTGGAGTTTTCCCCTGCTGTTGAGGTTGGTCAACATCACAAGACTTGAAAAAGATGAGACTTCCATGACAGTCCTACTTCCTTTTCCTACTTTACCCCCGAATGTTTGCTTGAGCTTCAGGACTAAGTTTCTTCAAAACTGGCATAATGAAATCTAGCACACACACATGCTGTAAGCATCCGGTACAACGGAGAAATATGGATATTTGGTTTCTGGCTCCATTTCCAAATACATAGCTTTTAAAGCCACTGGAATCTTAAAGTCACACTCCTAATGGCCTAACAGCCTACTAGGTCCCACTTTCCAAAACCTCAGGGAACAAACCTTTTCATGGACCTTTGGAGATGATTCAACAACCAAACTATAGCAGAGTCAGAGGAGATAATTTTCACAGTATACTTAATAGTATCCCTGAAACTGAAATAAATTACTGAATGAATCAATGAATGAATAAATCAATCACTAAATGACTGAACTCTCAAATTCATCTATCACTTATTTTCTCTAAGATCACTAATGTAAAATCTAAAGAAGTTCCATTTGAAAAGCATACTATCTTCTTAGTTCCACAAAAACCTTGACTAATTATATTCTGATTTTTTTCAGTTGACTTTTAAATACTTATAATACATGCAGTCTTAAAAGTCTTTGCTTTCATGCTAATGGCACTGAGATTAAACTCACACAACTCAGTTTATAGATTCAAAGACCTCAAAAGGAAGACTTGGTGAGAGGCTAAAAACCTGCCCAGTCCATTTCCTAAAGCGTCTCTAACTTAAGATCACAGAGCGATTACATGTGGGTAAGAGCATGAGGGCATAATTATGATAAAACACCACAGCTGATAAATACAGAAGTGACTCTTTATTTTAACTGCAGCCTCTAATAGGGTGGTACTTAGAAACAACCTTATCCAGACTTGGTTTGTAGAAACTGAGGGCCAAGCTAAGATGACTAACTCTAGCTCACATAAGATAGCTAACAACTAACATAAAAGGAAGCAACCAATGGGGAACATCTAGTTTACTACTCCATTTAATCACCATAATTAATACTCTTAGTAATGACTAAGAATCACTACTTTTCCTAGTGAAAAGTATCCATATTCTTGAGCATCCTAAAAGAAACTCAATGTTGTTATTGCTTAAATTTTTTAAAACCCAGAATTTTAGATAAGTAATCTTCCTAGACTGGATTCCATCTTCTCCAGTTAGATAAAATATTCATAGGTCCAAATGAAGCTATATAAAAGGGCATCGTGAAGGAGGACACTTATGAGAATGTCAACAACTGCTGTCTTTTGGAAAGTGTTCACAAAGGATCCATTATCCAATTCCGATATAATTTCTTTTTATCAAAAGTATCTTTATTTTCAAAAGAGGGCTATTATCTTACAGTAGCACAGGACTAGTCTATAATATCAGGATTAAAAATAACAGATGCCTTAAAATTTTAAGATGAGAACTGAGATTAAACAACTAAGAACAACATAGAAGGAATCTATAATTGGAAATTTCTTTTGTTTCATCTTGGTGCTGATTATGTTTACGGGACAATTTTCAAAATGCCCTAAGTCTTTAAACTATATCTCTTATTTCTCTCCCAGAAAGTATCACAGCTCTTGGTAAATTCTCAGAACCCACTTATTGGCCTGTATCATAAATGCCTCAATTTTCTGAGGCATTTAACCTTTCTGGCTTCTATAATCATTAAATACACTGTGGTTAAATAAAATGGTCCATTTGTTAAATTTATATTAGTTGGATTTTTGTTGTAAGAATTAAAAGTTTAGCCAGGCGCTGGTGGCTCACACCTGTAATCCCAGCTACTCAGGAGGCTGAGATTTGAGGATCGCAGTTCAAAGCCAGCCCAGGCAGGAAAGTCCGTGAAACTCTTATCTCCAATAAACCACCAGAAAAACCAGAAGTGGCGCTGTAGCTCAAGTGGTAGAGTGCTAGCCTTGAGCTGAAGAGCTGATGGACAGCACTCAGGCCCAGAGTTCAAGCCCCATGACCGACAAAAAAAATAATAATAATTAAAAGCTTATGATGAAAAGGATTCATATAAGCATTTCTCCTGGGTAGTATTTCTCTTTGGCCTTTAACTGTCCTTCGTGACTCATGCTGTTGATTATTTTATCCCTTTGCACTGAAAAACAAAGTTTTGCCAACCTGTGTGGTTCATGAATAAGATTATGAGTCCTGATTCTCTGTGGTAACATTTTTAATGAAAGCAGAGGTGGGGCTCTGCAAAAAAGAATAACTTAAAATTAAAAAAAAATCAGCCAAAATTTGTGAATCTCATTAAACCATTATTTTGTAATGAGTTCCCTCTGGTTGCTTAATTTGTTGATTTCCTTCCTAATACTTGCATTAGACATGCACTGGACGCTTCCCCCTGTGATGCTCTCCTGGCTAAGCTCACATTCTGCACTGCCCGCCTCCTTCCCAGCCAAGCAGTATTGGTAAGAGTTCCTGATGGCCCAGACCCTTTCACTTATGGGCAAAGAATGAGCTCAACGGCGAACCTGAAACCAGAGCCCTGAGGACTGAAGAGAGGACAGAAGCGTAAAGTATATTCAGACGGTCTACATGGTAGCAGGTACCTAGTACTGTTAATACATTGGTCAGCAGAAAGAAGAAAAAGATGCATATCAAATGTTTTACTGATTAAATTGAAACTTGGTGACTGTTTTGTGGGTTTTTTTGTCTTGTTTTGTCATCTCTCATGAGGAATAGAGGGCACAGACTAAATATTCCCTACGCGAGAGTCTGTCTACACCAGAAGCTGAACCTACTCAGCTTCTCATGTTCACAATTTCGTCAAACCACTTGGGACAATCTCAAAGTATCTGACTCTAATGTTATCATCAACCTCCAAATTGCAGAGAACTATTATTATAGGTGATTTAGAAAATAGCCTCACTACGACTACATGGACTGCTATTAGAAAGAAAAACTATGTTATTGATTTCACTTTAACCATTGGACAGAGTAAAAGGTTCTAAAGTGATTTTGGAAAAACTAATCTCTAAGGCTACCAGGACTTTTAAAGTAGAAACTGCTACTTTCTTAGTCTGAGTGATGACATCACATTTTGAAAAACAAAATCTGAAAAGAATTCAAAGGTAAAACATCATACAACAACGAACAGTTGCAGCCAAGTATGTAAAACAACAGAAAAACTGTCTGAGAAGCTGTATTTGGGAAAGAATCCAGAGCTTCTTTGTAACAGCAGCTACTCCCTCTCCAACTGTCCTTCCCTCATGCGGGCTCAGACAATGGCAGGTGGTGGCCTATTTTTCAAGCACAGGAATATGAATTCAAGAAGAGTGAAAGCTGCCCAGTTAGAACAGTTCAGAGAGCTAACTTCAAATGTAAATGTTGCTCTGGCGATTAGAATTTCAGAGCAGTTACTGAAGTCACAAGCTAGACACCCACTGGGAAGGACACATGGGCAAACACTGTGGCAGTAACTGCAGTGGGAACTACAGAGGACAAGCAATAGCAGCCAAGGAAGGATGGCCCTGCTTCCCGCCGTACCCTTTGAGAGGACCCCACCTCAGCCCTACAGCGGAGCTAAGGGCTGCTCTGGAAATCCTCACCATTGATTTTCTCCAATACAGAGATAAATAAAATATGACTGAATCAGCTGTGCTATATTATGGTTCATTTGGGATCCTGTGAATTATTGATTCCTCGACTACCCATTCGGCATATTTATTCACAAATCTTTAAAAGCTATCTGATAAAATGGCATAGACTTTCTTTAAATTGATTCATTTGAGTAGGCATGTTAAGAACCTGCTTCTATATTTGTTCCTCAACCAACTTTTTACCTAGAAAAACAACACATACATAGGCATATACAGCATATACAAAGCAACGGGGGAACTCGGGCCTGCAGGAAGGCAGAAGGCCAGAGGAATAGTTAGCCTTTCCTCAATGCCTTTCTTTAAATTCCAATGGCTTCCAAAATAAATGAAATTCACTCATACATTCTATGGTAACTTAGTGGTCACATTGTTGAAAAGATTGCAAGTGCCTATTTATGTGGTTCCTAGACCAGTGGAAGAGGGAGGTGTTAGACCAAAAATGGCACAAATGAAGTCAGTGTGTAACTGTGAAAAGTAATGACAAAGCACAGAACACTCTGAAGAAGGGAAAAAGTAAGAGCTCTCCTGGGTTGGTGGATCGAGAAAGCCTGTGATCAAAAGGCATTTGTGTTAGTTTTCAAGCAGTAGGACAAAACACCTAAGTTAAACAACTTAAAGGATGAAAGGTTTGCTTGCTGTGGTTTCAGAGGTTTTGATGGATGAAGTCCTGGCTCTGTTGCTTTGAGCCCTGCAAATGCAGTACAAAATGCTGAGAACACGAGGTGGAAGAAGGCCATTAATCTCATAGTGTCTAGGAAGCAGAGACCCAGAGAGGAAGGGAAGAGGGACCCAGGAATCTCCTTTGTTGAGGGCAAGTCTCAAAAGCAACCAAACCTCCTGATGATTCTACTACCTCCCAGTAGCACCACAGACTAGTGACCCAGCCTGGCACTGTGGAGCTTTGAGGGACATTTAAGATCCAAATTATAATCACATTTTCTGTTGAGAGCTGAGGGATGGGTAAGAACTCATTAGGGGGCAGGGAGAGGGCACAATACTGAAGCAACAGGGACACTTGGGAGCTGAGGAGGACCACAAGTAGAATATGGAAGGACAAGGGAGCTCAGAGAAACAGGAGTCAGGAAGAGCCTGCAGCCTCTTAAGGGATTTGAGGTTTGCTCCCAAGGTTGTTGGACAGTAAACCACTAATGAGCTTTCTTTTGAGAGGAAGGTAATATTTCCTTTACTCTATCATGGACCTTGTGTCTGAGCAGAAGAAGTAGAAACCCCATATAGAAGGTCATTTCACTGATCCAAATAAGAAGGGGTGATGACTTGAACCAGCAGTGCTATAGAAGACAGAGATTAGTAGAGATAAAAAGTGAAACAGAGGAGGAGGCAACAATGCTTGATAAGAAATCTACTTACTACCTTGCTGTGAAACATAACAAAATGCTGAAACAAGGATACAGATTGACCCATTGTAACAATTCGATGTACAAGACACTATGTTGAAAAGGAACTTTACAACTTGTGGGGGGGAGGGAGGAGGTGGCGAGATGGAGAGGGAAGGGATGGTAGGGGAAAAACAAAGGAGAGGGTAACAATACCTGATAGGAAATATACTCGTTACCTTACTCATGTAACTGTAACCCCTCTGTACAGTATCGTTTCAATAAGAAATATATATTTTAAAAATTGAAACAAAACAAGACACCAGACACTAGGCAAGGAGACCAGCAGAAGGACACTAGGACACATTTAGTTAGACATTCCTGATGAATATGCAAGAGATGTCAAGTTAATGGTTAGGTTTATAAGAATGGAGGAATTACCATATTTGAGAGAGGAAGAACTAATATATAAATACCCCCCGCCCTGCCACCCCCAAACCCCCCACACACACACCCCACACACACACACAGCATAAACGTGAGCATATAGAGAGCCCAGGAGGGGAAGCAGAAGAATGTGGACGTCACCCACTGTGTCACACTCTGAGACTCCTCCACCAGGCTGGCTTCAGCAAGGAGAATTTTTTTTAAAAGATAGCTTAGGGACACATTGGCTTAGAGTGGACTAAATAATGACAGAGAGAGAGCACAAACTTTGGGCACAACTTTTGGAGAGTCTATCTGGGAAAGATAATTTGGCAGTGGCTTGCTGGAGGGAAGGGTAGGTTGATGGGTTTTAGAACAAATGGGTAGGGCTGTATAAGTCTATGTAACTGCCCTGTAGCCCCTGATGACACTGGAGAGTGGAGAAGGAAGGCAACAAGGACAGGACACAACCTTGGGCCAGCAGGGCTGAGCCGGGAGCAGAGTGGAAGCCCAGACCCTGAATGAACTGACTTTTCCCTCTGGTAGCAAAGACAGACAGCTGTCATGCAGGGGGCACGACCTAAGGTCCTAATGCAGGACCTGGAGAAAATCTGATTTTAAAATTTCCAAACCCCCAGAGCAATAATAATGGGAGGCTTTGAGGCTGTAAAATAATTAGGCATGTCTATTCTGGAACATTACATGTTTGAGGATGCTGAGGTCTTACTGGTCAGCAAACTGATTATGTTTACTGACTTTCTGACCAAAGAAAACCATTTAAGGACTGACACAGGCTCAGTTTATTCCTCCATTATTCCTTTAAAGAAAAAAAAATTCAAGGCTCTGTATCTTATTACTGCTATTTTTAGTAGTAAAAACTCAACCCACAGATTCAAACCAATGATGCAGATGATGAAGTAAAAGGTAGTTGCTTAAAATGCATTAGTAAATAACCCTTCACAGCTGGATTTCCTAGGCTTTATGTCCATACGTGTGCTGCTAAATGCTTAATTCAACGCTTCCATTCCAGCAGACACTCCAAGGAGAGGCACAGGGCTGCGCTGCGCTGCACCCCACAAGACACTCAGAACTAGGAGGGCACCGGCAGACTTTCTGAGAACGAGGCTCTCTTTAGTCTCTACAAGTTTATCTTAGAAGTTTAAAGTGCCGTTGATTAATCTGCCATTCCACTGAGCCACCGTACACTGAATGTCTGCTATGTGGCATCTGTGACTCAGCCGCAAGAGCACCGCAGATAAGTAAAACAATCCTTACCTACCAGAAGCTTTCACTGAAGGACGCAGGGACAGTGGACAGACAGTGGAGAGGGTTGACGTGTATCTGCGGTGTGGTCACTGCTGCTCCCCAGCATCAGCTCACCCCCACTCTCCTACCTGGGCTTCCCCTTAGCCTCTGGGGTCTTTTCTGCACAGAGCAGCTGGGAGATGGCTTTCAATTACTTAGATCTAACAGGCTAGACCTCTGCTCCAAACCCTCCGGGGACTTTTCAGCTTACACATGCAAACGACATTTGGAAAGACAAACATACAAGGATCTGTGACTCGGACTTCCCTCACGTGAGTGAGCCCAGTCCATACTAACAAATGAACTCTCTGGCGAAGCCCAGTCAACGTGCTGATAAACAGAATATTGGGCCAAATAAATGGAGGTTGCTTTAAACCATCAAGCTTGTAGTTGTTTCCCATGTTGCTAAAGGTAATGGAAACATTCACATTTACTTCCATTACACAAAAACAAGTATATTTTGCACATCAGGGCCTTTGCACATGCCTTTCTTCATTCTGAAAAGCATACCTCCATTGATTATATTTACCATTCTCTTCACTATTTCTGCCCAGCTGCCCTCCAGCAGCGTATTATATAGAAGTACACACACACACACACACACACACACACACACCTCTGGCCAAGCATATCTCAGTTTCTGTGCATAGGGCCCTTCATCATCTGATAGAGTATTTTTACTGTACAGGTACTTATTTTTAATTCGCCTTACCCGTGAGCACCAGAACTTTTCCTCATTTCATTCATCCTTACATTTCTAGTAACTATCACAGAGGCTGGTACATGATAGGAAATATATATATCAAATAAATAAGTGAATAAATGAATAAAGTAAACCAGAAAAATCTAGAAAAATCTAAAGTAGAGTCAATTAATAAAGAGAGATTTAAATACCATGAGTGGTGCCTCAGGTCACCAATCTAGGGCAGTTAATATCTTGCAACTGGAACTGAGTTGGGCCTGATATAAATCTGTAGACTTGATAAAACTCTCAGATTTCATAAGACCCTCCCCCAACAAAAAGATTCAAAGCCCACAAAAGAAACAGTCTTCAGAATTTGTTTTCTATTACGTCTTTAAAATCTCTTGCTAATTATCCTGAGATTAAGGCTGGAAATCCTTTGACTGAGCATTGGTGACTCGTAGACCAAGGCCAACCAGGGCTTCATAGTGAATATCTCAGAATATCAAGAAAAAAAAGAGTAGCAATGGAAGGGGTAACACTTGTCAAGATGCATTACACTCATAACCTGACTAATGGGTTGAATGAAACCTTTCTGTACAACTATTTAATAATAATAATAATAATAATAAAACCAATGTTAAAGAACCTATAATACGAGGTTAACATCAAATGTAATAAAAAGCAAGGAAGAAAAATATTGCAATAGAATGGTACTTAGTATGTGTTTGGGTTGTTCACCTGAATGGAGAACACTTGTTCACAAGGCAATTCAACAACAAAATTATTTTTGTTGTTTGGTTTTAAAAATTAACAACAACAAAGAGTTGAGGATCCCACATTTTTTCAATTTATAGAGTCCTTAGCCAAAAGACATGGCTTCCAATTTTACATAGTGAATACTTAGATCTCTGCAACTCAAGAGTATTTATTTTCTAACAATAAACCTGAGTGTCATTGTTAAATGATTTCATTATCCCTAGGAATGCATGAACCTCTGGGTATGGGACAGCTTCTCAAATGTTGCAAGCCATCAGGTAAGGCATTGATCCTTCAGCCCCAGTTCTAGCTTAATCCTGAGAACACTTGCTTTTAACCAGAAGCTCAATAATCTATCTTCATAAATATAGGATAGCATCAAAAACAGTGTATGAGAGCAGACTTTAAAACCAAGAGCTGCCTTCACTTAACACCTTGTGTTCAAAGATGGCACAGAATTTTCCATGAAAATCGATGACTTCAGCAATATCTGAAAAGCTCCTGTAGTTCTCTCCAAGAAGTCCCAATGTTCAAGTTGCAAAGCCAGGGATTTAGAGGATCATTAGTAGTTTATATATTGACCTCAACACCTTTATGTGCAAGACACATAATAACTAAAGGAGATGTGGATGAATATTCTCAGTCTCACTAATTTCTAGGTTTGGGGCTCATGTTTGTCAGCTCTAATTAAACCGTCCTTATTTCTCCAAGAATGGCTGTATTCATTCTAAGAATGCTAGATTTGTTACATTCTTATTGTTTCGTTATTAGCTTCGCATTATTTTACTTGCTTCCAGTCAGATGTTTCTATGCAGGAAATGGCTTGTCAACTATGTGATTGTAAAGTGGAGTTTAAAGCCCACATTAAGAGGGGCACCGTCAGTACCACAGGGCAACGATGTCTGTGGTCTGTCACACTGGGTTGAATGATGCACCAGGTAACTACTGATAGCATATTCATGATCATTTGACATGGAAATAAGTAGCAAGCACCAAAGCAAATCCACATAGTAAGCACTAGTAAGTCTACTGCTGTGTGGATTGAGAGTAATAGATGCAACTGTTCTAGAACAGGAAAACACATTGCCCATGCTCAAATAAAACCCTACTATTATCCATTTGCTAGCACTATCCGTGCTACAAAAGGGTCCTCAAAGTTGTCCCATTCAACTTTTAAAGCATGTGACTTCCAAAGTGTGGGCTTAACTTCCCAGAAATGCTTCTGAGGCTCATCTCCAGCCTGGGCCCCAGGAACAGATGTGGAGCTTGAAAAAGTAGTCAAGGTCTTAATTCTGATGCTACAGTGTCCTGGGGCCCCTGAATTGCAGGAAACCTAGAGCAAATTCCCAATTAGGAGAAAAATCTAACTACAGTTACACTGAGGAGAAAAGGTTCTGTGAGTAAGTCAGAGATTTAACACAAAGCCCTACTGGTAAAGCTATAAACACCACAGCTCTGTGAGAAACCCTAAACCACCCAGTGAGAACTCCTACACTTCCACTTTGCTCCGTGAGAAGATTTATGTATCCCAATTATACATTACCTTACATTCCTTCCAGTAAATGTCCAGAAGCAGAATAGCAACATCATATGGTAGCTGCATTTGTTCTTCAGAAACTTCCACACTGGCTCCCGTAGTGGCTGCACTAATTTAGACTCCCACCAACAGCATCTAAAGATTCTTGCCCACACTCATGTCTTTATCAGCGTTTATTTGCTTTCTTGATGATAGCTATTTTGACTGTGATGAGGTATCTAAATGTCATTTTGATTTGCTTTTCTTTTATTACTAAGAATGTTGATTATCTTCATGCATTTGTCAGCCACTCATACTTGAGGATTATCTGTTCAATTTATTTGTTCATTTATTAATTCGATTGTTTATTCTTTTGACAGTTACTCTTTGAGCTCTTTATATATTCTGGATATTAATCATACAGAGAATAGCTGGCAAAGATTTCTGCCCATTCTGTATGCTGTATCTAAATTCTGGTTACTAGTTCTTTGTAGAATCTTTGTAATTTGATACAAGACTGCTTGTTAACCCTTGCTCTTACTTCCTGAGCAGTAGAGTCCTCTATTCAGAAAGTTATCACCTGTGCCTACATGTCCAGAGATTAATTTATGTATTCCTGAAGTAGCTTTCATGGTTCAGGTCTTACGTACGTTAAGGTCTTTGATCCATTTTGAATTAACTCTGGTACACAGTGGAGAGACAGAGAGATCTAGGTTCAGTCTTCTACATGTGAATATCCAGTTTTTCAATGCCACTTGTTAAAGTCTTTTCTTTCATGCATGTTAATGACACCTTTATCTAAGATTAGACAGGTTTAGCTGTGGAGGCTCATTTCTGGGTCTTGTATTCTATCACACTAATCTACACGTCCATTTTTGTGCCAGTTCCACATTGTTTTTGCTACTATGATTCTGTCATTAATTCAAAGTCAGAGATTATACTATCTCCAGCATTGTTCTTTTTTGCTCACAGTTGCTTTGGCTACTCAGTCTTGTGTGTTACCAAATGAGTTTTACGACTGATTTTTCTATTTTTGTGAAAAATGAAATTTTGATAAAATATTGCATTCGGTCTGTATATCACTTTTGATAATATGCCCACTTTTAAAATGTTTTGGTAATGTATCTGTTTTCATGAAGTTAATTCTGGTCATCCACAAACATGAAGAATTACCATTTTGTGATGTTTTCATCTATTTCTTCAAGGCTTATTAGTTTTCACATATGGGTATTTCATCTTCATTGTTTGGTTTATTCCTGGAGATTTTTTTGAGGCAATTTAATATGGAATTGTGTCCTGACATTTTTCTCAGCATGTTTACTATCAGTATAGAAAAGTGAGTGTTTTGCATCCTGGTATTTTGCTGAAAGTCAAATGTGGGAGTAGAGTCTATGGATGGATTTGTAAATAGCTTTGCAAAATGCTAAAGAGCAGCTAGCTGCCATGCCATGTTCAAGCCCTTCATAACTTTGCGGGCACCAGGAAGTATATGGGAAAAGGTTTGAGGTTTGTTTATGGTCTCATACAAGGAGAAACAGGAGTCAGGAAATAGAATCAAATGTTCTTTATGCATATCTATGGAATTCTAAGCTAGCAAGCCTAGGGAAATACTCCTTATTAGGAGTGTGTGGGAAAAGTTTCTGAATATATAGTTTGATCTAACAAGGAAATAAAAGAATTCAAATGAATTTCACTTCACTGGTCACATACCAAACTCTGTGTGTGTGTGTGTGTGTGTGTGTGTGTGTGTGTGTGTGTGGTATATGCATGCATTTCACTTCAAATGTGTCATTGAAAGTGAGTAAAAAAATTGATTCATGTTCAAAAATTGAGAAAAACAATATGAGCAAGCTTGACCATCTGTTCCTGCCAGTTGATTCACAAAACATCAATTTCAGAATGACACCTGAAGCTTAGACATTTTATTCTGCTCTTTTGTGTCTCCTTCCCATTTTCACAATTATCTTTTATTTTGTATAGATGACCATGCTCCTTTTAATATTTAATTTTCACACAAAGAAGCTCGATTAATCCTTGACTGGCATGGGTCTTTGATGAGCACACTGCTGGTGTGACTGTAACTTTAGCACTACTGTTCAACCCTTTACTGTGACACACAGAGCTTATCAATTGCTTACATGGGGCACACAGTTTGCATGAAACTGGCATGCACTGGTACTCTGTGGTACATCTTGGTACAACCCAGGTATTGTACAAATAAGTATTAACTGGACTGTCCAAAACTGTTTGTGAGCACTATGATTATTCAAGGCCTATGAACATATCTCACTATTATCAATGTGCCTTTGGTTTTATAATCATATTGACATGTCTCAGGCAAGCTTTTTTCTAGAATACATACAGTCTATGTCTTTGATTATTTTTCTATAAAGTAATAGGTTAAAATTTTCAAGTCATGGCTTTCCATGGAAAAAATTTCCTCATTTAAGTGCTTTATATTGTAATAGTCATGCCAAGTTTAATTTAACGTAATAGGAAGATGTTCACATCAAATATTTATTTTAGTTATTTTATATTCCCATCATGCCCTAATTAAGTAAGTTATAGTTCAAGCAACTTGCTGGCTCAGCAATGCTTTATTTCTATGCTGAGCTTCAGCAATTCTAGAAAAGGCTTCACAAAATTTAACCATACAGTTGAGTAAAATAGTTGGAATGCCCTTAAGTTTGTTTTAGAGCTTTCAAAGAGAAAACATGGATTTCCAACAAGTTAGATATTCTTTTGGCTTGATGCCATGTTCTCATCCTTGCCTTCAACTTACTTTAATCTTTATATGGACCAATAAGAGAAGTTTGAAATGAAAAATAAATGAAAGTAGAAAATATCAGACTATTAAAATATATACTCTAAAAACCCAAACAAAAAATGCATTTCTTTCTTTTTTCTCACATCTCAAGATACATTTCCCAGAACATCAATAGAGGGACTACATCATCAGTTACAAAGAAAATGAGCAATCAGTAATGCTCATTAAGGTTTTAAGTCACCCCATCAAATAAATATTGGTAAATATCATTTTAACAGGCATGATATTTATAACTGGATTTAAATTTAGAAATTGGGTCTCCTCCCATCTAACAATTTATATTGTTTTGCCAATGTAAGAATCATAAATTCTAGAAATACACAAGCACACATATGTGTTCATGTTTTGTAAACCATTAGTCTATATTACTAACAAATGAATCCACTGAATGCTTCATTAACACTAAGCATGCAGAGGTCAGATGTGGTGGCACATGCCTATAATTCCAGCTAATTAGAAGAAGGAGGAAGGAAGATAGTGAGTTTGATACTGGAGTGAGCAAGTTTATCAAGACTCTGTGTCAAAAAAAAAAAAAAGCAAAACAGCAAGTGTAGGAGGTGTGACTCAAATGGTAGAGCACTTGCCTGGTAAGCAACCAGGTTCAGTGCCAGTATTTTTTTAAAAAGGACTTGTAAATACATACAGATCTTGAACACATTTTATGCTATACATACTCATAAGCACTTACAAAATAATATGATACTGAATGTTGTATTGATGATATTTGGGATTATATATATATAACTTTATATATATGTATAACTTTATATATATATATAACTTTATATATTATATATTTATATATAAAGTTTACAGACTTTTGTAGAGACTCTGTCCTGGTGGTTATAGAATATAACTGGCATAGTGATCTACTTACTAAATAGAAAAGACAAAACAATCATTCTTTGGGGAAAAAAGCATTCTTAGCTCTGGTTTAAAAAAAATTCTGATCAGTATTTTCACAATAAAAAATGAAAAATAAATAAAAATTTTAAAAAAATAAAAAAATTCTGATGGTAAATGTTTAAAAATGCATACATAAAGGAAAAATATAAAATATGGGAAAATAGGAAAATATAAAGGAAAAATATAAAAATACATTAAAAATGGAAATTTCATCAAAGAAAAGAAACAAGAAAGCATGAATCACTGAAGAGAGTCAAGAATACTAGAAGGTGCTCCAATATATACTCCGCTTACTGGGACAGAAAACATCATCGCCGGTCAGCCTTACTCCACTGCCAGAGATCCAGCCCTAACTGGACAGCCAGCTCCAAACATCATTCTCACGATGCATTGAATCATTCTCACTAGGAACCACATGATCCATCCTCACTGAAAAGTTTACTTCCCACCAGACACAATGTGTTTTAAAGCATATGCTCAATTGAGGGACTGTGTTAATTCACCAGGCAAATATGATCTGATGGCTCGTTGTTGTAAAGAGACACATGCCTCCTCCATAGAAAGCCAGTGGTGACTTAAATGCTCCAGTGACCAGAGCGTAGTGTAGGTAAGCCCATGGGCTCCATGAGTGAATTAACACCAGTCAACATGCAGTATTAAGACAAGTGCTCAAACACTGAAAAGTCATTCCTCTAAAAAATTCAGAATTCTGACCCCAATAGCTGATATATCTTAATTTGTAGGGAAAAGAGCAAGGTGTATACTGAAAGAAATACATAGTAGTACAGTTTTGTTCAGTAAGCAGTAGCATTCCACATTAGCATGACTGCCTACAAAGAAACAAGAGTAGATGACAAATCAAAACTCCTTATTCAGAATTTTGTACATAACAAGAAATAGATTCTGAGCCGGGTACCAGTGACTCACACCTGTAATCCTAGCTACTCAGGAGGCTGAGATCTGAGGATCATAGTTCAAAACCAGCCTGGGCAGGAAAGTCCATGAGACTCTTATCTCCAATAAACCACCAGAAAACTGGGAGTGGCGCTGTGGCTAAAGAGGTAGAGAGCTTTCCTTAAGCTGAAGAGTGCAGGGACAGTACCCAAGCCCAGAGTTCAAGCCCCACAACCGACAAAAAACAAAAAAGAAAGAAATAGATTCTGGAAATATTTTTGCCACTTTGAAATGTAGCAATATATGATTACTTCACCTTTGTGAAGTAATGTGGACTGTGGTAGTAATAAGAGGGAAAAAATGAACTCTTGCAGATGCTAGTGGATCACACCTGTAATTCTAGCTATTCAGGAGGCTGAGATCTGGGGATCAGAGCCAGATCTGATTCAAAGCCAGCCCGGCAAGAAAGTCTGAAAGACTCTTATATTCAATTAGCCAGCAAAAAGCTAGAAGTGGAGCTGTGGCTTCAGTGCTAGAGGACCGGCCTTGAGAGAAAAAAACTAAAGAACAGTGCTCAGGCTGTGTGTTCAAGCCCCAGTATACACATTCTCTTTCTCTTTCCCTCTCTCTCTCTCTCTCTCTCCTCCCTCTCTCTCTGTCACACACACACACACACACACACACACACAAATGCAATCTACACATATAATGTTATGAGCAAAGCAATAGAACTGAGGGCAGAAAGAGAGAGGATTAAAGAGACCAAGGCACAAAGCTCTGGGATATAAATGAATCTCTGGGTCCCTCTGGGGCTCAGTTTCTTCTTACATGACAAAGTTGAACTTGATCTCCCAGCTTCAATATTCTGGAACACTAATGTTTAATGATGGACAGCTTAAATAGAAAGATCACTTTATTCTGTGCCTAAGGTTTGGAATATATGTCTTTTTCCTTAAATACCTATTCACTTCAATGTCTTATCAATTTCTGGTGTCAGATATTAAATAGTGGTGAGGGGCACCATTTAGAAGGGAGACCCAGTGTTAAGCTGCAGACACTGTGTGGTAAGGTAGCAATCACAAGTGCAGAAGGAACAAATGGGAAAACCAGAGAAGGGGCCATCCAGTGCCATTGTTAAGTGTCATCCAGTAGCTGGCTGTAGTGTGCTCATTTCATTCCTGGTACAGCGTCCCACAGCAGGAGCTCAGAGCTTTACCTACCTACTAGGGAGACAGCCCAGGCAATGCAAGATGATGTGTCCTTTGTAGTAAATCTATAGAGCAGACTTAATGCCATGCTCACTACCAAGTGCAAAAATTAGATTTTCTCTGAGTGTAGAGATCATGGAAAGAGTGCCAGAGTGATGAGTGGCCACCTGATCCATTATGTTTGACCTTGCCTTGTCAGTCTTCAGGGCAGTCACATAGTCCAACATATCACATATTTTACAGTTCATTCCTTCACATCCACTTCACATCTGTCTTTGGCTTCTTCCTCTTGCTGTGTTGGGTCTGGCACTGGCAATGATGGAAAGTTTGTACATGGAAATAAAGTTATAGGGAGAGAAGTGTTTATAAGATCTTGAGATGAGTGAAGAGTTTGCGTAACAGGCAAATGAGTGGTTGTATTTGGATAGGGATCAGTTTTGCCACTGTTTTTCCCTGAAAACAAACTTTCTAACACATAACAGTAAATGCTGAGTCTGGTATTACAAATGCTGCTGGTGAGAACGTGAAATGGCCCAGCCCTTTAAACAACAGCAGTACTTGAGTTATTTTTGAAAAAAAACTTTAAAAACAAAACAAGAAATGGCATAAACATGCTCATGGACTTTCTCCCATTAACTCTAACTGCTTAGACCTTATATTTGAGCATAGCCATCACAAAACAGTATGTAGTGGATACTTAGCAACAAAAGAATACAAATTTGGGGGTATAAAAACATCTAGAAAGATACACACAAACACACATGAATGCATTCACACAGGGGTTTAAATTCCCTACACTAAATGTACATTATAAATAGAAAAATGAAAACAAATTTACTTTTTGAATGATTGGTTTTCCCTTACAATAACCTCAGAGTTAGGCTCCTGGTCTAATAGGTTTTATAATCTTCTCATCAGGGGTGGTACCATTGCATAGCATATAAGCTTAATAACTTTGGTCTGTTACCAACCCAAGAGACTTTGTGTGTTTAGACCAACATTGTAAATGCTTAAGTGATCAGAAATAAACAGATGAGATTCAAAAGGGGCCTGTGGCAGGCCATTTACAAAGGCTAAACTAATTACACAAAGCTTTGTAGAGCATTAGTCCCAGGGTGTCTGAAACAGATCTAGGAATTAGTGAACCAGACACAATTGGAAAGCTGGTGCAAAAAGCCAAGCACATTATTCAAAATCAGAATAAAGAATAAAACCTAAGATGAAGTCGACCTCCCCCCACCCCGACCCCAGCACATATTGATACTAGAGAGTTTCGGATTCCAGAACACTTCAGATCTGGGAAGCTGGATAAGGCAAGCTCAAACTGGAAATGAGTTGCACTCTGCAGAACTGATAAGCTGTAGAGACGTTTGCCTTTTGGTCTGCTTTGCATTACCGCAATGCAATACCAAAGGCAACTAACTTGATAAAGACAATGGTTTTTTGGCTCCCTGATAAGAGATTGAAGTCCAGGGTTAGGTGCCCCATTGCTTTGGCCTCTCCTGAGTTAAGTACACCCTTATTGGAGCTCCTGTAGTAGAAAATGACCACATCCCAAAGGCAAGCAGAGGGAAGGGAGGACAGGAGGATCCCAGAATCCTCATTGAGGATTCCCAATTACCCAAGCACCTCCTACATGTCCATACTCTTAAAGGTCCACAGCACTCATAAACCATCCATCAGACAAGCTTTCTTAAATATAAATGCACTCTTGGGAATATAACTATTAATCTACACCGAGATCATGGCCCTTGAGTTCAGCAGATGCCAGCAGCAACAATGCTTGTTTCTTCTGTGCTAGCAAAAAAATAACTTAATGTCATGGGAACCAACTGAGGTACGGCCTCTTTATCGCTGACCCAGTGATTGTTTAACCTAATTCTCAATGACCCCATCTATAAAAGGAGACTAATGGGGAAAGCTATCAGCAAAGATTTTATAAGGCACTATTAAGTCAATACATGAGAAAACACTCAAACAATCAAAATTATTAATATTATTGCAAAGAAAAACTCAGACTGAATTTAGGAAACGTCAAAGTCAAGATTGTTTATGAATACTTCAAATTATCGATGAGATGCCCATTAAATGAGATGCCATTTCACAAACACTTGAAATGCCCAAATCACACACATCCCCTCCCAGAGTCCAGCTGACCTGTATGCACCCCCTCTGCCAGCGCTCCCCTCCCGCTACGCCATGACACTCCGACAGCCTCTCTCCCCACTCCTTCCTTCTCTAGCACTGACGGCTAAGCTTGTATTGACTTCTCCACCTTTTCATCCTGTAATCCTACCTCTTGTTTTCTATCAGCCGGTGTGATTGATTTGGAGGCTTTAGGATTTAGTTAAGCCATATATTTCAATTCTTAATTCAGGCAACATATTGCAATGTGTATATAGAGCACACAGAGGAACATGCCCAGATGAGTCATGTGGCTCCACATATAGAAAATGATATCAAAATGTCATAGCCAAGCGAGGAATTCATGGTGCCAAAGTACTGAGGAATTCATGGTGCCAAGTACTGTGATTAAAAAATAATTTTCAGTTCATTATCAGTGTTTTTAGCCTGTTAGGCAAACATTTAAATTAAGTGGAAACTTGAGGGTTGCTAACCAGAATTTTCTGTGCTAATCTGGAATTTAGATGTCATGTGCACACTACAGAAAACCATCAAAATTAAAAGTTACAGCTGAGAGAACAGGAAAAGAGATTGTATGTGGAGCTTGCGGGAAAATCCTTAGGGAAAAAGGTCTCATGAGAGTCAGTGTTATAGCCAGGATTCAACTAGTTGTTGTAGGATAGTGGGAAAAACTGATACAGTCGATAGTCAACCATCTTCCACTCTTTTAGTATGGATTGTCCTTACTAATTTGTTTCCAAAGAATAGATGATGGAAATGGGCGGGGGGAGAACAATCTAAAAGACATGATTTCAGCCTAAGTGTTATGTTTTTAAGGCGGCCCTAAAACTGATGTGTTGAATACTTGGTGCCCTCTGTAGCGGCCTTGGTAGGAGAGGCCAAACGGCATCCATGCGCACCATGTGGATGCACGTCAAGTGGGCTCCAGCTCTTGAACTGAGTACTGCTTTAGGGTACTGCTATAAAGGGGGCTGGTGTGAGAGGTTTGCCCTTTTCTTTCTTTTGCCATGAGGGAACATGATGTAATCACACACACACACACACACACACACACACACTGGAGGATGCAGCATACACGACACATCCTAGAAACAGAGAGACCAGAGCCCTGCTTGTTCCCTTCATCTGTGGCTTCCATTTATCCTGAGCTATGAGAACCAGCTTTTATTCTTTGCGCATTACCAAGTCTGTGTTATTCTTGTTAGAGCAGCATAAAATAGGCTAAGGCACAAATGCTGAAGGTCATCAGTGACAAAACGGGCTGTTATGATGTGATCAGAAAGGTGCTTCACTACTGTCCTCCTCCTCAAAAACCAAGGTCTCATCTGCAAGGAAATCAATCATTAGGAAAAACCAAACAAAAAGCCATCCTACAAGCCACCAGACAAACTCTCCTCCAAACCACCAAGGCCATCGTAAACCATCACAGCTGACAGGAGTGACTAAATGCAATGTGGCACTTCAGATAGGACACTGGAACAGAATAGGGATATTAGGATAAAACTAGTAGAATCATATTGAATTGTAGAATTTGGTCAAAAATAATGCACCTGCACTTGTTTCTGAGTAGTGACAAGTATGAGACAGTAAGGATGTCACAGATAAGGACATCTGCAAGCCAGGAGAGCTCTCAGTGGTATCCCCGTAGTATTTCTGCACATTTAAAAGTACCCAAAAATGGCTGGGTGCCGGTGGCTCACGCCTGTAATCTTAGCTACTCAGGAGGCTGAGATCTGAGGATTGCAGTTCAAAGCCAGCCTGGGCAGGAAAGTCTGTGAGACTCTTTTTTT
>NW_012267237.1:10665894-10672471 GCF_000151885.1 Dipodomys ordii
AAAAAAAAAAGTTCCCAAAAATGATTCTTTCAAATTCTTAAATATCACTAACATCGATAAACACTAAACAATACCCACACTGCAAGCAACTTGTAAGCTAACTAGAATCACTTTAATTTATATTCTTCTATTCTTTCTGTATCCTCAAACTTCAAATTAGGCCACTCCTTAATCTCTTCCTTGTCTTTATCTCCTTCTTGGTTTCCTCTGTGGCCATTAGACTCCCAATGGCAGGTCTCCATCTCCAGCTAACTCTCCCAGCTAGGACCTATGTGCCTTCTTACCCAGCCCTACGCATTGTCTCCATACTTTCTCCTTCTTTGAGAGGAACTGATCTTTTTAAAACATTATTAAGGAACTAAACCTATTTATTAGAGCCAAGGTATTGACATTCTCAAGTGATCATGGACTATTCAGAATAACATTTAAAGACAAATGAATTCAGTGAATAAGTTTGGATACTATGAGAGGTTTTTCTGGACTGTTCTTTCATACACAGGAAATAATGGATGCCTTTTCTCCACTGAAGAAGCTACATGAAATAAATAAGCTAAAACTCAATGTCCTCTCTAGGTTCCAAATGCCTGAGAAGTCATTGAAATGCTTTAGTTTTGTGGATCCAAATGCAAGTTCTTGATATGGATTGAATTAGCTCTCCAAAATTCTAACGTTGAATCTCTTTCTCCCAAAGGGACTATGTATTTGGAAATAGAGTCTGTGGGCCATAACTGAGGTCAAATGAGGCCATAAATGTGGGTTCCTAGTGTAACAACAGTATTATGGTCTTACCAAAAGAATTCTCTTGCTCCCCTACTCTGTGAGCCATCTGCAAGCTAATCCCCAGGAATCAAGTCAGCTGGCACATCAATCTTGGTTGTACTTCCTCTACTCCAAAACTCAAAATAATTAGATTTCTGTGGTTCGAGCTCCTAGTCAATATGTTTCGTCATGGTAACTCAAGCAAACTAATATGAAAAAAACACCTTGATTATAGAGTAAAAGACCAAACACATGCACATTATATAAGATGATGCTGAGAAGGCTGTTGATATGGACACAAGTGGACTTCTGGAGAGCATACAAGTATTTTGGCCCATGCTTTGTTCCAGATAAATACACAAAGATGTTGGACTATTTTTTTCCCAGATACAGCCTCCCTACATTTCACTGTCCGCATTACACATGACCTCAAATACTGCCCTACAGTAACCTTCCTCCCACTTCTAGGTAGGTTTTGGCTACATCTGTCCAAAGCAAATAATTAGATCAAATTTCTTTTTTTTTATGAACTGAACTTCAAAGATGATTTTCTGTAAAGCATTTC
This sequence comes from Dipodomys ordii, assembly GCF_000151885.1. NCBI lineage: Eukaryota > Metazoa > Chordata > Mammalia > Rodentia > Heteromyidae > Dipodomys > Dipodomys ordii. The sequence continues at coordinate 10,667,219 of NW_012267237.1, forward strand.
AGATCATGTGTGCCTGGTTCCAATACATTGCTCACAAGCACTACATTCCATACATGAAGAATCTAGTTTCACTCAGTTAGCTGAGCATTTTAAATCAAATCTTGGAATAATTTTCAAAGGCAGTAAAGACCAAACCCTCTGCTTTTAGAAATTACAAAAAAAAATCAGCCAGAATGTCAATTCCTCATCACAAGTTGGTGAAATTCACAGAGGCCCTTTCTTGTTTCTACTTATTGAAATAAAGGAGCAGGTGGCATCCTAATGGCCTCTTGCAGTGATCTTCTCTGTATTTACCAAACCATTCTAGCTCGTGAAAATTGATATTTGTCCTCTATTAGCTCCTGCTAAAATGAAAAACAATGCAAGGTTCAGACTTTCATTTCTTGAAAGCATTCTACTTCCTCTTTCCAGTCCAGTTCTGTTGGTTTCAAACTCAATCTTCCCAGTGAGGAGGTCTTCAGTGAAGTCAGATTTTTTAGGACTTGGAGAAGAGGGAAATGACTTCTAGACACAAGGTCTCAGACTTCATTCCCCAACTTTGTATTCTTGCAGGTTTGGAGTTTATGGTGTTCAGGGTATTTTCAGTTTGAAGACCAGAAACTAGACCAGAACTCAAAGTTCTAATATGAAAGGTTGTGAGAAGCAGAAGAGCATAGGATAAACTGCTTCCAAATTTTCAATTTGTGGCAAAAGTTTTTCAATTTGTGAGAGGAAAGTCCATAGTGTCCACTTAAACTTCCATCCAGGAAACACCATAAAGGTAGTCTACCGAGTCCAGATAGTGCAGTGTGAGCAGTACAACACTAGCCTGCAATCCTAGAACTGGGTAGGAAGATAGATATAATTGGAAATAACTGGAGGCTCTAGCTTGGATAAATGCCATGTGCTAACAATTCATGCCTGTAATCCTAACTACTCAGGAGTCTGAGGTTTGGGGTTTGAAGCCAGATCAGGCAGGAAAATTTGTGAGACTCTCTTCAACCAACTACCAAAAAGCCAGAAGGGGAGATGGGATTCAGTGGTAGAGTGCTAGCCTCGGACAAAAAGAAAAAAATGCTAAGGGACAGTGCCTGGGCTTTGAATTCAAGTCCCAGTGTGGGTTTAAAAAAAAGTACCTTAAGACGTCAACTGAGGCAGATGCTAACAGAAATAGCCCAACAGCCTCTTCAACAAATGAGGCCAAATAAGTGGATATTCTCATGTGGGAGACTCAAACTAGATTCCAGTCTCTCTTCCTGAACTAGTATCAAAATACATCAAAGACATAATGGGAGACCTCAAACTGCAAAACTAAGACAGGAAAATAGGATAAATACTGGAACATAAGGCATATACCATAACTACCTGAATAAATGTGCAATAGCTCAGCAAATAAGAGCAAGCATTGAAAACTAGGATTGCATCAAATTAAAAAGCTTCTGCACAATAAAAGTCACTAGACTGAAAACAAAACAGCCTATAGGACATTTTCTTTCTGATGATGGATTAATAACCAGGCTATATAGGGAACTCAAAATAAAATTCCCAAAGAATCAACAACCCAGACCTGACAAGCAGAAGTTGCAGGAAATGTACCAAAAATCTTAATATTGTCATTTCCAGGACAGCACGTGACCCAAACAGAATTATGGACAAGTTCCCACAGTGAAGTTCCACACATGTCCCTTGCAATGGGGAGCTATGAAGGACGAAGTGTGGGTGTGTTCTGCCTATGGTGGAGGAATGAATATGAGTAGAAATCAAAATCAAAATGAAATCAATAGCCCAGTGAGTAAACGGACAAACGAACCAAAGACAATTCTCAAAGTACTACAAGTGGCTAATACATGAAAAAAATGTGCTCAACACTTCAAACAACAACAAGAAGAAAAAAAGATAAAAACCTACAACAGATTTCATTGGTGGGAAGTACCAGTGGGATGGGAGAAGGGAAAAGGAGAAGAATATGATCCAAGTATTTTATGTACACAAATATAGAACAATAAAACATTCTGAAATTGTTTTAAGAGGTAGGGAGGAAACAGAGTGATAAGTAGATGAATTTGATCAGGAGACATCATATGCATGTATGGAAATAAAAAAAAATCTGCTTCAAAAAAAAAAAAACTGGCCACGGAAACAAAGCATGTAAACTTGAGGAGATTACAAACCTAGTGGGCAGCTTGTGGAGCCACACCCCCCATGGCAGAACCTCTCTTAAGAAAATAAAAAGGAGGGTGTTTAATTTTTGAACACTAAGTATATTTCATATATGAGGCCCTTGTCCATTGTATGGCTAGTGAAGATCTTCTCTCAATCTGTGGGCTTTCTATTGATCTTGCTAGTTATGTCCTTTGCCATATAGAAGCTCTGCAGTTTCATGCAATCCCATTTGTCCAGCCTTTCTTTGATTCCTTGTGTTTCTGGATTTTTATTTAGGAAGTTTCAATCTGTGCCAAGGAGCCCTAGTGTTTCCCCTATTCCCTCCTGTAATATTTTCAGGGTACCTGCTCTTACCTGGACCACAATAGCCCAATAGCTATCTACATATGATTATGTAAAAATGATGCTAATTGAAATGAACTCCATGATATGGAAACAAGAGGGATTTTGTTGTTGTTTTGTTTTTCTTTTTTGTAGTGTAGTCTTTGCATCTGCTTCTGTCTTCCTTTTTTTTTCTCCTCTGGTTTGTTCCCTGTGGTACCCTTTGTCTTGTATACAAGTGTATCTGATTTGGAGAAAGAAAGGGGGTACCCTTTGCCTTGTATATAAGTATATCTGAGTTGGATAAAGAAAGTGGGGGTCATGGAATCAGTGGGACACAGGGTGAACCAATGCAACAATGATACTCACTAAACAATTTTGGGGGGAGGGGATTCAGCTGGAGGGAAAGTGGTAGAAATCAAGAGAGGAGTAACACTGTTGGAAAGGAAATTTAGTCATTACCTTACTTATGTAACTGTAACCTTTCTGTACATCACCTTTACAAGAAAATAAAATTTAAAAAAGAAAAGAAAGAAAGGTCTTTGGCTTCCAATTGTCCTGGAGCTTGAGTAAGTGTCCTCCTTGCTACACTGACAGCCCTGCCCTGAAATTGTCACTATAACAGCAAATCACAATATTTCTATTATACTCCAACAACTTTACACTTATACATATATCTTCCCAGGTGAGCTTTAATTAGCAAGGCCAATATTTTGAATCTTTCTATCTATTTCTCTACACTCACAGAAATATCCAGGTATCTAAGTCTGAAAATAGCAAGTAAGAGGGGACGTATGTGTGTCCCACAGCCCAATACATGAATCTCAAGAACAGGGCATGAAGATCTTTCCTAATTATACAGTCCAAGTTTCACAGTCTCTACAACAACTCACAGTGCTGAGTGCTACAAGCCAACCTATGCAAACACTCCCCAGTATGTACGATTTACGCATGCATACTCGCATGGTCTCCGCATCTGTCTGTCACACACCCAAGACTGAACCCAGTGTCCTCCTAAACCAACCCTGCCACATTCATACAATTTTATGGAGTATGCCTGCAAACAAACACAGGGACCATCTACATCCCACTCATTATTATTTCTTCTGTCCTGGCAGGACAAAAGCTGACAACCTGTAGTCTTAGGCGTTTAAGTGTGTGTGTGTGTGTGCATGTGCGCGTATGTGTGCACACGCGTGTGAGTGCATGCATGCTCCCATTTGCAGCTATTGAAAAGTAACATTAATCAGAATTTTTCCTTCCAGGTCTTCCCTTATCATCAAGAATAAGTATCGCATATCTTGCGCCTTAACACTGCCAGAAAACATGTGCAATGAAAACAACCTTTTTATTAACCAATATAACATGCAAATTTTTTTTAAATTTGTATTGGTGTCATTTTGAGGCAAAGACAATATAGTGGTCCCTGCTGACACAAGTATAGAGAAAACGCACTTAGGTGAATACTTTTTTCTTTCCAAACTAACTAGCACTTCCAGAACAATCTCAGATAAATAGTGGAGACAGGGACACTCACACTGTGATTCTAACATTAACAGTTGTATGTCCTCCATTGCACATGAAGAAGCTTTTAGCTGAGCTTTATATTTTCATTCTTATTTTATCCCCATTCTGTTATGAGTAATGGTGTTATATGTAAATATGAAATGCCTCTGCAGACACATTACTGAAGGCTGTTACCAGATGGTGGAAAGCTCCGGATGATGGGCTGGCTTTAAGAAAGAGGTCACTGGGGGTACACCCTGGGAATTACACCTCGTCCTTCCTGGCCACCATGAGGTGAGCAGCCTTTTCCACATGCCCCAGCCACCATGACGTTCTGCTCACCTCAGGCAAAAAGCTCCAGGGCCAGCTGACCCTGGGCTGAAGTGAGCTAAACCCAGGCCTTTCTCCTTTTAAACTGCTTCTCTGGAGCTCTAACCACGTACACGGTTTGAGTCTATCACAATGCATGTGTAGTAAGGGGTATACACACCATGGTCATAATACAAACCAGTTCCCAATGTCCCACCCATCTGTCTAATAACTGCTGCTTCTGCCAAAAGATGAGATTTGTTCCAAGTGTCTGGGCCAAGTTTCAAAAATGTAATTAAAACCTGTTTTCTGAAAACATCTGTGGTTTAAGAATAATAAGTCTTATCAGGATCTAGGTCCCAAATCATCTGAAACTCTGCTAATTAATTCACCTTAAAAAAGAAAGTAAGCCAACTTTTGTCAGCATCCAGTTTGTCACAAAGAACTAACAGGAAGAACAGGTGTGTGTGATCGACTACCAGCAGTCTTCAGAGCAGGCACACATGTCCAATCCTCTCCCCAATCAGAGGCACAAGCACAGCCAAGATATTTCATCACCCCTCCAAGTTTATGAGTAGAGATCCCCTGGTGGATCCAACTGTAGGAACTGTCGTCGTTTCCAAATCCCACTTCCTCTGTTTGGCTGAGAATAAATCTATTAAGTTATTAAGATGTGCTGGTGAGAGGCTCCAGGTGCTTTCCACACACCTGCAGAGAGTGGTGCTGTCTTCGCACTGAATACGTCTCTCTACTTATTACTGTGATTAAGCACCATAATGCCATCCGGACCACACACAGTATGAGATGCATGAATGTAATGTCGCTTAGGTGGTAAAAGATAAATAGTACGGCAGGAAGAGCCTGGACTCCTCTGACAACACAAAGCACTTCTGAACCTGACAGCCCCTCACCTAACACAAGAAAGCAAGCAATAAAGGAAAGAAGGAAGGAAGGAAGGAAGGAAGGAAGGAAGGA
>NW_012267237.1:10672521-10683349 GCF_000151885.1 Dipodomys ordii
AGAAAGGGAGGAGGGGAGGAAGGGAGGAAGGGAGAGAGGGAGAGAGGGGGAAAGGAAGGAAGGAAGATTGATTGTCAGTGTAGCTTTTTTGAGCTTTCCACCCTGGGGTTCCCATCTCTGGCACCTAAACCAAACCCATCTGGTAGGGTTTCTGCAGCTATGGCTCCAATAACTATATTCACCTCACCTTGGGAACTGCAAGAAGCAGAGCAAGCCACCCTTAACACTGAATCTGATGCAACTCCAAAAACTTCCACCAATGCAGTTTGCAGCACATGTGTCATATGTTCAGAAATGATCAAGTTTTAGCAAATATTGGACAGACTGAATTTATAACAAGTATATTGTCTAATTACAAGCAATTAAGCTACAAATCAATAACCTAAAGGTTTTTAAAACTGTGTTAAAACTTAATCTTGTTTTAAAAATTGTACAGTGATTTATTAATGTCTATCTCCCAAGGAGATTATAAATGGAGTAATAGAAACAGATCAACGGGCCAAGGTTAAAAAAAGACAACTTTATAATAATATTAATGTTCATTTAAGCTATAATGCCTGACTTCAATTAAAAACAGACAAAAATATGATCACAGAATACACACACAACACATACGCACACACATGACAAGCACAGAAAAAAATATCCAACTTCACTAAAGACAAGGAAAATAAAATAAAAATGACCAAAATATTACTTTTTATGCCACATTAATCATTTAATTTATTAAATCACTAATTATTTATGATTTCCACAGCCATGAGGCTATGGAAACTTGAACGCTATCCAACAATGCTAATGGAAATCCACCCTGGCAGTTGTGATGGGGGCATCTATTGAAAGTCTAGTGCATAGATGAAATGAGGGTTATCAGGGGCTTGGGGGTGAGGAGTTAGGGTCATGGGAATTCAGGTAGGAAGAGAAAGCTAAGGGATCCATTGTAAGCACAGAAGCTGTAGTTAGTAATGGTGTCTTGTGTCCTTGAAGATAGCTGATGAGTAACTCTTAAGTGTCCTCAATACAAGAAATGATTAGTCTGTGAGCAGTACATGTGGTGGGGTTAGGTTCACTGAGTCTTTCAATCAAGTATACATTATTTCAAAACATCATGTTGTACAGGACAAATATGTAATCCTTATTTGTCCATGTAGAACAATTAGTTTTAAATGAGTAAACAAAAGCACAACAAATGTACTGGGTAATAATAAAATGGAATGGTTTAGCTATCTTGAAAAAGCTATATAAGTGAATTCAATCAGTGTAATGCGTGGTAAGGACATGCCATCATCAAATGGAAGCTTTCTATTGCTAAAAGGCCTACCTCTACCCAGGTCTCTTGAAAACCATAGAGCTGAAATGCTTTTCTCTGAGAGAGCAAACCTTTCATCTTTTGCTATGCTTTTATGTACTTCTTTATATATGAGTTAGTCAACCAGCAAGGCTGGGATGGTGTTACATGTCCTACATAGTTACTTGTACCTCATCACCCATTTCCAGTAAGTTATAGGTCACATTTTCTCTCTATATCAAAAAAGAGAGCATGTTTGCCCTCATTGATCTGAAAGCTGTGTGCAGGTGTTTCCAGACAAAGAATGGTTGTCTAATACAAGCTAATAATGATTTCTGAAATGTGTTGCAACTGAAAAAATAGAATTTTATTTCTCATTTAGGAAATAAAATCATTCACATTGACACACACACACACACACACACACACACACACACACACACACACACATTAACTTCTTAGTTGTTTCCAGGGGTACAGAGCCATTTCTAGGGATTTACAGTAGCTGGAGGAAATGGTTCTCCACACATCCTCTCCCCAGTGGTGGAGCCTCCGTGGGATATAGCTTAATTAATGTTATGCTAATTGTTAACTAAGAATTTAGTCTTCCTGGAAAAAATTTTCTCCCCCAAGCAAGATGGTTTGCTATTAGTAAGAAAATCGGTAGTAATTAAACCCATCATTTTCAAATATAGCTCATAAGTTTTACATCATGAAAATGACTTCTCATCTAATTCTCTTTAAAAATGTTGCCCTAAGCAAAGTAAAAAGCCCTCTTTGAAAAGTTAAAGCCAAACAAAGAAGCTGACAAATGTGATCACTGTTCCTCTCGCTCTTTGCCAATGGTCAGCATTTGCTTTTCCATAAATGAGGCCATCATAAGTGACATGTTCAAAGAACTGATTCACAAAAATCTTAAAACATTTCACCATCAATATGTTACAAATATTCTGAAGAGAACAATAGGTGTTAATTATCCTCTATTTTAAAATATTGTATCCAGAAATACAATGGAAAATCAAATTTGAAGGAATTCCTTAAAGTTTAAAAGATCAACATTCTGCTTGAATTGTCAGGCTTCATCTTCTTAAATTACTTAAAAAACTGCTATTCCAAAACTCTGAGCAGAGTAAAGATGAACTCCCTCTCAAATACTGAAAAATGGAACAAAGAAAACAGAAATGGGCTGATTAAATTTTTAAAAAACTAATCAAATAGAACAAAACTGATACTGTTCTGTAAACAAATGAGCAGGAACAAATGGCAAAGCTTTTTAGATAAATGGGGTCTGTGTCAAATTAATTTTTACTATGAAATAAAGGACACAAATATCTCTGCTTCAGTGCAAGTCTGCAATCTTAGTCAGAAAAAGTCCAAGAATTTAACCGTAGTTCCTGTGAACACTAGAGGGCGGGGTTGCACAATAAAGGTCTTCTGACATAGACCAGGAAAGCGGATATGGGATCAGCACGTGGGATTCTGGCTCTAAAATTCCCATGACTTTCTTTGAAAGGTTTTAAACTTTTATCAGATGTTCTGCACTGTTCCATTAATAAAGCAATCAACCACACACAGGAAAGCCAGATGACTCCACGGGGACGGTTTTTCCTAAGATCTTACTTCCTTCTGCTTGTGTTCATGGTAACATCTTATTCCCCAAGAAAAACCAATCACTCTTCCTCTGAATAAAATATTCTTCATAGTCCACTTATGTTTATGGCCCTTGAGAGCTAAAGGTTTTAAGTTGCAGATGAAAAGTTTCTTATTACATTTGGGGAAGTGATTATTCCATTTCCCCTGACTAAACAACCTAAAGCTCAAGCATAATGTCTATTATTAAAAGTTTTCTGAAGGAGAAGAAGGAATGTTCACCCTCAAAACTCCTTTATATTCATGTCCCCTTCAATGGCAGAGATGTTTAAAATATGGGCTTCTCAGTATCCCACTTCCCTGACAAATGAAAGCCATTTATTCCCAAATGTTTGAGAGGCCAAAATCTCAATTTGTATAGCTCCAAGAACAACATAAAAAGCCATTTCCCCTCTTTGGGTCCTCGCATGTCTTTTGTAGTGGCCAATTCTGAAGCAAGCCACTTCAGTGTCTTACAATTACATTATCTTGAACATCACAAACACAGACAGTCATTCTCAAACAGCCAAGTTTCTAGATGGTACTCAGTGAGGATGATGGAGCTTCTCTTCAGAACAATCCATCATAGAAACTGTGTACTTGGAATAAGAAAAATTATACTTGTCCAAGGAGAAAACAGAAGCAAAATTAGTTTTTTATTTGTTTTGTTATCACTACATTCATCAAAATGAATATTAAAAAGAATTCAAATGCTAGAGTTAATCTATTACATATAAATTCTTTTATTTAAGACTCTAATCCTTTGAGAAGTATGGAGATTGGACTGTTAATGCCAGAACTAAAATTTGTAAATGACTCCGTGAGCATTTGTAGCTCTTAGGCTCCAGAACCAACTTTTAATATTCTTTTTCCCTTGACATCTGTCTCGCTGTATTCTTGCTTCTAAAACTAGTGTTTTGAGTATTCATTATAATACACTGAATGCAAAAGGAGATGAGGAAAACAGAAACTCTGATAAAATTTTAATATATTGGTATTGTCAATATATAGACATTGACAAATTATAAAATGATAGGTATAAAGATGGATCTTTCCAGTTCACTGAGAGAAAACTAAAACTTCTCACTGAAATATTATGAAGTTAGAAAATTAACTAGTATACCGTATTTCTTTGAGATTCTATACGTGTCTATACATTTTTCTTTCCATCAAATTAAAGTTTATACATTGGCAGTTTTCCATAGCCACCCTGTCTAAAATTTTAGCAACATATATTAATATTTCATGTCCCCTTCTTGCCCAATGTGCCTTTTTTTCCCTTATCACCAACTCATTAACCCATTTACTTGTAACGTAGAAATTATCAGTCTTTTGGAATATATGAAAGAAAGGACCAGGATTTTGTCGTTTGGGGGGTTTATCTTTGTTAATCTCCAGTGCCTACAGTGGTGCCTGGCACTTAATACAACATATGCTCAATGACTAAAGGGATGAAAAAATAAATGGCTAAGCAGCCAGCCCACAATCTGACAGACTTGTATATACAGCAAGTCTACTTCGCACAAGGCTAGGAATTAGCAATCAAGAGACTATCAAGTGACAAATACTTTGGAAATATACTGGATTTAATAACCCGGCAATGTTAGTAAGTTAATACAAATGCATCACTGTTGATCACACAGGTTAGTGAATGATTGAGCTGAAAATCTGGACCCCAGCATGTATACCACCCTCTTAATTATATTACATTGATCCTGATATAATCTCACCCCTGTAGGCAGGTACATGACAAATTTTTGAAAGGCTTATGTTACAAAGGCTAATTGTGTCATCATGACTTCATCCTTGGGAGGCCCTGGAGATAGGGAAAAAGTTAATGACCAAATAGGAATGGTGATAAGAATCTCTTATTTACTAGAAAAGCTTGGGGGTCCAGTCATACAATCTCTTGTCTTCTTGAGGTCTCAGATGATAAAAGGAGGGAAAATAAGAGAGAAAAAAATCAAATTGTTCCTTCACAAATTATGGGAGAGGACAAGTACATAAATATATTTGGTAACAGAGATTTTGTGGAAGTTTCATTAAGGACCTAAAGTACATTCAGCACATATTCACCATGACAGTAGAATCTTAGACTCTAGGGACACTGATGTCACAATCCGAAAGCAATCTCTGGAATGTTTGTTAATTTTCACAAGGGTCTATTTCAGAGATAATTTTATGCAGATCCAGACTCCCATAGTTAATATTCCAACCATATGCTGTTTGTAATAGTCCCTCTTTAGATTCAAAGACCAAGTAGGATGAAAGTAAAAAGATAAAAGAATACACTATGCAAACTCTAACCTAAAGGGAATTGGAACAGTTTTACTGACATGAGACAGAACTTGTTGCTAGAGATGGATGGTTTGAGTAATTGCTCAAAAGATGAGTATGCCATGGGAATCGAGCCCCATTCAGGGGATGAGGGCACTTTTGTAAGCATTGGAGGAAGCAGATGAGCTCTCCTGTTCTGCCTCACTGAGGATACAACATTCATCCCTCCCTGTCCCCCTCAGGATGTAGCAGCATGATGCCATCCTGGGCAGAGACAGAGCCTGCATCAGACACCAAGCTAGCCGGGCCTTCACCTTGAATTTCTACCCTCTAAAGTTGTGAGAAATAAATTTCTAATATTTTTTTATAAATTAGGCTGAGGTATTTTATAGAAGCATGAATAGACTAAGATATGGAGGTAAAACATGATATTGATAAAACGGTCAATCCACCAACAAGATATAACACTTATAAACATATTTGCACCTAACAACAAAGCCTAAAAATACATGAAGAAAAATGGATAAAGCTGAATGGAAAAATAGACAAATCCACAGTAATAGTTAGAAACCTCAATAACTTAGTTTTAAACTAGGCAGAAGATTAACAAGGAACTAGACATTAACAATGTCAACCAACTCTGCTTAGCATAACACATCAACTATACCAACAGACATCTACAGAATGCATTCAACAAAAGTAGAATGTGTATTCTTCTGAAGTGTACACAGAACATGCTCCAGGATAGACCAAAACATTGTGGGCCAGATGTGACTCAGAACTCCAAACCATCTGGATTTTTAAAATATAACATGGTGACTTTTCAGTATATTAGGGAACACTCACAACATCAGGCCTGGTCCAGGTCAGCAGGTTCACCAAAATAAGATAAAAGCTATAAGTACCTTCTTCCAGTCAGCTCAGGCACTTTGCTATTGAATAAATTACAAAACAAAGCCTACAGTAAAACATCATTGAATAGCCAAACCCTAGTGGCTCACACCTCTGATCCTGCTACTCAGGGAGCTGAGGTCTGAGGATTGCAACTCAAAGCTAGCCTTCCAAGGAAAGTCCATGAGACTCTTATCTCCAATTAACCAGTAAAAAGCAGGAAGTAGAAGAGCACTTGCCTTGAGGGGGAAAAAAACAACAACTCAGAAACAGCATCCAAGCTCTGAGTTCAGGATCGGCACAAAAAAAGAATAATTGACTCAATTATAAAACAAAAAAAATTAAAAAGTATGAAACATATATTGCTTCTTCTTGGAAAGCACTGTCAAATGCACCGTTTTTGTTTCATCTCTGCTTCCCTAATCCTAGCATAGACTGTAAAGTGTTCCTTTTGTTCATCAAAGCGTATTCTGATGGCATTTGTGCTTTCAGTCTTGCCTCTCCAGTTCAGTATACACAAAGCAATCAGAGGCATTCCGTGTTATCATTGTGACCTACCTGCCTAACTCCTTCCAATACCTCCCTATGGCTCTGAAAATGCTGTCCTTCCTAAAATCTCTTTGTAACAGCAGAACAAACCCAAGCAAGCTTGTGTAATTTCCTTGAAATAGTTTCCTGTTCCTTTGAACTGATTTGTAGCTCAGTGTCATGGCACTAAGTGAGTAGGTAGGTGATATCTGAGCACAACTGCAAGACCATATATAACAAACAGAGTGCACAGAAGGTTCCTGGAATGAGCTAGAAGCTTATGGGGAGGCTCTTGCTGAAATTAAACTCTTGACCACTTGCACATATTTAGCATGCCAAAAAGAGAAGCAAAAGTAAACAGCACATGAAGGCACTGGCCTCTATTATCCCAATAAAGATATATTCTTCAGGTGTCATCAACAAATGAACTAGTTTTTTTAAAAAAGGACTAACTCAAAAATATAAAAATGCAAAGACATTGGGTTATTTACTATATGGAAATTTCATAGCACATGCACCCAATAGTGGGATGGATCAAGAAATGTCTCTTCTATGAGTTCCCTCATTTGACTTCTCCTAAGCAGAAATACTTCTGGGATATGTCTTCATACATACACAGCTTCCTCTACTTGTGTCAGACTTCATTGATCTAAACCACACAGAATAGCTGGTACATTGTGAGTTTCTGAACACATTGTCAAATATCCAAGGATACAGAAAGTACTCTTGGCTGAGTCCTCGGAGTCTGCTGCCCACTTACTCATAATTGTAGGTGATTATCTGCTCCTCTGCCATTTGCTGCCCTGCAGAAGGGTCCAATGCACTGAGTTTGTCCTTCAAGTCATTGCTGTTCCATTCATAGGAGGCCCAAGAATAAAAGGAAGCTGAGTTTCCTTGTTCCTTTAGCAAAATATCAGCCACATCAGAGCAGAGCTACATGCTAAGACTAGGCAGGAAACAGCCTGTTCCCTCTTGCATCTCTCTGGGTTGGAGTGTATTCACCAGCAGAAAACCATCTTTGAAGTTATGTTACAACTATACAAATCACCTTGCTTCCTTTAGCCAGTGTCAGATTTCACACCAAAAAAATATATCCAGTAGACATTCATAGCGGCTCATGCCCATGATCACACAGTGAAATGTCTAAGAAATTCTGCCAGTTCCCTCAGCAAACGCTATGTGAAACCCTTCAACGAGCGACAACGCCTAGAATGCAAGTACGCCACGTGTGGATAATTCCACACACACTGAGTCTTTCTTCATGACATTTTATCTTTTGAAAAGATATGTCTCACTGGAAGCTTTTTACAAAAATAATATCTAGGTTTTCAAAAACAGATCACTGTATTACTTTTAAGATTTTTGCTCTGGTCTTAAAACTGAATATATTTGCCCAAATTCTGAATAACATTATTATAAGATCAACTAAAAAATGAATAGAGCTGGGTACTGGTGATCATGCCTGCAATCCTAGCTACTCAGAAGGCTGACACTTGAGGAGTCAGCCCAGGCAGGAAAGTCCATGGTCTTATCTTCAATAAACTACCAGAAAAAGCCAAAAGTAGCACAGCAACTCAAGTGGTAGCACGACAGCCTTGAGCACAAAGAGGCTCAGGCATGGCTCATGGCCCTGAGTTCCAGCCCTAGGACCAGCAAAAAAAAAAGAATTCAAAGTTCACAGTGAGTAATGAAGGCAACTTAACTTCCTTAAGATGTATTCTCTCTGAAAATAGGACATGAGCTCCTTGATTCTAGCAATGTTGCTAAAACACTCATTTATTCATCTGTTCGTTCATTCATTCACACCACAAATACTAAAGGCTCAAAACACAATGTTGAACTATGCTACATAATTTGTTCTAAGACCTCCTTCACTTCTTACTATGTTTACATAGCCTGGAAATCCTGAACAAACTACTCTTATTTTAAGACATGCAAAAGGACATGTTCCAAGAACACCTGTGGTTGCAGAAGCCAGTAGGATTGGTTGAGGGTTGAACCTATGAGTGTTCTACAGCATGTATTCCAGGACTCACTGAGAGGGGGTGCCTTGTTCCCAAGAGACAGAAAGTATATTCTGTGATAGCCTTGTCCTCTGCTTCTGCCCTAACTAAAGCTACTCCTGGGGGAGAAACTGTTTGGAAGAAACAATGGCTCAATAGCTAGTATTATGCAATAATATTTTGTTATGGAGCTGAACAAGATAGGATTTAACTCAAGGTTACAAAGAAACATCAAAATTTAGATGCATCTCACTCATGACAAAATTTAAAAGGTCACGAAATTCCTAAATCCATATCAGTCTCCCCATCTGCTTCATCTACTGCCAGGCCACGTCCTGTTCACTGCTTGCTTTGGCGTAGCCTATGGGTGTTTACATTTTTAGGTGGTAGGAAAATAATTTTTAAAAGAAAAGCATTCTTTGAATCTTGGGTTTCATTATTGGTTAAAAAAAAAAGCTGTACTAGACCCAGCCATATTCATCCATTTATATGGTATCTATAACTGGTTCCTGGGAAAAAACAAACAACAACAAAAAAAAACAGTAGCTAAAGTGGCCTCATAGCCTAAAACACTTTAGACCGGGCCACATAGAGGTATTGTTTAAGTAAAAAGATACTGCTATCAAGAGAAGACATGAAGAACCATGCAGCATTCCTCCACCCAACTACTGACAAATTTTCCTGCCACCCTAATCCACTTTAACTAAAGGGTCCAACCATTAATGCTCAGGAAGTTCTTTCTCCTAGAGACAGCTGATTGCAGGGGTTAAAGAAAAGACATCAAAAGGGAAATGCTTTAAAAGCTAGAAAGTGTTACAAAGCAGGTGTGTGTGGACAAGAACGTTCTAGGCACTAATGCTCATGAATGTATACATTGTCCCAAGCCTCACCTGTACAAGCCAAAAGTGCCAGAAAGCAGAGCCAGCAAAGTTCTCTACCTCCTCTCCCTCCTGTCAGAGAACCATCTGGCTTTGGGACAAATTAGGCAATCAAGGTACACATAGCCAACACAGTTAACAGGGTGGCTAGAGTAGTACACAAAATCTAATTTGCATATTTCATTCAAGAGGAAATCATTAATCTTTCCTAGTGAGTCAAATGCAGATTCATGTACTTTTAGAATGAGTAAGCAAATGGAACAAAAGCTATTTCTAAGACAAGGAAATTGCCCTACTATATGTTCTTTATTTTTGACATTTTTAGTTACCTTTAAGCTAGGCCAGCAAATACACTGAAATATTATATTTGAAAATTGTCTTTCAGCTACTCAGGCACCATCATGAAAAGCCGCCCTCAGCTCATTCGCTACCAAACCTACAAAGAGTGGTTAGCAAGGACAAAGTGGTGGCCTTTGCGTCACAAGGCTGCACGCAGGTGGACACGTCAGGCAATAAAATGCCAATGCCCTGGAGGATTTCAAATCACAGTGTGACACAGCTTCTGCTCCATTTTCTTAGTAAGTTTTCAAAACCTCATCCAACTCAGTAACACAGGTCAGCTCCTCCTAGTGCGTTAACTTCATCATACCAGCGTTCAGGGAGGGAAGTTAGAAATACGGCACTCATGCCCAGTTTAGGAAAGAGAGGAGTGCAGGGTCCTTACGAAGGTCTACAAATGCCTTACAAACAGGTCCAGCAGCTGTGCCTTGAGAAAAGGCAGCCAAGACCAGTGCAGTTGGTGCCAAATTCCTCTTTAGTTTAAATCTACTAAGATAAATCTCGGGATTTTAATGCTATGGATAAAAATTAAAAATAGCCAGGTGCTGGTGGCTCACACCTGTAATCCTAGCTACTCAGGAGGCTGAGACCTGAAGATCACAATTCAAAACCAGCCTGGGCAGGAAAGGCCATGAGACTCTTATCTCCAATAAACCACTCAGAAAACCGGAAATGGAGCATGGGGCAAGAGTGCTTGCCTTGAGCTGAAGAGCTGAGGGATAGCGCCCAGGCCCTGAGTTCAAGCCCCACGACGGACCCAAAAAAAATTAAAAATATTCTCTTATCACTTTCTTTCCCAGGAGATTTCCAGTTATGCTTACTGTCCGGAAAGCATCTGTTGCTGACAATTTAACAGAAAAGCAGCAAGAAAAGGGCAATAAAAATATAGTTGTCAGGCACCAGTGGCTTACACCTGTAATCCTAGTCAGGAGACTGACATCTGAGGATCACAGTTCAAAAGCCAGCCCAGGCAAGAAAGTCCATGAGAGAGAGAG
>NW_012267237.1:10683429-10690449 GCF_000151885.1 Dipodomys ordii
AACCAAAGGAGGAGGCTACAATGCTTGATAAGAAATGTACTCATTATCTTGCCCATGTAATTGTAACCCCTCTGTACAGTACTTTCACAATTAAAAAAAAAAAAAAAGAAAGTCCATGAGACTTTTATCCCTAGGCAAACTACTCAGAAAATGCCAGAAGTGGCTCTGTGGCTCAAGTGGTAGAGCACTAGCCTTGAGCAAAGAGAGGCTCAGGGACAGAGCGCAGGCCCTGTGTTCAAGCCCTAGATCTGGCAAAAAGAAAATAATAAAATAAGTTACAAATTTGTAAAAATTGCCAGAGACCTAATATGGGCAAAAGTATATGGACAAAATTAAAGTTTCATTCCTTCCCTAGGCAAATAAGACACGAAGATTCTAGCAGTCCTATAAGTAACAAAAGAAGAGGAAGCAACAATGGGAAACATGGCTATGTGCTGTGTAATGCCTATCTGTGAAACCTCCAGGCATCTCTGAGCCTTCTCCAAACCTATAGACAGGTTTCATGTGCCCCACCCCACCGTGGCTGATTCCAGGCATCCAATCAAGTTAACATGATTTCTTGACCTTGAATCTTTCTTTCCTGTGCTTGGCCACATTTAATAGTATCTCATAACTCCAGTGATAAAAAGGCTCAGGAAGTACTTAAGACCCACAGTGCAGGACATCCGTACTCAGTGCTCATGGGCACTGAGATTATTATATCACGTTACACCTGCTATAAAATACTAACTTATTAATTACTTATGATAAACTAACACAGTCCAAAATGGAGATAAGCTACCCTCAAAAATAAGCAGTTAAAGAAAAACACCTGTAAGCATAAATGACACTGGTTTTCACAATAGCCAAGATCGAAATCTAAATTTTGACAGTAGACGAATAAATTTAAAAAGTATGGCATGTGTTTGAAAGAAAACATAAAATATGTTCATTGTGATCACACGGATGCACCTAGGGGACATTACATTAAGTGCAATGTGCTCAGCACAGACAGACAACTATCATATGATCTCATTTACATGTGGAATCTACAGAAAGCTGAGCTTGTGGAAGGAGAAGGTAGTTGGTGATTTTCAGAGGCTAGGGAGGGGGTGCTAGATGAGACAAGAGACATGCTGACCACTGGGGGAAATATCTTATCTACATCAAGAAGGATGGCTATAGCCAACCATAATGTATAATAAAAGTCAAAACAACTTTTTAGAAAAAAGGGGGCCTTTAGATGTTCTTAGCACAAAGATATAATAAATCTCTGAGGTGATGGAAATACCAGCAAGCCTGATGTAACTATTTCCTAAGTACACATGAATTTGAACAGATTCTTTTGAACTGTAACCATATACAATTATCTGTTATAAGCATGTTAAAAATGATATAGAAATTGGAGTCACTAATTTCACTCTTTACAGATTAACTATAATAAGAGAAAGCTCTTAGCAACTGAAGGTGCTTCTCTTAGCAAACTGAACAAGTACTAATGATCAGAGGAAAAGAAGAAATCAGCACCTACTCTGTACCAGGCACCATTCTAAGCACTTCAGTATACTTACATATACTGGTACCATTATTCTCTCCTTTTTAGAAACTGACAGCTGAGGTTCAAAGAGGTCAAGTGACAACTTTTCATTTCCATTTCCATCAGAAGGCAGTAGAAAGATTAAGATTTTCCCCCATAATGTCTTAGTAAACATCTCTGTATCTCTACAGCTTGGAAAAATACAGGAAGCATTCACAAACTGATGTGTAGCTTAATCCTTTTATAATCTCACAAACATTTCAGAGTGAATTTGATCTTATGTGTTCTTGCATCTTGCTAATTTTAGAGCAAATACTGTGATTCAAAATTCATCATACTGGATATGCTAATAAATGAAATAGATTCTGCAAGTAAGTAGGAAGGTGGATGCATTTTAATTACTGCAAATGTCTTAATTAACTCCTGCTACTAATGATATAATAATTAAGCTTTAAAAATGTTGTAGGGGATACATCTGCAGTTTTTTTCATCAAATGTCATAGGCTAACCATCCGTGAAATCCAGTGAAATACAGAGGTCTAGAATCCAATTTCCAAAGTTCAAACAGGTAAAGCCAAAGTCTCAGACTCTCTGGCAGCATGCTCCTGACATGTACCCCTGCTTCCTGACTACTGATCCTTGTCCTTCACTGTAACTTCTCCCAGGGAGCCTTAGGCATTAGTAGTTAAGTATATATATATATATATATACATATACATATACATATATACATATATATATATAATAGTGATATATATGTATACATATATAGTGACATAAGTATGTATATTCACACTTATATAAGTAGTATCATGTATATATATGTGTGTGTGTGTGTGTGTGTAGTTTAGTGTATATAAAATAGTGATATATGTAAGTAGTATCTACAATGTGTAATATTTTTAATATCATATATGTTAGTACTTCCAAAGTACTTGAGGTTATACCAAACACGATGGGTGGAGTGAATCCGTCTTTGAGTCAGAGGCAAAGGAGCAGTTATGATATCTATAAGTCTGTGAGGACCTGACAGAGCCAATTTCACAGACCAGGGCAGGTTGGAAAATCTAGTCTGAAAGCTATTTCCATGGTGAGTTAAAAATGTCCACCCTCTTTAAAAGAAAGGCTGGAATGTAGAGGTGGAATTTATTTTCCTTTTTACTAAATGGTATTTAGTTCTATGACTTGATTTCAATCAGACAAATGGAGCAAAAGTGAAGTTACATCATTTCCAAGGATAAGCCTTAATGATTAGTAACTTCTACTGCACCCTCCCAAAACACAGATACCACACAAGGTTATGGCATAAGACATGAGACACCAACTGGCAGCTCAGCTGAGCTCCCAGACCAGAACAAGTCAAACCAGCCAGCCATCCTGGATGTTCCAACTCACACCAGCTTTGTATTGGCTTCCTGTGGTGCTGCTTGTGGAAAAGAACTTCCATTTGATCAAAGTCAATACACAAAACCTTAAGAGGTTGCTGCTAACAGGCCAAAGATAGACTCAGGATGAAACCATTCCTATTTGCCTTGAGCTTGAGATTTAACAGTGTAAGTTCTGATGTACCCAGAAACTTCACGATGACTAAAGGGGAAACAACATTCAAATATGATAGCTAACACCAGTGACCCTGGAGCCAGACTGACTGAGTTTGAATCCTAGCTTTGCCTTCTGCTAGGCATTTCCTTCATAGATTTCCTTCTGTATTTCAATTTCACTTTGTGTCAACAGAGATAATAATATTCCTCACCTTACTGATCCATAATATAGATTAAATATTAGTGTCTACATATGCAAAACACTTAGAACAGTGCCTGGTACAGTGTTTACCACATGTTTTCCCTTAATAGTATCATTTATTCCTATTCTGTTCTTCACCCAAGAAATCACCTGCTTACAGCTATGGGGACAGTTCTATAGTTACTGTAGTGAAGGGTAGAACCATAATCCGATTTCCTCATTCTGCTCTATGAAAATGTGGATTGTTACCAGGCCAAAGAAGCAAGAAGATAATAAATTCTAACTCTGGCCTTGTACTCACAATAATGAGAACTAAGAAGCAGAGAGAATGCTCATGTGTCTGTTGCCCCTAATAGAAATACCAAACAAGCAGCCATACTTTATCTGAGTATAAACTACATCTACATGTAAGAAGCCACTGTTTAGGAATTTTATACCTGACTTCTGTTCATGAACAACACTAAGCTTGGGCTTGGAGTGTATTTAGTTCAGTGGTGAAACATTTGCCTGACATGGCCCTGGATTCAACACCCAGTACCAAATACCCTGCAAAGTACCAAGCTTCATATATAGCAAATAGAGTTTTGTGCCTTTCATTTCTGGCATATCTTACCTCATTAGCACCACATTCTTAACAACCTTATTTCTAAACATTATTTTGCAGTTCAATGCAATATTCAGATATTTTAGATGATGATAGTATTTATGTATGTCATAATTAAACACTAGATGACAGTAGAATTGGGTTAGTTTTAGGATTTGGATTATTTCAGAAGGGGAAAGCTGAATCATATGATATATATCATTTGGGGCTTTTTTTGGTCAGTCATGGGGCTTGAACTCTGGGCCTAGGCACTGTCCCTCAGCTCTTCAGGTCAGGGCAGGCATTCTACCACTTGAAACATAGCACCACTTCTGTTTTTCTGGTGGTTAATTGGAGATAAGAGTCTCATGGATGTTCCTGCCTGGGCTGGCTTTGAACTGCGATCCTCCAATCTCAGCCTCCTGAGTAGCTAGGATTATAGGTGTGAACCACCGGCGCCTGGCCATATTATATAAATCTTAAGGAATTGCTTTTGCTAAAATAATTACTAAATTTTTAATAAGGCAAAAGACAGTAATGTAGGATTATAATCTGTTTTAGGATCACAACTGACAAATAATGTTTTGGCTGTGTTCTTTCATCCCTATGTTAAAATGTCATATTAATGACCTGCTTATTTGGTTATAAACTAATATCCATAAAGAATTAACATGTGGTACATGTTTAAATGTTTGAACTTCTAAGCATTTTATCTCAGCTCTTGAGCATCTAACCACTTATTTCGCGTGTATTTCTACTGGTGAAATTATTATAGATATTAACCATAACCTGATCTTTGGACCTGGTCCTATGCTTTCTCCAGACAACTGTGATACATCCATACATAAATTGATACCCAAGATGTTCAGCCAATTACTGGTTCTGAAAACTGTGTTGGGACATGTGCTTGCTTCCTATTCCCAAATGATTTACAAGTGTCAGGTCCCCTTGAGAAAGCTCTTGTTTTCATTTTATGCTTGCTAGTCATACCTTAAAATAGTTAACTGTGAGAGATGCAAATGAACTGCAAACTATATAAATGAAAAAGTTAAAACTAAGACATTTAAATTATTAAGGTAATAACTCAGTCTCCAGGTATTTATGCAAACATTTCATATATGCTATCTTGCCCAAATGTAACCCAAATTTGGTAATTTAGATAAATAGGGAACATTAGATATAACATTTTTCTCTCTCAAATTTTCAATTCCTTCTTCATTTCCCTTCTATCACATTTCTTGTTTCCGTTTATTCTTTTACATCTGATTAACTGCAGCCTCATTCACCACCAAATCTCTTATTCTGCTTTTCTTTTTAATATTTTACCAGCCTACTCAACTTGAATAAGTTTCATGTGAAAAAAAGATAAAAGAAAACGCCTGTATTTCAGGGCATTTGAAGGCCTTCAAATATCATGATATTGTGTTACTGAATAATTTTATGCAAAGGTTTTAAAAATACATGCAATTTTAGTAATATTATTGAGAATAAGTGTTGGGAATACTTCTGCATCCACAAGGTAGTTGAATTCAAAATGAAAAGGCCTAAAATTCAACTATGACGAGATCTCATATAAAAAAGAAAGTCTGAATAGGAGTATTCAGTGAAGAGAGTATTCAGACTAGAGCAGATGGGTTCAAGCAAATTTTCCTTACTATACAGTTCCACTCTACTCTCATCTGTTTCCTGTATGTGGAGATCATCAGAGCTTGTATAAATAAATGGAATATTACTAAATTGTGTAACATTTATAATTAATGAAATTGATTAAATGCAGTATTTGAAATTTTACCAACTTGCTTTTTAGAAGCAAAAAAGTGGCATAAATTAATCCATTAAGTAACAAATTATTAAACCTTTTGGTTAAAATGTCCTTTGAATTTCACAGATTTAAAAAAAATCTTATGGCTTTCTTAAAGCATAGCTTTATAAATCCCAAATCCTGGTTTTACCTCCAGTTTGCATAAAATGTTCTAAAGTAGCCTAAGTAAAACATCCTAAGTCATAACTCAACTGTTAACAAAATTATTTCCGATGAAGTAGATGTTGTGATTACCTGGCAAGGCTGTTTCATTTTAATGGCGATGACGTGGTATCTGTAGCAGCAAAGTTCACAGGTCCACGAGCCCCTCTCACTGATCCACTTGAGCAGACAGAGCTGATGTGTGTACCGCACAGACCCGTCACAGCGGCAGGGATTTAACAGCTCACCCTGAATAGAAAACAGCTCAGTATGAATATGTGTGTCTGCATCTCCATTTCAGAACACAATGCCCACTTTCTTCTCTTTCAAAGCTATTTACCCAGAAAGATACAAGCATCAAGCTATCCCAACCAAAAAAAATCTAATTAAGATTTAATACCTCTGATGGGAATGGAACTAAAGTCTTAAAACGATTCCAAAGATATTAGAGTTATGACATAAATGTTCTACCAACATACGAAAGGTCTGCAAGATACAGCACCCAATACCCTTGAGGGGTAGGCTGTACTATTAAATCTCTTTAATAACTTTTAAGTGCATGGTCAGATGTGTTCCCCAGTCTGCAGTTATTCGTAATCATTGCTTAAGACGAAATGCACGGCATCCCGGAAAGAAGCCTGCGATAGCATTACGCTTTCTTCCCCCTAAATATGGCATTATAAATATTGACCTAGGACCCTATATTTCTGTGAGCTTGCACAATCTTATGCAATGTCCTTACTTTCAAAAATATTAAACCTAATGTGTTCTCCCCCCACCGAGGCATGCATTACCTTTCCTCCACAGGATGACTTTTGTATAAGCCTCTAGTAGTGTTTATAATGTTAAGGCTTTAAAAAGCCTTCAAAAAATATCTTCCTCTTTCTTTTGTAAGAGTTGTAAAACAAAAATGCTTTTCACATCGGTGTGAGATTCAACCACTAATATGTGCGATCAGGAAATAACCTGCTTCTTTTTCTTTCTTTCTTTCTTTCTTTTGATGTATTCGGGATGCACTAGTGGAACCCCGATTTCACCCGAGAGCCCAGGGGCGTGCTTGCGTGCCTAAGCCCAAACCCCTGGTGCTACCCCTTCATCGAAGCACCCTAAGCTTGTCGGCCTCGGTGTGGTTCGGGCTGGCCAGGTATTCCGGCCGGGAAGTCTGCTCTGCCTGCAGGGGAGGCAGCCCGGGCGGGGAGGGCGGGCCGGGCGCTG
>NW_012267237.1:10691676-10722879 GCF_000151885.1 Dipodomys ordii
GGCGGGTCCGGGGAGGTAACGGCCGCGGCCCCGCGCTGGCTGCTGGAGCTCGGCGTCCTCCCTCCCGGTCCCGGAACCTCGGTGGTGCCGGGTCGGTCCCCGCCGCCCCGCAGTCCTCCCAGGATGCCCCTCGTCGCCCGCAGTGCGCGGCCGCCCGGGTTTTTGGTAACTGTCTGCGCGCCTCGGGCCCCCGAGCCCTGTAACTGGCGAAGCCCCGATTCAAACGCTGCGCCTCGCTGGCCACTGGGACCCGGGGCCGCAGCCCTGGGGGGAAGGGTCACCCCGAGTCCCCCGTCTCTGTGTAAACGTCCTCCACCGCCCCAAAGCCTCTGTGTGGCCGGGTCCTTCCTGAAATCAAACTCCTTGGCTTGCAGAGCCCCGGACGGACGGGCACCTGCGCGCGCGCGCGTGCAGGAGGCTGCGAATCCCTGCTGTGTGCGATCACTGAGCCTGGGCTCCTACGCCAGAGCGGCCTCTGCCACTCAGCACGGGTGGGTACTTCAGCGTCCCACACCAGCCTCTGCTTCCAGAGCACTGGTGTGCTGTTTAGTTTATTTTTGTCTTTTTTCTTCTTCCTGTCACAGCTGAAGACTCAGGATCAGATAGGCAGACTAACTCAAGAGTTGATTAACAAAGAACTTTTGAGCTCCCCGACATTCCCCAGATTTCCCCTCCCCCCCCATTCAAACATCAGTGAATTGGGGAGGGAGGAGGAAGGGGAGAATCAGAAATGAATACTTGCTTTTTCTTCTTAAAATAGTATTATAGCGTATGTCTTGGTTGATGGCAGTGATTCTCATCAACAAATGTTTTGAAATGGTTAAGGTAAACTTCAGACTTAAGTTTAATTTTTATGATGTATTTTGGCAGTAAGAAATATGTATTTTGCAACAAAAAAAAAAGCAGGAGACCCACCTCAAGTATTTCAAGAATGCTTTGTCACAAATTCCCTCAGATGAAATAGGTCCCATGCATGTCCTCTCACATTTAGATCCCTCAGACTGGATTGTTTTTGGTTAACAGAGTGGCAAGCAGCAAATACATTACAAAATAATCTTGCATGCCCTAGGAACTTGACACATTGAAAAACTGTGAATATAGATACATTTTCAATTTTTGTCTTCACCTGTCAAAATACCATGGCCAAATTTGTTGCCACAGTCTGAAAATCATCATAGGCCTTAAGAGTCTCACAAACCTTGACCATAAATTCTAAAAGTAAAGTAGAGTTTAAATTTATACAAAATCCTCTGAGTAATTCAAGTTGTGACAAAATGTATTATTAAAGGACACAATAAAAGCTATGGGTTCTATATAAACCTTGTTGAATAATTCAGATAGCAAAACTGCTAGCTGAAAAACTATTAGATTGGCTATGTCCTCCTAGTTGACCATTCTAAAAAGTAAGTAATCACGTGGAAATATAAAAAAACATTATTACTCAGCTATAATAACCTCCAAAGCAGACCTTACACTCAAAAGACAGCCTTGTTCATATCTCCAGTAATTCTTCAAGGCATATCTTTTTTTGGGGTCAGTCATGGGGCCTGAACTCTGGGCCTGGGCTCTGTTCCTCAGCTCTTCAGCTCAAGGTGAGCACTTTACCACTTGAGCCACAGCACAACTTCGCGCTTTTTCTGCTTATGTGATGCTGAGGAATCAAACCCAGGGCCTCATGCATGCAAGGCAAGCACTACCACTGAGCTACCGTCCCAGTTCAAGGCAAATCTTTTTAACTTATAGTGTCCCTCTGTTGTAAAAGTATGAAATAATGGAATCACCAAAAGGATGAATCCTGCTCAGGTGCTGGTACCCACCCATCATCCAGGGATAACAAAGACACAAATGTTAGATAAAGAAGGGCCATTGCGATAGCTATCAATATTCCGACCTCATTCTTCAAGGAAATAGAAGAGGCAATCCAAAAATTCATATGGAACAATAAAAGACCCTGAATAGCAAAAACAATCCTTAACAGAAAGAACAGTGCTGGAAGAATATCAATACCAAATTTCAAACTCTGCTACAAAGCCATAGTAATCAAAACAGCTTGGTATTGGCATAAGAACAGACTTCAGGACCAATGGAACAGAATTGAAAATCGAGAAATGAACCCACAGACCTATAGCTATCTAATCTTCGATACGGGAGCTAAAAACAAAAATAGAATGGAAGAAAGACAGCCTCTTCAGTAAATAGTGCTGGCAAAATTGGTTAACTACTTGTAGAAAACTAAAGCTAGATCCTTATATATCATCCTGTACCAGAATCAACTCCAAATGGATCAAAGACCTCAGAGTCAAAGCAGACACTCTGAAAACATTACAGGATGGAATAGGAGAAACCCTAGGTCTCCTTGGCACAGGCTGAAATTTTCTTCATAGAGACCCAGAAACACAACAAATCAAAAAAAGGTTGGACAAATGGGATTGTATGAAATTGCAGAGCTTCTGCATGGCAAAGGATATAGCTAGCAAGATCAATAGAAAGCCCACAGATTGGGAGAAGATCTTTACTAGCCATACAATGGACAAGGGTCTCATATCTAAAATATACCTAGAACTCAAAAAATTAAATCCCCAAACAACAAATTCTCAAAGAAACAACTGTCCAATAAAGAAATGGGCTAAAGACTTAAAGAAAAACTTCTCTGAAGAGGAAAGAAGGATGGCCAATACACATGAAGAAATGCTCAACCTCCCTAGCCATAAAAGAAATGCAAATCAAAACATTGAGATACCACCTCACCCCAGTTAGAATGGCTATAATCAAGAACTCTAATAACAACAGATGCTGGAGGGGATGTGGACAGAAGGGAACCTTACTGCATTGGTGGGAGTGTAAACTTGTTCAACCACTTTGGAAAGTAGTATGGAGGTTCCTCAAAAGACTCCACATAGAGCTCCCCTATGACCCAGCAATCCCACTTTCGGCATTTACCCAAATGATCCAAGATCATACTAAAGCTACCAGCACAACTATGTTTATTGCAGCATTATTTACCATAGCTAAGATATGGAACCAACCCAGATGCCCCTCAGTAGATGAATGGATCAAGAAAATGTGGTATATATACACAATGGAATTCTATGCCTCCATCAGAAAGAATGACATCACCCCATTTGTTAGGAAATGGAAAGACTTGGAAAAAATTCTATTAAGTGAAGTAAGCCAGGCCCAAAGAAACATAGGCCCCATGATTTCCCTTATTTGCAGTAACTAGTAAATGTCTGAGACAAGCAGAAATGGTCAGATAAGTTGATGTTAGGCGAAATGAACCCCAAGATAAGGATTCAAATGTTTTTATCTTTCTTGCTATTGTTTCTAACATATTTATAAGATTATTTCTTTGTTGCTTTGTATGTCCCTCCCCCACGGTATAACTCCTGTTTTCACTGTATTTGATGTTGGTATACTTTGTGGAGAGGAAAGGAAAAAACAAGTTGCTTAAATAGGGATACAGGTGGACCCATTGCAACAATGAGATGTACAAGACGTTATGTTGAAAAACGAACTTTACAACTTTGGGGGGGTCGCGGATAGAAAGGGATGGGAAGGGGAACAAAGGAGGAGACGATAATGCTTGATAAGGAATGTACTCATTACCTTGCCCATGTAATTGTATCCCCTCTGTACAGTATTTTCACAATAAAAAAAGTTTTAGTAAAAAAAAAAAAAGATGAAGATGGGCCATTGACTCATGTCTCTAATCCAAGCTACTTAGGAGGTTGATAACTCAGATCATGTGGTACACACACAAACAAATACAGAGAAAATTATACCCTTCAGTAGATGAATGTACTTCTAGTGCAAGCCCATTAGATACTGGAATGTTTAGAGCTGAATTCAATCATGGGGGAAAAGTGTTAGTGTGTCCTTAAAAGCTCTTTAAAACTAGTAACAAATATCTGAAGGACATTCTCCTGGAACATCTCTAGAAAGTACATCCTAGAAGTGGCCCCTCGAATCATACTGTAAGATGTGAGACAAGAAATAATGCAGGCCAATGAGAGAGTGCTTCACGATTACCCAGAAGCTGGACGGAGTTGGCTTGGGTGCAATGACCTTGATATATCTTCAGTGCTTTCCTATAGAACTCTTTAGAGTTGCTTTCCCATTCTTTAAAATATTATTGTGAAGGTGATGTACAGAGGGGTTACAGTTACATATGTGAGGTAGAGTACCTTTCTTATCAAACTTGTTACCACCTCCTTACCTCCCTTCCTCCAACTCCCCCCCCCACAAGTTATACAGTCCATTTCTAACATATTGTCTGTATCGCTGTTGCATTGGTTCCCCCTTTGTCCTTTTGTTGTTCCCCTTCCCTTCCCTAATTCAGATAAACTCTGGGCCTGGGCCCTGTCCTTCAGCTCTTCAGCTCAAGGCTAGCTCTCTACCACTTGAGCCACTGCACTACTTCTGGTTTTCTGAGTGGTTGATTGGAGATAACTGTCTCAGGGACTTTCCTGCCCAGGCTGACTTTGAACTGCGATCCTCAGATCTCAGCCTCCTGAGTAGCTAGGATTACAGGCTTGAGCCACCTGTACCCAGCTTTATCCTTTCTTTTTAAATATAGCTCTTCTAGATGTTCCCAGATTGTTCAGTTGAAACCTTTAGGATATACTTGATTTGTCCCCATGGCCACAGAGCACAAAGCATAGCACCTTCATTTGCCTTCAAATATCTGATAAAAAGAAGCGAAGAACTCTAACTCTGGGAAGCATGTTATAGAGCAATGAGACTCCACTGTGTATGTAAGGACAGTAACATGTAACTCCATGTCATTTTCAGTACACAGTATAAACTTTGTTAGTCACCAGAGCTAAAGAAGTGTCCGTCAGCACCATGCTGACACAATGCTGTGTAGAGATGAGTCCACTATTTATTTCTACCATCTTAGCCTCTCCACTTAACTCAGGTATCAAATTTACACTTCATACCCAACTAGCCAGGTCCAAAGGCAATCCCTTTTCTGCATCTCCATTATACTAATATGCCACTATTCATTTATCCAGTTGTTCAAGTCCAAATCCTTGAGTCATCCGGTTTGGTTTTTTCACATAACAGAAAAAACAACTTTCAAATGTATTCTCAAGATCTGTAACACCTTCCTCTTCTGGGCTTCACCTCTATCTTCAGTTCAAACCACCAAAACGGCGCACCAGGGCTCACCAGGACAATGTAAATGTCCTCTTAACTTTATACCTGCTCTCACTCTAAGACCCATCCCCTCAGCAGATGCATGATTCAGCTCAAATGAGAACCCAATCACGTCAACCCACGTCATCAAAGGCTTGCATCACATTTAGCGTAATGTCAAAATTCTCAACGTCTGCCCTGTGAATCCCCAGTCCAGCCCCAGGTGCCCTCTCTGAAAACAGTCCCATACCCTCCCTACCACCCATCCTTCTCCCATTAGTGAGTCCTGTTCTTCACTGTACCAGTTTTAAAGGCTAACAGTCACTGGCATCACTCAAAGCCTCTTCATCAAAAATACCTCTTCTAGAATCTTCCATTAACCATGCTGAAGACTAACCTTGATTGCAATAATTAGTATGTATCTAGGATAATCTTATCAGATGAGCAGAATAACTCAAAAGCTATGTACATATGACCATACAAGATGATGCTAAGTGAAATGAACCCCAAGATATGGGCACAGAGGTTTTTCTTTGTTGTTGTTGTTGTTTTTAATGTACTATCTGATTTTTTTTTCTTTGTTTCTTTTGTATGTTCTTCCTCCTATGGTATATCCCTGTAGTCACTGTACTTGATTTTGGTACATTGCATCTTGTATATACATTTATCTAATTTGGGGAGTGGAAAGGGAATAACAATGCTGAAACAAGGACACAGGATGACCCACTGCAACAATGACTCACAAGACACTATGTGGGAAATGAACCTTACAACTTTGCTGGGGGCCGGGGAGGTGGGGAAGGGATAGTGGGAGAAAAACAAAGGAGGGTTAACAATGCCAGGCAAGAAATGTACTCATTACCTTACTGACGTAACTGTAACCTCACTGTACAGCATCTTTACAAAAAAAAATTTTAAAAAAAGACTAACTTTGACCCAGTTCACTGTTTTTAATCTCACTACCCAAACACATGGACACATGCACACACGTATACATACTGCATTTCATGCCTGTTTCTTTCCTCACCTAGCATCTTCGACTGGTACTATGACTCTACTAGAGACTTGTTTGTTCACACGCAGTTCTGGTGACCAGAAGAGTGCCTGAGCAGCATTGTGCTCAGTCAATATTTACTCAACAAACATATGAATAATCCAGCCCGTCAAGCGAGAAATTATTCATCAGCCTCTGTGTTGAAGGCACAGTGCAGCTGGTTAGGCTGAGGCGCCCAGGTGGGAATGCAATCTGTGGAAGTATGCGCCATGTGATGCAGAGTATTTCCCTCCAATGCCTAACAAGTAGCTAAAGCTATTCTCTTACTAGGTGTAGTTGCTGCCTAACTGTTCATTCATTTGCTACCAATATAAGGAATGTAGACATGTGAGATGACCTATTCCCATGTTCACAAAAGACAAATGGTTAGAAAATTGAAAATGTACACACAGCTGGCCTTAAGGGAGCAAAATGAAGGAATAAGGTGGATAATCTCCACATCTGTAGATCTCACCGCTGACTCTTGCTCCTCTGTGATTTCACAAACATTCCTTTAACATCTGTCAATTCTACCCTTAAGTTTTCTACCTTGCTTTCCTGTGATCTTTCCAGCATTTCCTCTTGCATCTCTCCATTATTTTCTATCCCAGTCAGTTCTTCCATTCATAGAAACTTATAAATCTATGCCATCAAAGCCCCTCTCTATCCTTACTAGCTCTGTGGGTCTTTATTAACTTACTAAATTTGACCTGACTAGTCTCCAAGGATCTATTATCTCTTCTGATAGCACACTAATACCTAAACTCATATATATATGCTTATATAAATATACATATATATACATATATGTATATATACATCCTTTTTTTGTCAGTTGTGGGGCTTGAACTTAGGACCTGGGTGCTGTCTCTGAGCTTTTTTGCTCAAAGCTAGCGCACTACCACTTTAAGTCTGAGCACCACTTCCAGTTTTCTGGTGGTTAATTGAAGATAAGAGTCTCTTACCTGGGCTGATTTTGAACTGCAGTCCTCAGATTTCAGCCTCCTAAGTAGTTAGGATTACAAGCATGAGCCACTGGTGCCTGGCTACATTCTTATCTATATATGCAAGTGTATATATATATTCCTATATATATTTAGAGCTTATTGGCTGCTACCAAAATCACATATATTTCCCAAAGTATTTTAAGGCCTTTGAGACAATCAGCTAGTATCTTTAAAATGTTTGATTTCTAAAACCTCACACTGCATTTCTTAACTATTATTTTTCCCTTTAGTTTCCCTTGCCTCAAACCCTAGAAATGTAAAGGTCCTTTCTCCACCAGAGATGTGAAGCATTAAAACACATGCACATCTGTCATCTGCAGCATAGTTGGATCACTGTGACCTGTGGGGCCATCCATGTTTAGCAGGATCTCAAAGCCATCGCATTTCTTTCTGGGAAGCATATATATTTTCTTACCAAAATCATCCAGTAAATCTGATTTTTATGTTATGCCTTGTGCTGTAGGGACAGGTGTGACTTACCTAGGGTTTTCCCATTGTGCACATGACTAATGATAAGCCATTTGACTTGAGCTTATCTGGGTATAAAGGAAGCTTATGTCTGAGGCATATAGCTAATATCCTGTTGAGCAGATATAGATTAGTAAATGTTAACTGAAATCTTAATTCATAGAAACTCTTGTTTAAGTTATTGATATAATTCCATAGAAATAACAGGGTAAATAAGATTTTGTATAGAGGATTCATTTGCCATAGAACTTGATCAAGACAAACACTGCTGTCCAGGGGTTAAAAGAACTCAGAAAGAAAGGGAAAAACCAGGTTTCCTTTCACTCTTCCACAATCCCTGACTGATTTTCCCCATGCTATGATCTCACCCCCCTGGGCACCCGATATGTTTGAGAAGAGTAGAGAGCCCACTAGGAGTCTGGCTTTAACCAGCTTCACCTCTGGGTACCGACCTCAGCCCTCGCTGTGACAGTGGTGTCTTTACCACTTTGAGACCAGGAGAGGAGCCAGCAACAAGTTTACACTGGAACAACAATCTCACATTCCGTCCCATCCCACTTCTTTCCAGACCTTAAAAACTCCAGAGTTTTTGAAGGAGTCACTGAGAACCCCTTCAAGGAACATGAGCAGCTATTGTCAGTACATAGCAATTCCTCAAAGGGAGAGAAACATTCTTTCCAGAGAAGTGACTGGCAGATAACAAGATGGTTTCTGTCACCCCATATCTTGAAATACAATCTATAACCTGTATGATTTATTCTGACCAACTTCCTCATGTCTTGTTTCCACATCTGCCCTTTCTCATCCTAGCTAAGTCAACATCATAAAACTTCAAAGCATACTGGTTATTGAAATGCAGAACCAATATTAATAAACTAAATACAAGTCTTTCTAAATGTATGAAGGCTTGAGTAGGTAAGTAAAATTTAATTTCAAAAGTAATGAGCCCTAAAAAGTTTCTGTGTAGCAAAGGAGGTAGTTAATGAGCTAAAAAGACAGCCTACACAATGAGAGAATATCTTTGCCAGCTAGATATCAGACAATGGCCTAATATCCAGAATATACAAGAAGCCCAAGAAACTAAACCCTCAAAGCATCAACAATCCAATTACTAAATGGGAAAATGAGCTCAATAGAGACATCTCAGAAAGATGTAAAAATGGCCAATAGACAAAGAAATGTTCCACATCTCTGGCCATAAAGGAAATGCAGATCAAAATAACACTGATGCCAGGTGCAGGTGGCTCATACTTGTAATCTTAGCTTCTTAGAAGACTGAGATCTGACAATTGTTATTGGAAGCCAGCACAGGCAGAAAAGTTTGTGAAACTCTTGTCTCCAATTTACCAGCAAAAAGCCACAAGTGAAGCAATGGCTCAAGTGATAGAGTTGAGGAAAGAACCTTGAGAATAAAAACACACTCCCCGTACTAGGAAAAATAATCACACTAAGAATCCATTCATTCCAGTTAGAATGGCCATCATTAAGAATATAGACAAGCTGGGCATTGGTGGCTCACACCTGTAATCCTAGCTATTCACGAGGCTGAGGTTTGAGTATCACAGTTCAAAGCCAGCCTGGGCAGGAAAGTCTGTGAGATTCTTATCACCAATTAACCACCTGAAAACCAGAAGTGGTGCTGTGGCTCAAGTGGTAAAGCATTCTCCTTGAGCTGAATAGCTCAGGGACAGCACCGAGGCCCAGAGTTCAAGCCCCATGACCAACAACAACAACAAAAAATCTGAACAATCTATGCTGGCATAGATGTGGGCAAAAGGTAACCCTAAAGTACTATCAATGGGAATGTAAATTGTTCAACCATTCTGGAAAGCAGTGTGGAGCTTCCTCAAAGAACTAAACAGAGAATTTCCTATGATCCAGCAATCTCACTCTTGGGCATTTATCCAAAAGGATAAATGTACAAACTAGGATACAGTAAAGCCACCAGTACCACCATATTTATTGCAGCACCGTTCACCATAGCTAAGGCATGGAACCAGCCCATATGACCCTTGATGGAAACATGAATTCAAAATGTGATATATATACAAAATGGAATAAACTCATCCATTAGGAAGAATATTACATCATTTGCAAAGAAATGGAAGGTCACAAAAAGGATCATTTTAAGTGAAATGAGTCAGGCCTACTTTGACTCTCATCCAGAGAGTCAAGGATGCATATTTTTCTAATATATGGAAGCTAGAATCAATTTATGAATGTATAAGTAAACAGTCTGGGGTTGTATGCAGTGTACACTAATGTAGTAAACAATGTACACTCAAGGGAGAACTCAAATGATATATCTTTAGAAAGGCTACCCTTCAAACAAATACTACAAAAAAGGGTACTTGAAAAGTGAGGCAGGGCTAGGAAAGGAGGTAGACAAATCAATAGAGGAAAGAGGGAAGAATGCAGTTATAAAATTCTATGCATACCCTACAAATTAAAAGAAATGAGGGGCAGAGTAGAGTTGAGAGGGATGAGGAAGAATGATGAAAGATGTATTCATAAACTGCTTTGTTGAATGGCAACTTCCTTGTACAACAACTTAAAGATAAAAGAGTCCAGTTTTCCTGTATGTGTGTCTATGTGTGTGCACACATGCATGTAGATGAGTAGATGGCCGTATCCACCAAAAAAATTGATACTTGATATAGAAAGTACTTGAAAAAACACATTTGCAAGTATCTGGAAAAATTATTAGCAAGTAAAATCTTTTGGCAGTGTACTTTGAGACAAGTTAGACCTGACTTCATAAAATCTACATAACAACTGTATATAAATATAAATTTATTTAGAAAACTAAATAAATGTTAATAGGTTAAGAGCTAAATTAGAAAGATTAAAAGTATTATAAAATACAGGGATGAAAACAATCGTTCATGGGAAGTGTGATTAATTGTAGGAACGTTTCTAAGAATGCGACATTCTGGCTGGGCTTTTTAGGACAGAAATGTGCTTAGCACATGTAGTCTTAGCAATTAACAAAATGGAGAAGATAAGAAACTTTTCTGTGAATCATAAAAAGATATGGGGACTATTGGGGGGAAGCTGAGGAGATATGATGTAATTACCAAACAAATGAAGATGAGGATTGTGGTAAAAGTATAAATGGTAAAGAGGATAAAACTACTACATATTGAAGTACTAGAAGACAGCATCCTCTGCTGGAAAAAGCTTTACTGCAAAGGTTAGATCATTTGATTACTAAAATGTTACTATCCCATCAAATGAAACCTAGAGCCATCTTGAAAGAAAGAGCAAGTGAATCAGTTTCTAAAAATCACTACAGTGCAATCACATAAAAAGTCTATTTACTGATGTTTCCATGTTCCTGCAGATGAGATACTAGATCTGATATAGTTTATTTTAAATATGATCTTAAAAATATGCTAACTTAATTTCCCTAACCACAGCAGATTCTAATTTAGAAATTTGGAAATACAAGCAGGATATCAGTATTAAAAATCCATGGCTTCTATTCTTCCAGTCTTCCCCCCACAGACAGACTCAATAGCATAAAAAACTCTCAGTAGTAAAACTATAAGAACAACCAACAACCTAATTAACAAATTAGCTAACAAGCTACAGAGAGAAGAAGTAAAACTGGCCAATGAACACACGAAGAAATGCTCCACATCTCTGGTAATGAAGAAAGTAGATCAAAACAACATTGAGATTGCACCTTACCCCAATTAGAATGGCCGTTATCAAGAATACAAACAATGACAGATAATAGTGGTAGAGCACCTTTCTAGCAAAGGAAAGGGCTTAATTTCAAACGTCAGTATTTCCAAAGAAAAATTTCCCAGCCAACAGTGCAAGTAGATACGAATGAAACTAAAATTTTAAAAAGTTTTTAAAGGTAGGAAGAGGAGGCAGAGAACTGAGAGGGAAGGAGAGTGGGTGAAGGCATCCTCAGAGATAAACTTAACTTTCATCTACATTTTCTTATCTCTGTGCCTGAAGAAGGCTATGCTGTAGGTAGGGTAAGAGTCCCAAACCTAACCTCTGCAGACTTGATAGCATGACGCACCACAGATACTCTAACAAGTGCTGCTTCATGCCACTGGCAAAGGCAAATGACAGCAGTTGAGGGCCACTGAGTAAGTGTGACATGTCCTAGGCTCTTCCTGTGTTCTGCCTGTTTTCATGTCTCAGAGAGTAATTCATTTGTGTAACCTGATTAAAAGTAAAAACACAAACCTAAAATGTACCCTACGCCTTGTATTTCTCCACTTGGAGCATTTACTCGCCTCTACCTAGCCCCACCCACAGGCACATTTGACCAGGTCTAGAAATATTCTTAGTTCTCACATTCAGTAGGATGTATAGTCAGGTGGTACTTTGACATCATGATGAGTGGACACAAACAACACTGTTAGATATCCTGCAATGCACAGATGTCTCTCTCTCTCCCTCCCTCCCTCCCTCCTTCCCTCCCTCCCTCCATCCATTCCCCCCTCACACACACACACACACACACACACACACCACAACAGAACCCTCTGGAGTACCAAGAGGGAGAAACTCCACCCTGAATAATAACAAAACTCTTCCCAAGAGGTGATGTAGGAGAAATCGCCAAACATTTAAACACAACACTGAAAGAGAAATGATGAGCTGCACAAAGAGTCTGAAAGAAAAGTTTAGAAGTTAAAGAAAAAGACAATAAACATTACAATTTATTTGTTTGAATTTTTTTGACTTGAAAGAATTAGGAAAGGACAGTGTCCAAACCAAATTGGTCAGACTATTCCTAATGCAAGAACATATGCTTAAAAGCAAACTAATTTCAAGTAGATTAAAAGCAACACACACGTAAGTGGTAAGTCATCACAAATGAGAGAGAATCTTGCTTTCAGCCTATTTTTCATTTTTTTCACTGCTGTGTGAATAGACTTCCCACTGATTTCATGGGCTATTTTGGTTTTAGATTTATGGATGCTAACAGTTAGGTTTTTAAATTATGAACCCTCAGAACCATAGATTTTGAAACGCTTACAAGACGCAGACACACTTAAATGATTTATGCTGAAACCCATGTACTCAATAGAAACAAAAGTGTTGATAGTCATAGGGAATGAAGTTTGCATTTGGGGAAGAGATAAGACTAAAAAGACTAGTATGGGAAAACATAATCCTAGTCAAGAAGAATAAATACCCAAAAACTACACAGGCAGAAAAAAAAAACTCAATTGTCAGTGAGAGTCTTTCTTTTCCAGGGCCCATCTATGCAGGTCCTTGTGAAAATCCAGTGCTTACAAAGAACCCTGACAGATCACATGAAACACAACTGTTACCAATAAGATTGATGTGAGGACCACTGAAGAAATTGTTCTTGACACTTCTGATTTCCTAAGGAACAAGGTACCAAACAAGAAAGCGATCTTT
This sequence comes from Dipodomys ordii, assembly GCF_000151885.1. Taxonomy (NCBI): domain Eukaryota; kingdom Metazoa; phylum Chordata; class Mammalia; order Rodentia; family Heteromyidae; genus Dipodomys; species Dipodomys ordii. The sequence continues at coordinate 10,704,721 of NW_012267237.1, forward strand.
CCAAGAACCATCATAGTGAACCGATGCCACCAACAGCACAAATTTAAATGCAAGCTGCAGTTCCCTTCAAACACCAAAGTGGACCCACAAGTGAATAAAAGAGTTCTCATTTCTGGATGCTTACATAAGGATGAAAGGAAAACTCTCACTTTGACCCCTGAGGCCTCACTAACAACAGACAAGTGAATAGAAGTCCTAAGAGACTTAGCAATGTGCATAATCATAAGAATCATACACAGTGATACTCAAAGAAGGACGAATTGCTTGAAGCCTCAGGAACATTTTTGCTTGGAATGGTGGCATATGCTTGTAGTGCCAGCTCTCAGAAGGCAGGAGTTCAAGGTCAACTTGGGCTACACAGTAAGACCCCGTCTCACAACACAACAACAATAAAGCCCTTTTCAAATGAAAGGTGGCAAGGAAGTACAGTTATAAGCAATTTTAGAAGGATGGGTAAGTGAGGATTAGAATAAATAGGCCCAAGAGAGGAAAGACATGAATAGTTTCTTTAGCATTTGATGAGCTTGGGAAAATGACTTTATGTTCTTTTTTTTTAATTGTGAAAATACCATACACAGGGGTTATAATTACATGGGCAAGGTAATGAGTACATTTCTTATCAAGCATTGTTGCCTCCTCCTTTGTTTCCCCTTCCCATCCCTTCCCATCTCCCCCCCCCCCCCCCACAGACTATGTAGGCATCACTACCTTTCTTAGCAGGTAAGGGAACTGCACAAAAAGATAACTGAGCTTGGAATGGGACAAAGCAGACAAAGCCAGAGAGATATTGATCCTAAACAGCATGTTTCAGGTACCATTTTCTGAGCCTCGGTAGTTGCATTTTTAAAAATTCTGTCAATAGGATTTACACTATTGTCATTGTTTTTTCTTCAGGGTTTGGACTATCTTTTTACTCTTGGCTTGTGACATGACCAATTCCATGTGCTTAACATTCACAGAGGTCTCATTACTTTGTTAACTAAAGTACTGCATCAATATTTGAGATCCTGAAATTGCTTGATCATGACTGACTCGAACACTGTGACCGTGGCATGCTTTAATAGCCAACTACCTTAACTTCTGTGTCTGATCTCACATTCTCCTGACTAGCAGATAAACTTCTCAGAATGTGTTATTAAGTTCAACAAAGCTCCAGCCTCTAGCAATCTACAGCTAAGAATGTTGCTAGAGAACATCTGAAACCTATAGATTTCCTCCCACGTTCCTTTGGTCTACTCCTGTGATGCCAATGTAACTGGGCTTTGCCTTGATTTGTGACTTCTTTTTTGCTCTGTAACTATAAAAGTTCCTGTAGCCCTTTCCATGTAGGAACACGGCATTGAGGAGGGCTGGAACCTGTGCTCTCAGATTGTGCTCACTCATATTTGGCTTGGAATAATCTATTTGCTCATTTCCTTTAAAGGAGACTGGGTGTTGAACTTCAACTGCATCCTCTTTCCTCTCCTCTTGTGCAATGGCATCTATTTTATTTTTCTGGAAGGTCCCAGATGGCTTGGCCACATAGCTTGAATGTTCAGCAACTGGTGGGCTCTGTTTGCTGAGACAAGTCCTTGATTTCAGCTGGCACTTCATCCTGTGTGGAGGCATGAGAAGTGGAGGTCTGGTGGGCAACTGGCCTTGGGATAACAAGGATGTTTCCATGTTTCCTGGTGGTCCCTGAAACCACTTCTAGAAGCCATACAAAACTGAGTTTAGACATGGTCTCTCCTTCCATTCATGCCCTCAAACTCAATTTCCTTGACTGGCTTCTGTTTCACTTATTTCTGCCAGCGGAACCTATGCGTAGCTGTGGGGAAGCCTGTTCCACCAGTGCCAAAATAGATTCATCAATGTCACATGCTACTTGAGTACTGTCTTGGCCTGGGCTGTGGCAACTCCTTCTCTGTGGCAGGGGCCTTTGGAAGGCTCCAAGAGCATTGTGCCAGGGGAACACAGTCCAGATGGGGTTACAGAAGATGTAAAGCTTCCGAGATCTTTTTACACCATTGCCAAATGGCATTGTAATAGGCAATCTGAAATTACACATGGCCTGTCCTAAAGCTCCTTGAGTCTTATCTCTTTTAAAACTATATATTAATCCATATTATAAATGTGTTTTAATTTACCTAACAGTTTATTTTGCCCATTGTTTCTTTTTTATTAGCATATAGTAGTTGTACAAACAATATGTTTTCATTATGACATTTTCATACATCTAAATAATGTAGTAAGTGCAAACATTTACAAATGGGGTCGCGTTAGATAAGCAGCTTCATTGCAGCCAAAGAAAGTTCTTGCCAGTTATTCATCTGACGGGAGATTCACACCCAGAATATATAAAGAACTGGGAAATGCAAAACACAAGTAATACTAAGTAATCCAACCAATAAATGGCAAATACATTGGACATTTTTCAAATGAAGAAGCACAAGTGGGCAATAAATACATGAAAAAAATGTTCATAATCTTCAGATATCAGAAAAATGTAAATAAAAACTACATTTCAATTCCATCTCTCCCAGATAGAATCTCTTCCAGATGGCTAAAGAAACTAAACAATAAATATTGAAGTCATGTGGAGTTTATGCACACGGATGACTGAATTGCCAAATTGGACCCAGAAAAAAGAGCAATTCTGGAGGTTATGATAATACCTGATTTACAATTATACTACAGAAACATAGCAACAAAAACAGCATGGTACTCACACAAGAACAGACACATATTAATGGAATAGAATAGAAAACACAGTACATCAGTGAACCTACAACCATCTGATTCCTGAGAAAAGTGTCAAAAAATCCACATATACTTGGGAAGAAAAAGTCTTTAACAAGAGTTTCTGAGCAAGTTGGACATCCACAGGAAGAATTCTGAAACAAGATCACCATTTCTCACCCTGGAAAAGAATCAAATGAAAATGATCAAAGGCTTCAACGTAAGATGTAAAACTTTGAAACTTCTGGAGGAAAACATGCAGAAAACACTTTAAGATCCAGTCATAAGCAATGACTTTCTGTACAGTATACTGTTTTATACACAATATCACTAAGCATTTTCATCTTTAAAAGTTCTTGCTTTGTTCTGGTATACTTTTATTTTATTTTTAATATGTTTTTGTCTTTAAGTAGTTGTATAAAGAAGTTGCCATTCAACAAAGCAGTTTATGAATGCAATGTATCTGTTAAAGTGTATTTTTTTGTGGCATGGGATATGAACTGATTGAATTTGCTAAGCAAATACTCTATTCCTTGAGCCCTGCTTCCAGTCTTTCTTCAGTCATTTTTTAGATATGATCATATATTGGGCTGGGGCAGATACAGCCTCAGGCCACCCAAATCTAACTCCTGACTCCTGCATAGCTTGGATTACAGACATGCACCACCATCCAAGGCTTGTTCTTTGAGATAGTTTCATTAATTTTTTGCTTAGGATGCCCTCAAACTGCAGTCTTCCTATCTCTACCTTCAAGTAGCCAGGATTACAGGTGTGAACAACTGTGTGGTAGCCTGTACAAAATGCTTCTAAAAAGACAATAAAATATAATACAAATGATAGGTAATATTTAAATTTTAATAGATGCCAACTCCCAATGTTAATTATTTTCCACAGATAATTTCCCCTCCAATTTCACAAGAGCAAGATATAGTCAATTTCTGAATTTTTGAAATTGAATGTGGAAGAGAGAACATACAACCAGACACTTAGTTTTAATTTACATAACCTGATGCCCCGTGAGTTTGTATTGCTTTGGGGAGAGAAGAAATAGTAATATAATTTCTACAACAAAGAACAGATTAGTATGACTAATTTTAAAAGTTTTATCCAAAGACTCAAAAGGTCTAGAGAAATGTGTATTTACAGATGTTTTCCATCATCCAACTGGAAGACAAAGGTAGATCAAGTTATTATAAACACTGTTTATTTTTGTCAGTGACGTGTTTTCTTATAGAGAATACATAGGTCTTACTTTTTAAACAATCTTTTGTGCTATGCACCATTGGTTCACGCCTGTAATCCTAACTACTCAGGAGGCTGAGATCTGAAGATCACAGTTCAGAGCCAGCCTGGGCAGGAACTTCTGTGAAACTCTCATCTCCAATAAACCACTCAGAAAATTGGAAGTGGTGCTGTGGCTCAAGTGGTAGAACTCAAGCCTTGAGCTGAAGAGCTAAGGGACAGCACCCAGACCAGTGTTCAAGTGCCAAAACAACAAAAAAAATCCACAATCTTTTGTTTGTAGAATTGAGACCATTAATATTCAATGTTAATGAAGATTAATATTCAGTGTTAATGAGATGAGTTTCCATTTTGTTGTTTTTGTAGTGTTTTATAATTCCTCACTCTTCAATTTCATATCTACCCTTAGTGAGAATTTTTTTTCATATTTTCTTAGCTACACTTAAGTTCCTCTTCTGTTTGTAGGATTTTTTTTGAGTGCTTGTTTAGTGGTTCTATGGTAATAAGTTGTTTTAGATTTATCATGGAAGATGTCTCTTTCAGTTACAAATGGTACATTTTTCTGGGCAGAATAACCTAGGCTATATTTTCTTTCATAGATTTAAATGCATTAACCAATGAGCTCCTTCCTGTTAAAGTTTCTACAGAGAAATCCACTGATAGGTTTTCCATTATAGGTTACTGATCACTTCTGTTGCACCTTTCAGTACTTTCTTTGTTCAGTTCATCTAATGTTTTAACTATAATATTCTGTTTTCTGTTCTTGTCTGTTTTATGCCCCTTATATCTGGAGCGGATCTCACGATGAAATAGTTTGTTCTTACTTCATTGAATATATTAACTTTAGCTAGTTCTTTTTTATGCCCATAATTTATAAGTTTGGTTTTTAAAATGAAGTCCATAGTACTCGTTCTTATAATACTCATTTTCTCCCATTGGCTTTTCCTATTATATCTACTGTAATATTCTGTCTTCCACTTGATCTATTCTGTTAGATAGGCTTGCAATTGTAAGTCAATTTTTTTTAAATGACTTGCATGTTTTTTATCTCCAGGACTTGATTTTTTTTCAGGATTACTGTGTGTTTGTTCAACTCCCTTTCATGACTTCTTTATTCCATTTAATTGTTTATTTAATCTTCTTTGAGCTCTTTTAGCTGTTTATGTGCTTTGTTCTTGAGTCCATTTGTTTTCATTTGCATTCTCTTTGAATTTGTTTAGTTGTTTGCTTATATTCTCTTCAAATGCTTTGGGGTGTTTACAGATGTCCTCTTTCATTTCAGTGAGCATACTTATCATTTTCTTGAGCTCAGTATTGAAGATTACATCCATTTCAATTCATGCAGATCTTTTGTTAAGAATTGTTGATTTTTCAGGTGTTATGGTAGCTTTTTGTTGTTGTTTGGGGTGGTTCTTTTCCTTGCTTCTGTGATTAGATTTTCTTACTTGAAGTCAACTCATTGGTGGCTTTAATCACCTAAGGTCTTCCTGCTGAGACAATTCTCTATTCTGAAAAGACTGTGTCACAGTGACACAGAAATGTGGTGTGTATCTATAATCTATCATCTTGCCTTGTCTGTTTTTTGTGTGTTTGAGGCTATTGTGAATAGGAACAGATTCCTGATTTCTTTCTAATTTCTTTATGTAGTAAGATTGTCTAGGATCAAACTTAGTTTTCATCACTTACTGACTATATGATGTGGACAAATTACTCTGCCTCCGTTTCCTCATTGTAAATTGTAGATAACAGTTCCTATACCATAGCAGTCAAGCAAAAGATACTCCACAGATGCCAGCTGTTTCTTAGATTATGGCTGTTATATATATCATGAAAGTTAACATATTGTAGAAATTTTACGTGCAATCCTGTATGTGCTTTCCAATAATAAAAGCTACACTTATGTAGTATTTTCCATGTACCTTTTAAGCACTGAACATATATTAACCCCTGGTTCAGAAATAAAAATCACAGTGGGCATTAGAAAGTATTTTCAGCCAATAATGAAAATTCAACACAATAAAACTTATGAGGTGCTTTCTTTCCATTATGTTTCCTACTTCGCTATTGCAAGTGTCTTAAAAAATATTTTAGCTTCTGTTCATTTATTTTTTGAATTTAGTTCTAATATCGAGCATTGCCTGGGGCAGGGTGCGTATGAGTTATTTTTATTAGGAATTTTCATTCCAGGGTATAAGAAGGAGATTCAAAAGGAGTGAGACAGGACAGACAGAGCAGAGTGAGCCTGTGCTACTGAGATCACTTCTCCTCAATGGGCTTGCTCGGTGCAGTAGACCCACTATGTGGAAATATGTAAACTTCACTTCAGGATGGTCTTCCAGGGATAGCGAAAGCTAGAAAGAGGAATGTTTTATCTACCATCTTCCATTTTCTTCCTTGTCCCTTGTCCCTCAATCCCTTGTCTTAGAAGAAATCTAACCGAATATGCCTTCTTTCTAGGAACTCTAAAAATACCCATTGGTATTTGTGATATGGAGATTTATGGGATACATCTGTGTGTGCGTGTATGTATACACGTGCGTGCACACGTGTCCTCTTCCATGTCACACAACTCCTAAAACCCTTCAATTCGCCAGTGACAAATGTCTTTTTTATGTTATAGAGTTGGATGCTGGAGGACAATTACATAATTAACCATGATTCAACAATAAAGCTTCAAGTTTAAACCAGAAAGACCTGAGATTGGCAGGCTTTAGGATAGCTGAACACATGGAGGTCTGTGGAAGAGACTTCTTCCCACATGCCCTGCCCTATGTATATATTATATTTTGCTGTTCACCTGAATCTTTTGTAATACTCTTATAATTAATGGACACATCAAATAAGCATTTTCTTAGGTTCTGTGAGCTGTCCTAAATTAATGAAGGCTGAAAAGGAACTATGAGAACATCAATTTATAACCAACTAGTCAGAATTATATATAACAACCTAATACTTAAATCCTGCATCTAAAGCCGGTAGCCTTGTGGACTGAACCTTCAATTGCAGGACTCATTGTTATCTCCAGATACACTTTCAGAACTGAACGCTTCTTACTCAGGAAAAGTAAATGACTGAGATGGACCAGGGATTCTTTGTTTGACTAGAGGATCTTATCCTTAAACAGTTGTATGAAAAGGATTCTATTCAACATGTCAGTTTATGAGCACAATGCATCTTGACTAACATCACTCTTTCCATTGTTCTCGCCCATCTCTTCCCAGCCCAATTATGCAAATGTTCATATATCCATCACATGTCACAACGTTATCCTATAAAAATAGCTCAATATGATATACTTGCCAACCAGTCCCCCATTATTTATTTGAGGATCAACAATTTAAAAATAAAACAAATCTGGGTGCTGGTGGCTCATGCCTATAATCCTAGCTACTCAGGAGGCTGAGATCTGATGATCACAGTTCAAAGCCAGCCCAGGCAGGAAACTCCATGAGACTCTTATCTCCAATAACCCACAGAAAACTGAAGTGTTGCTGTAGCTCAAGTGGTAGAGCGCTTGCTTTGAGCTGAGGAGCTGAGAGGCAGGGCCCAGGCTCAGAGTTCAAGCCTCATGACCGACAATAAATAAATAAATCACAACTAAAGTTTTGATTGGGTTGCATTGAAACTTCATATATGTTTGTTTCAACTGTTTTGTTTATATATTTTTTTCTTTTTTATATGTTTTTATTGTAGAAATACTGTACAGAGCGGTTATAGTTACCTGAGTAAGTAATGAGTACATTTCCTATCAAGCATTGTTACCTCCTCCTTTGTTTTTCCCCTATTATTTATATTTTTGTTTTAAGACAGAGTATTATTATATTCTAGGCTGGCTTAGAATTTGATAGTCTCTGGTCTCAGCCTCCTCTATGCTAGGATCATAGGTATATGACACCCATGCCCAGCCTGTTTAAAGGAATAAACTAAAGCAAGAATAACATTATTCCCTCCTACATATAACACATACACACACACACACACACACACACACACACACACACACACGTCTTGACCCTTTGATTTTCAAGCAATTTTATAAGCTGAATAACTGTCTTCACAAATTCCTTGGCAGAAAATTCATTATATAATAAAATAACTTCAAGAATTGTTGTTCCTTTGAAATAAAATTTGATCAATAATATGACCTGATATCACTAAAAGAACTTGCCCTGTCAAAAGGGTGCAACCTCCTTTTTCTATATATGTGAAATTAGCAATGCACACTTGTGCATTCTTTGACTCTCTCATAAGATGTCAGGTTTTCACTCTTTGTTCCAAAGTAATTTCACTTTGTTGATTATAGGAAATATAAAAATTATCTTGATCCTAGTTATATATTTTCTCTCATTCGCTCCTCTTTATTAGTGAAACTTAATTGAATCGTTTCATTCAAGTAGGATCTTTTCCATTATGACTGCTGAACAGAACTCAAAATGTGCAGTTAATTTTTAGCAATGTTCAAAATAATATGCCAAGATTTTGAAAGGATTGGAGTTTTATAGGTAAAAGTGGCTGCTTTGCTTATAATATTGTACTTAGGGAAAATTAAAAAGACTAAATCTTTTCTAATAGGCTAAGAATCAGTTGAATTTTCCAAGGGACATTCATACTTCATATCTAATGGAGTGGCTGTGTTAGTTATCCTTTCCTTGTTGTGACAAATACTTGAGTAAAAGACTTTAGAGGAACAAAGATGCATTTGGGTTCATGTTTCTATGGATTTCTGTCCACAGTTTCTTGGCTCCCATACTGCAGACCTAATGTAAGGCAGAACATCATGATGGAGAAGAAGTAGTGGAGGACAGGTGCTTACGATATTGTGGTCAAGAAGTATAGACAGGGAAGAGAGGGACACTCTAGCAACCTATTTCCTCCATCTAGACCCCACTTCCTAATTTTTACCACCTCCCAATAATGCCATAAAATCATTAATCCACCCACAGACTAACTCAATAATGAAGTAAGAGCCCTCATGACCCATTCAATAAATGTACCTTCAGGTTTGAACATGAAAAAAAATGAAAGGTAAACTAAATGATATCTTACTAATTTTTAAAAAGGAAATTAATATTCCTTGTTTACCTGGGTGCTTAATTAAATTTTTGTGATTTACTAGAAAGCAAAGCACTTTATAAACACCTTCATCCTCTCACCCATTTAATGAGAATTTGAGGGTCCACCACTATAATAAGAATAGATCTTAGAGATGCAGGAAAATATGAGGCTTTGAAGCAATGTATCTGTGAGGTTTCCTTCATGTTCTCTGAACTAGGAAGTCACTTTTGTGAGTTAATGATCTTCACATAACATTTTCCTTTGCTTTTTTGGCTTTTGATACTACTGAGTCCTCTTCATAGAACGTGTTCTTGACTATCCGATTTCCTAAATCCTGCCCACAATGGGCCAAAGCCCAACATCACTTCATCCAGAAGATCTTATCCTATTCATTAAGCAGAATTATTATTTCATTGATCTTCCTAACATAAATTGGATCATCATGGTGACATGACTCTAGGCCCCTTGAGAGTAAAGTTCGAGTTCCTTAAGCTGGAAGACCACTGCATGATGGGGCTGTGTTCTTCTTTCCAGTCTCTTTCCTTCCTGCCCCATCACCTACAGTGGCCATGCTGAGTGTGCAGAGCTGGAACACACAGACTTTCTCACGTATAAATGACATTGCGTTATACTGCTGTGCTTTTCTTCTTTCTGGTATTTCTTTTTATCCTTCTTTTAGTCCTTTCATGATTAACTAATTGTGCTCAATCTGCTGATAGTATTTAGAAGTACTGAGCCTGTTTAGATTCACAATTTAGACCTAAGCTACTGGCTCTCATGATGTATTATCTTATGTGGCAAAGGTATCTTGATATCATATTGACTAGAAAGATTAAATGAACATGGAATTGTCAAAAATTATCAAATACCAAATGTTCAATTTAAGGGAAGCTATAAAGACAGTAATTCCCGTTCCTCCAGAACCCCGCTCTGACACCTGGGAGAGAGTTCTCAGAAGCAAAATCTATGCATAGATATCCCTGGCCATGGGCAACAGGCCCAACAGGGTCCCATTAAGTAGCACATTAACTTTCCCTGGACAATAATATATCCTTCCTCTGGGCCAGATGAGAACTGGGGCTTAACAGCAACAAAACAAGAAAATGTTAGCAACTAGCAAAGGGTGGGGGGCCTCAAATTCCATTGCAAAAACCCCTGATTCACCCTAGCCCTCATACAATGAGACCTGGTACTTGATCTCTCCTTCATGTTCTGTGAGATACCACCACCCTCCATACCTATCTAAGGAAAAGATGCTATAATCAAGTACTATTGACACAGTAGGGTGTTGAGCTAAAATTGCAGGAAACAACTATACACCATTCCACCTTTATTGTTCTGTGACTTTGCATATTGAAATCAGCAATGATGGGAGGATTTACACCACAAGAATTGGTAGATGCTACAAATCAGGGTTCTTTAGTCCGTAAGTAGCCTCTACAAACATATACAGTAAGCTAATCCTTAAACAACTAACCACATACCACCAACTGTGATCCCCTTTGTACATTCTCCTGGCTTTCAGAAATATTACAGCCATCCATAGGTTGGAAATATTACAGCCACCTATGGATGGCTGTAATATTTCTGTTTTCTTTGTTTCTCAGAGATATATTGAGATTTAACTTAAGATATTAAAAAAGCAGACAAAAGTTTAAAATTAGTGAAATATTCAATATTTTTGGCATTGTAACTCAAAAAGGTTCAATTCATTTAAATGAGATAACTGTTTATTAATTGGCTCATTGTCTAGAGATTAGTAGTCATATGAGAAGAGAACGTGGCTCAGATATAAGTGAACTTGGCTAGCTTACACCTAACTTGAGAAAATAAAAGCAATATAACAATATTCAGAATGTATCCAGAATATTATGTGAGTAAACACATTTTGTTTAGCAACTTGCACTAAAGAAAATCACAGAGAAGACAAAATCTAAGGTATATTTTAATATCTTTCTCACTAGGTAGCAAATTTGAACCATTTTCTTTGGAAAGATTAAGACAATCATCTATCCTAAAGGCCCCGTCAGTATAATATACATTATTACTATACATTTGTACATAACTATATTTTACAAGGCAAATCTGCAGGCCTTATCTTCTTCAATTCTATTAACACCTATTTTTATTTTAGACTCTCAGCACAATTCTCACCTTGCTTTTTTCCCCCTTACTTCCATATAAAATAGACATAAGATAAAATATGGCTTGTATTTCAAGTTCAGGTGAAGAATAAAGATGTACAACTACTCCATTTAGATCCATATCTCAGGCTTTGTGCTCTCTGCTCTGAACAATTGAATTAACATCAGCTCTATGTCCCTCATCAAAAACACAAGTTGAATCGGGAGACTGTGGATATTTATCATTGCAAGAAAAAAATATGTGTAAGGTAAGCACTACAGATAGCATTAGAAAACTACAGCAAGCTAGGTTTTCTTATTATTTATAGCATGCTTTTGAGAACATAAAAAAGGAACAGCCCTTGTCTACTGGGACTGTGGTTTAAGGACATCAAGAGGAAACAGACCAAATTAGCCAATCAGAAATGAGAGGTGGGAAGAAGGTAAGTTTCACAAATGAGATATTACTGGCTTGAACTATCACTTGTCTTACTTTGAGCTGGCTTTCTGGCTTTCTCCTGGGGAGGGGGGAATTTTATTGGGGGAACTGCATTCAAAAGATTTGGTGAAAAAATGATAATTCTGGAAACAAATTTTCAAGAGCAAGATTTTGCTGAGAAAAGCCTAAGAGAAATATGTTCCTCACATAAAGAAGCAGCCTAAGAAAATTTATAGGGAGAAGGGGAGTATCAAAACCTAGAGAAAACGAGAAGAAAAATATATATGAGCAAGAAAGGAAAGAAATTTTACCAAGACATGGGAAAGGAGGGACCTGAGACAGTCATGATGCATAACATACTATTATGTCTTTATTTGCTAACAAATCATAATCACACAACTCTCATAAGCAGAGCTTTCCCTTGCATGCTAGAATAAAAACTGTAAAAGCAGCCCTGAGCAGTAACTGGTTCTCTTTGTCCTGCGAGGTGCTTTCCTTCCCCCAGCCTCTTCTTCAGGTACCAAATACATGCTTACCCACCAAGACCCTCCTAGTGCTTTTTTATCTTTAAACGTCATCTCTGATTTAGAATGAAAAACTTTGCTCAGGCAAAGCAATTTCAGGCACTATTGAGCAAGAGGGTTTTTTTTTTTTTTGCCTGAGTCCATGGAATCTATCATATCCTATCAATTGTATCTACACCATATTTAATTATCTTTTAGCTTTTGAAGCAGGCTGTGTGTGTGTGTGTGTGTGTGTGTGTGTGTGTGTGTGTGTGTGTAACTTCACATAGCAGATAACTTACCCATATTAGAATTAAACAAGTAGAATATTTAAGGTAATAAAAATTTAAGCATGTTCAAGAATTGGATTGTATAATATTCATTGGCAAATCTGAAGGTCACAAGAGAGCTCCTTAGTATAAAGGACAGTTTTCAGGTGATTTGGTGGTCTTTGGGAATATACAGAAATACATGTTGGCAATATTTTATTCCGGCCTTTACTCATAAGTCCTCTGACAAACATTTACAAAGCAGCTATTCTATGTCAAGCCAAGATTCCAGAATTTGTTCTCTATGGAAAACAATACGGAAAAGATAAGCTCCAATGGGCATTACATTATAGTGTGAAAGAAGCAGACAAACACACAAGAAACATGCCAGCTAGTCAGACAGTGCTATACAAAAAAAAGCAAAGAGTAAAAGCAGACATAATTCCAACTACATGGAGGTGGAGATGAGGGACTCAAGGTTCAATATAATACCTGGTAGAAAATAAATAGTAAGACACATCCCAATAATAAGCTAGGCATGGGGGTGTATACCCTGTAATGTCAGCCACTCAGGAGGAGAAGATAAGAAGATACTAGTCTGGGCTGGCATTGGACAAAATGTGCAAGACTCTTCCTAATAAAGAAAAAAGGATAAAGGCACAGTTTGTGTGATAAAGCATTTACCTGGCAAAACAAGACCCTGAGTTCAAACCCATGTGTTAAAGAAAGAAAGAAAGAAAGACAAAGGAGTGATAGCAGAGAAACAAGTTCAGGTTTCACAAAGGCCAGTGTGAATGCTGATTATGGAGTGGATGAGGACAACAAGAAGAGAAGTTTTCAGGTTTAGGGTCTGGTTTAGCATACTGTAAACAGGTGCTGCTTGTGCACTGGACAGAATGGTACTGAGAGGAGAAATGAAATGTTGGCTGGAGTAACTGAACAGGTGAGGGAGCCTTAGCTGGAATGGAGATTCATAAAGGAACCGGATTGTGGAGAGAACAGAGAGATGTGAGTTCCCTTTGGCCAATGAAGTTGGAAATACTTATTTTAGATCCATAAGAATATAAGTAGACAAGCTAGCCTGGAACTTAAGAACATGGAAGAGCAGAGACAAATCTGCGAGTCCTTGTCTTACAGACATGAAACCCAAAGAGTAGACAGAGATTCATAATAGCATCTGCAGGAAACAGGGGAAGAACTTCCCTGACAAACTCTGCAAGTGCTTTTGCCTGAGAAGAGGTGTGTGTGGCAGAGCTCAAGGTGGGAGACAAGGGTGGCCTAGAAGCCAAGAGGGGAAAGGGGTGAGTTGACTCTCAGAGTTGACAAGCAGCAGTCCTAGGACCTCATCAGAACGAATGTGAGCGTGAGGAGGATGGAGATGGCATGCAATAAACACAGAAGATAAAGTATAAACACCAAGTGACACCCGTTTAAGATGGGCGTCTCTGGGGGAAAGGGTCACTGGAGATGGCTATGATGGAAACTACTAGAACTTATTTGCATGTTGGTGGCAATTATCCAACAGGGAATGGGAAATGGATGTGAGAGTTGAGTGTGGGTGATGACAGGTGCAACCTTCCTGAGAACCCCGAAAGTGTGAGGAGCCAGAGCCTAGGTAAAGCCAGTGGCAACGGGGAGCAATAGGAACCCTTAGTCTAGAGCAGTGGGAGAGGGCACGAGGAAATACAGGTATAGATTTTAATACAATGGCTGACTTGATTATGGATAGAGTTCCCACCTTTGTCAATGAACTATGAGAAAAAGCGATGTGCTGAGAGGCAGTGAAGAGCTTCTGAAGAGAACAAATGGCATAAATATCTTGGACAGAGCTGAGTACTAGTGGCTCATATCTATAATCCTAACTTCTCAAGAGGTTGAGATTTGAGGATTGTGGTTCATGAGACTCTTATCTCCAATTAACTAGAAAAAAAAGCAGATGTGGAGCTACAACTCACATGGTAGAGCACCAGACTGGGGAAAAAATGTTGAGAGACAATACCCAGGCCCTGAGTTCAAGCCCTAGTATTGGCATCAAAAAAAGTGTACAATAAGAAACTGAACATGCTAGGGAAAGGCACTGAGATTATTGCCTATTATTCATCTGAAATTTGTTGAGTGATTAAATCATTTAAAGGCTGACTAATCAATAGCAATACTTGGAGGTATCCTCTCTTTTTTCTCTCTCTCTCTCATCCTCTCTCTCTCACTTGCTCACTCTCTCCCTCTCCCCAGCAATGTTATATTCTTGAGTTTAGCATGGAAAATGTAAACAGGTTGGCCCTCCTGTAGAGAACTCCACATAGAACAATGTAGGGAAGTAAGGTTTCCATGGGGGAAAAAACAATGATGGATCTGGAATCAAAGGTAGATCAGAAGGAAAGAGATGGCATCTGCTTTATAGTTGTTCAATAAAATGTGCAAGAATCGACCAGGTGCCATTGGCTCACACCTGTAATCATAGCTACTCAGGAGGCTGAGATCTGAAGATCACAGTGCAAAGCCAGCCCAGACACAAAAGTCCATGAGACTCTTATTTCAAATAAACTACTCAGAAAAAGCCAGAAATGGTATTAAAGCTCATGTGGTAGAGCTGTAGCCTTGAGCAAAAGAAATTCAGGGACAGTGTCCAGGCCCTGAGCTCAAGCCCCAGGACCAGCAAAAATAAAAATAACAGGGGGAATCATAGAAAAATTGAAGCAGAATTGCTTCAATAGAAGACTAGAAGGGCTAAAAAGATGAGGTGAGGGTCAGCAATTTATATTTGTATAATCATATAAGATGATGCTAAGTGAAATGAACTCCAAGACATGGGCACAAGAAGTTTTTCTTTGTTGTTGTTGTTTTTAAGGTACTATGTGATTTCTTGTTTCTTTTGTATTTCCCCTGTTGTCACTGTATTTGATTTTGGTACCCTGGGTATTGTATATACATTTATCTGAATTAGGGAAGGGAAGGGAAACAACAGAATAGTGAAACAAATAGTGCAACAGTGATACTCATAAGACAATATGTCAGGAATGATCTGTATAAGCAGGGTTGGAGAGGTTAGGGGAAAGATAAGGGAGAGGGTAACAAGTTCAACAAGAAATGTACTCACTACTCACTTATGTAACTGTAACCCCTCTGTACATCACCTTGACAATAAAAAATTTCCATTGGATACCAAGATTATTAAGTGACTTTTTATTGATGCTGATTGGCAAGGACATAGTCATGAGGTACAGTTTATGGCTACAGTGGAGAGAGGGAAATGTACTGGAGATGAAAGTAATAGAGAAACTGATAAAGCAAGATGTGAGATCATCTTGTATGTGGATCAGCAAGTGTTATGGGGAGTGGAAACAGAGGGAGAGTCTGGTGCTCTACTCACACACTTCAGGTGAGTGGTTGTTAGTGAGAGGCAGGAGGGGAGGGCATAGCAGTGGCACAGACCAATAGCAGGGCAGGAATGAATGTGGGCTCAGCAGACAAGGCAAGAGCCATGGCTAAGAAGTGGAACTGGAGAAAAGCAAATGGTGGGTTCTAAAGTCTTGTTTGGATGTGGGTGGGTACTAATAATCTTTTATTTGAAATGGCTTCTGAGAAGCTCTATTGTAAAATAAAGAAGGGGTTAGGAGAACAAAGGATCTTTAATAACAGATATACATCATGTTAAAGGAGGCATTAATTCGTGCAAATAGTGATACGAACAGAGTCTGCATGTTATACGTAGAAACAACAATGAATTAAGACAGCTGTGGCCTCTGGTTTCCTGGAACTTACATTCTGGTGAAGGAAGAAATCAACACATATGAAGTGTGAAATTCGCTATGAAGTGAATTGAGATAGTGTGGTTGTGATCTGATCAAGTGAGATCATGAGATCAGGTAACTGAAGAGTCTGTAGAGAGAGGCTTCAGAGCAGGACCCAACAGAAGGGTAGAGGCAGACAGACTAGAAAGACATTTATTTAAGTAGCCTCCAGGGCAGGGTGGACTAGAGAGTCTGGGGCATCTGAGTCACCTGGGGTTCAGAATCAGGTGAACCCAGGTGGAATGTGCTCAGAAGGACTGAAGCTCTGGGTAGCACAGCATCTGTGTTCATTTCCAGCTGCTGCTGTAACAAAAATGCCAGGAGCCAGGCTAACTTGAAAGAGCAGAAGAGTAGCCTCTCATTGCTTTTCAGGCTAGACATGTGATAGCAAAGTACCAGCAGGATTCAATTCCTCTTGGAACAAAACCCAGTTCCATGCCTGTCTCCTGGACAGGAGCAATCCTTGGCTTTTTTTGCTTCTTTTGGAGGTGAAACATTTTAGCGTATTTTTATTTTATTGTCAAGGTGATGTTCGGAGGGGTTGGTTACATGCATAAGGCAATGAGGATACTGCACATGCTGCGTCCACATCACACAGCTCTCTGTGCTCCGTGCACGCGTGTGCCTCCGCTTCTGTGACTCCATCTCTCTTCCCTTCTACAGACACAGGTCATGATTTGGAGCCCAGAAGAACCCACTATGACCTCATCGGAATTTGATTGGATCACAAGCTCTGGGGTGAGACATTATTTTGAGAGACACTACTCAAGCCAATAAGCCAGTGTCAGATTACTGTCTCTTAAGCAATCGGAAGCACTAAACATCAACCTGGGCAGCATCACCCGGAACTCGTATGCTAAAAACCACCACTGCAATGTGATAAGGGGCCCCTAACAACATGGGGTGCAAGGTGGGACTTTCAGTAACTGTAAGAGGCAGGTGAAAAGGGACATGGAGCACACCTTAATGGGGGTACACCTCCACTGTGGAGGGGACAGGCAGCACCACAAGTATCATGCATTGCTAAAATTCATCTCTTAAAAGCCCTAACCTCCAATGGGATGGTATTTGGAGACAGGAGGAAATTGAGGTCCTACAAGGTCCCAAGGGTGGAACCCTAATCAATAAAACGGACATTGTCATGAAAAGAAGAGGCCCCTAGAGAGTCCTGGCTCTCCAAACAGAGGAAAGACCCTGCGGGACCCAGAGAGATAGTGACTGTCTGCAGTCCAGGAGCAGATACGTCACCCAGCTCTGCACCTAGCATCTAGCCTCCAGAACCATCACACCATTCAAGTCTATTCCTTAAGTCATCCACTCACTCAACGGCAGCCCGAGCTCACTAAGACAGCAAGGTTTCACTCAGGATCTAATTAATTAGACTCAAGGGGCAAAAGGAAATGAAAAATAACCAAAGTACTCATTTGGATAGTGTAGCGTCATCTTGGCAGTCTTTATGACAAGAGTCCTGATTTGATCATGAAGGGTTTTTATTAAATGAATATTTATTGTGTATTCCACATGTACAATCCACCCAGTTATATCACTAATGTCCAGACTCCAGGCAAGATGTGAACTTTGATGCACTGCCAAAGAGACAGAAGGTGACTTTGTGAGGCCCCTGTGAACTTCAGCACCCCGAGGCATTGCAGGAAGCAATGTTCAACTCTGGTCATTGTTTCAAAGAGAAGAAAAATACGCTTCTGCTGTGAGGGTAATATGATAAGAGCTATTTCTTAAGGTGCAGAAAACGTAATTGTTCTTTTTAAAAAACTAGAAACCTCAGGAGGCTGAGATCTGAGAATTTTGGTTCAAAGCCAGCCTGGGCAGGAAAGTCATGAGACTCTTATCTCCAATTAATAAGCAAACAGCTAGAAATTGAGCTGTGGCTCCAGTGGTAGAGTACTAACATTGAGCAAAAAAGCTCAGAGAGTTCAGGCCCTGAGTTCAAGCCCCAGGACCAAGACAGACAGACAGACACACACACACACACACACACACACACATACACACACACAC
>NW_012267237.1:10722929-10769384 GCF_000151885.1 Dipodomys ordii
ACACACACACACACACATTAGAAACAATATTCAGACAGTATCGATTTTATTCCTCTCCTCTCTAGCAACAAGAACTGAAATTATTCCACCTTCTTCTCTCTGTCTTCCAGCTCTTACTTCATGTTTTATTCCTGCTATCACAGAGCATTTCTATTTGATTGCCACAAGGGAAATTATTTTGACCCTTGATAACAAGTTTAGGAGCCTCCTGCAAACTAATTTCACAGTTTGTATTCATTTGAAGTTGGCCCTGGAAGAGCACAGAAATAGAAAGCAGGGGGTCACTCTGAAGGACTGGTCAGGTTTAACGTTTTTATTAACAACCTAGAACACAAAAACACTGCAGGCATGCAATCTGATCCTGAGTTGGGAATTGCAGCAATGACAGGAATGAATAGAGGAGAAACACACAAAATGAGTGAAAGTTGGCAAGTGGTAATCTAATATGTCTTAGAACTGGAAAAGCCTTCCAGAGGATGACTGTCAGAGGATGATTGCAGTGAGTCAAATATTAACGTCCTGAAAGCTTGGGGGTGGTGGCAACGTTAATGGCGCACGCTGGCAGTGCCAAGGCGGCTTAGACAATGACCAAAGCTATTTTGCACAGCAGATGAAGAAGCACTGTGGGGAAAGGAAACTGTGAAAGACTTCAGAGATGGCATCTTGAATTCGCCATGGTGTTGGATGTGTTATTACTCAGCGACTCCCTCGATCTCAGAGTCATTAGAGGCATAGATCAAGGAAAGAGTGAAGGGGGAAGACTGACATGGGCAGAAAAACAAGTTGGGGAGAAGCCTCAAAGCGATAATCTGACCCGACGGCTCCAGCCATCATTTTTGTTTATTTTATTTTATTTGTGAACATACTGTACAGAGGGGTTACAATTACATGGGCAGGATAATGCATACATTTCTTATCAAGCATTGCAGCCTCCTCCTTTGTTTATCCTTCACATCCCTTCCCAGCCTCCCCCCTCCCCCGCCCCCAGTCCAGCCATCATTGAAGGTTACCGAAAGCAGTGCCACACCTTATGTAAAAGCAGTGAAGTCTAACAACCTCCCAGTCCCCATTCTGCCCATGTTTAGTGACTTGAGCTTGGGGAGGGGAGAGGCTTAGAACTCTATCTAAGTGATGGGAATGCTTATTTCTTAGGATTGTTTAAATCATGACAGACCATGGTCAGGCTAATCTGTATAGTGTGTCTCTGATGCAGACATTTTCAGCAAATGCTGACTAGGACAAACAACGATAAAAGTAACAATCCACACGTAACTGGGAAGGGATGTTTTTACATAAATATAGATGCATTTTTGTCAAAAGTTTTATTTTACTTAGTGATGATTTGGGCAGAGGAGTTTTTCCTAGACTATGACATTCATCTTGTAGTTTCTCCACAGCTACTCAACAGTCCTTCTGGTAGGGAGTATTCATTGTAAGTAGTTCACAGTCCTCATCAGTTTCTCCACCATCTGTCCTCCTGCTCTCCTTAATCAGAATAGCCCTAATAGGCAGTCCTGGATCTAGTGTTTTTATCAACCAAGAGAAGATGGAATGAATGCCAGATGGTAAATTTGTGCGTATCTAGGACAATCACTTTATTTAGCTACAAAAACAAACAAACAAAATTGAAACAGTGGCTTCTTCTTTTGCTACGTTGGCTTTCCTGGCTAGATATCTCCTTGAACTTTTTTTGGATGACAAAAAAATAATTCCCATCCACTCTTTGCTCAGCACAGACAAGCTCACACTGAGATGTTCCAAAGTTTTACAGAATATTCCAGTTGTGCTGGGGGTTTTGTTGTTTTTTAAAGTCTCAGTCCTTGGGTCATTGTCTCCTATTGTCCACATGAGATCTTTTTTTCTGTGGGTTTTTTTTTGGCTAAAGAATAAGTGGGTGGTTTCTTTTTGAGAAGGTAGATATATTTGAAGGGAATTTCGTATGAATTAAAAGATGTAGGCATTTGCAAAGTGCAGGCATGCTCTGAGGAGAAAGAGGTAAAACACCCAGTTAAATAGAATTTCTTCCTTCCCCAAGTGTGCTTGCTGATTTACACATTTCACAGAGACAGGGGAGGTAATGAACAGGTATCCACAAAGCGTTTTGCTGAGGTTAGAGGACAGCCCGGCCCAAGGTAACCTAGAGTCGCTGTGCTAATTAACAACACCAGACCACATTCCATTTTCAATTGAAAACTTGTGCTCCAATGGCTTGATCAATCAGATAACACTACAGAAAGACTTTCTTCTGAAAAAAAGAAATGAATAACAGAAGACATCTAGATGCTGCCCAGACGTGTCAATTTCTTTTTCCAAATTGAACATTTTTTTTCAGAGTCAGTACAAACTATCAAGTAGATGCTGATGGAGACACCACATTAAGATAATAGATCCATTGTCTCCAGTCTCTATCATCTTGATGTGAGATATTATGAATAACTGCTTCACTTTTTGATATGATTACCTCAACAACTACCATTCATTAACAGTGGGACAAGATAGCAACAGAGACAATGATATCTTAATATTTACAGAATTTTCTCCCAAATCATTCAACTTTACCCAAAAGAAACAACTTTCTTGAGGTGGGAAAAGTATTCTACTTTTTTGTACTCTCATTTTCTAACATATGACAAAAAATAGACAAAATTAAACCAACAACAGTGTTCTGTTTAGAAATTGTCACACTGAAGAAATTGTCCTTGGGAGGCTGAGGAAGGAGATTTCTGAGTTTGAAGCAAAGTGTATGAAGGAAAATCCAATAACTTTTTAAAAAAGACAATTTAGTATCAAAAAATGAAAACTTTCCAATAGACAAGAATATGCTGCACACATCACCTTACCATCCAACTCATGGCCTGAAGCAGAAAGCTATCTTACTTTAGTTCTGTTTCAAATTCATGCTTTCCTAGCCTGTTGACATAGAAATGACAGAAAGCCTGCTATATGTAAGAATCAAAAGCAGCTACACAGGGTACATTGAAATCTTTTCCACTTGTAACATGCAGTTTACGGGTCTCTGGCTTAATGTAGGATAGCAGGTTCCATGCCCCATAAGCCCGTCCTGGGACTTAAACTCAGGGCCTGGGCACTATCCCTGAGCTTTGTTACCTAAAGCTAGTGCTCTACCATTGAGCCACAAATCCACGTCAGGACTTTTTGATACTTAATTGAAGACAAGAGTTTCACAGACGTTTTTGCCCAGGCTGGCTTCCATCTCAGCCTCCTGAGTAGCTAGCAGGACAAGCGTGAGCCACCGGTGTTCAGCTTCCAGCTTTTTATGACGGCATTCTGCCAATCTCAAGGTAAGGCAAGGCCTCTCATATTTTGGCTAGCTATTTTTTGTTGATCCAGATAAAAATATAAGTTTCCTTTGGGAATTTGCTGATAAACTTAAATTTAGGTTAGTAGTTTGGGCTAAGAGAAGTAATTAAAAAGTGAATTATTTTTCTTTATGTGGTTACTCTTCTAGGGTCTATATTTCTATTTATTAGCATACATGAACTGTGTGTGTGTGTTGGGGGGGGGAGTTATGGTAACATTTGCTTAGGGGCATACAATGTACCTACCACACTCCCTTTCTCCCTCTCCCAACTCCCAGCTCCTGAAAACATTTCCAACAGTTCTCATTGTTCTATCTCATTACACGTAAGCAAATAACTTCAACCATATTCATCCTTATTCACCCTTTTATTAGCCGTCCCCGCTCCCAGGGGTGCCTATCACCCTCATTGGACAAACTCCATTTCCTGTCCTTCACTTTTCCATTTGAGGTCCATTTTTTATACAGCACTTTAATGGAGAGAACTAATCTTTGATTTTTTATAAGATTTGATACAAAAATATTCTGCTCTTAAAGTGTTATTTGGACTTCATCTGTCCAAAAAAAATACTACCAAAGCTGGGCACTGGTGGTTCACATTTATAATCCTAGCTACTCAAGAGGCTGAGTTGTGAGGATCGCAGTTCAAAGCCAGCCAAGGCAGGAAAGTCCATGAGACTCTCATCTCCAATTAACCACCAAATAAATAATAATAAAAAAACATGGCAGAAGTGGAGCTATAGCTCCAGTGGTAGAGCATTAGCATTGAGCCAAAAGAACTCAGGGACAGTGCCCACTCCCAGACTTCAAGCTCCAGGACTCACACACAGACACAGACACAGACACACACACATACACAGACACACACACAGACACACATACACACACACACACACATAGACACACACATACACACACACATATACACTTACTTCTTGGAAGAAAAAAAAATAGCCATCTTCTAGTGCCTGGGCTTAGCTACTGTCTCCATAATGACCTGGATGATTTCATCCCCACTGCCTCTCTGTGATCTGGCCTGGGACAGTGTGGAACTGTTACCAACCTCGCTCACTCCGATTTGAGTTATTATGCCTTCTGTGATTGAATCACACATTTCCTGCTGCACCAAGGTTATCTAGCTATCTGGAGCACATTCCATTTTGTTGCAGGTAAAAGCAAGCTATCCTACATTAGGTCTGATAGTGCAGCATTGAACGTCTGCTACCTTAGGGGTTTTCGTCACTGTTCAGATTAAAATGCCTGATAGAGACATTTGTATATTATCATTTACTAGTTATTGCCTAAGACTTGGAAATGTGTTCTCTCAAAATGTCTTGGCTATGGAGAGAAAGGATGGAGACGGTGTCTCTGTTATTTGCTAGAGGAAATATGTCCTTTATTTACACCATTAAGCCATTTCTCTCTAAATTGCTTTGCTTATAATTGATATAATGTCCTTTAAATTCTTTTACAATGTGAGTACTACTCTGTCACCGCGAGTACTATCTTGCACCTGGAATATTGTTCCATAAGAAGGGAAATTAAAAGAGAAAAAGAGAGAAGCTTTAATGTTTACAGCTTAACAGCTGGGGGTGAGGAGAGAGCATGAGATAAACGAAAAGGAAGTGAAGACAAACATGTTTAATAAATGTGGTTTCTCAACATACAGAGTAAATCCACACACAGATTAAAAAAAATAATAACAGGGAGCTGGAAATTCTTCCAGGTCAAAGTTCAGGAGGTGTTAGAGTCCCTACACTTCTGCTGGGTGCTTCCAGCAATACAGATGACAGGGGCCCCTCGTGACTGGGACTTCCTCTAAAGACCTAAAGAGGAACCCCAACATTTCCATGTAACTACAACTCCAGAATTTCACACGCACAAGCAAATCTGACACCTGCTTATACAGACCTGAAAGGAACATGGCCCTAGCTGTTTTGATTTGCCAAGGAACCAACCCAAATATATTTCTCCTCTATCTCATCCAATTATCGAAAGAGTTGGAGGGACCGGGTGCTGGTGGCTCACGCGTGTAATCCTAGCTACTCAGGAGGCTGAGATTTGAGGATCACAATTCGAAGGCAGCCCGGCCAGGAAAGTCTGTGAGACTCTTATCTCCAATAAACAACTCAAAAAAAAGCCGGAAGTGGCACTGTGGCTCACGTGGTAGAGCAGTAGTAGTCTTGAGCACAAAGAGGCTCAGGGACAGCACCCTGATCCTGAGTTCAAGCCCTAGGACTAGGGAAAAATAAAGAAAAAAAGAAAAGATTGAACTCCCTGCCTTGTAGCATCCTCCTGGATCTCAATTGTTCTACCAACCTTCCGCAGACCTGCCTGCTGCCCTCTGTCACCTCCAACCCTTCCTCAAAAACTAGACAGGCTTTATTTTCAAATCAGAATACAATCCCATTCGTTGCTTCCTAAGGCTGTCCTGTGGCTTTCTAAAGCAGAATGATGTGCGGAATGTTTCTCTCAGGCTGCAAAGCAACACAGGCTTTCCTCTCTGCTCTGGCCTTGCCTCCACCCCAGCTCATCCCAGCCCACCCTCCCGGTCTCTGCTCCTGAGATTCCTGCACAGAAACCTTTATCAGAACCTCACACATCATGGGCCCGGCCCTCCCTCAAGTCTTTTCCTCCTATACCTGGTTTGTTGAGTGGGCTAAATTTGGGAAGGGATAATTAGAAGAGTTTGACTCTTTTTCCCACCCCTGTTCTACAAAGGCTCTATTAAGCCTCTCTTCCTTAACTCCAACAGGGCTCGAAGCTTTCAGCTCGTGTTCTTAAAAATAAAATGAAATACGGAATCATTCCCACTTGCCAAGGTAAAGTCTTCTCTCCTGTTCCTCTCTGGCCCTGGCCCTATGTTCAGGAATCAGCATGAGCAGGAGACCGCGACTCTCAGATACTTTTCTTTACCTCCTTGCTTCGCCTCTGCTGTCCAGCACCTGGATCCTTGAAGTTGGAGATGGAGTGAAGAGAGATTAGCAAGAACTTAAATCAATAAAATAAAAATCCCATGACTGGTGAAGGTGAGCTCTCCGGATGCCATGGCACATGCCCACATGCTAGCTCTGCCTTGAAGAAAGTGTCGAGCAAGTCACAGTCGCCCCTCACTGCCACCATGACTACCACATAGCACTGTTTCCCAATGTGATTGGTGCATTCTCTCAAGAGCTATTCAGCCACCTCCCATGTGCATCATCCGGGCATCCTGCTTGTTCTGAGAAGTCTTCCAAGGAGTCTCCGTGGCCTCCATCTGTGGCTCTAGGGTACATCCATGTCCCTCCCAACACCCAAAGATGCCAGACCCTTCCATTGTCATTTTTCTTCCTCATCCTACCATTGCCTGTTTCTCCAGCCAGCGCTCTATCTTTAGGATTCTAAAAAGATAGGCAAGAGCCTACTTGCCTCCCAAATCTCAAATTCTCCCGAAGCTGCTCTTCCTTACATTATAAATACATTAAAAACAATAGCAAGAAAGAAAAAAACATTTGTGTCCCTGTCTTGGGGCTCATTTCACTTAACATCATCTTATATGGTCATATGTACATAGCTTTTGACCTTTCCTGCTTGTCCTAGATATATACTAGTTATCCCAAATAAAGGAAACCATGGAACCTATGTTTTTTGGGCCTGGCTTACTTCACTTAATATAATGTTACAAGTCTTTCCATTTTCTAACAAATTGGGCAATGTCATTCTTTCTGATAGAGACATAGAATTCCATTGTGTATATATACCACATTTTCTTGATCCATTCATCTACTGAGGGGCATCTGGGTTGGTTCCATATCTTAGCTATGACAAATAATGCTGCAATAAACATTATGATACATTAAATGCTACTCTAAAATCTATTTTAGATGATATTCTTCAGTCTATGTAAATATGTTTTAATTCCCCCAGTTGGGATCAAATCGCTTACGGTTTTTCATACTGCTACCCCATGAAACCAGCAAACTAATATATTTGGAAATATGTCTATTCAGTGATTGCTGTTCGATACCCATAGCTTAGCTGGCTGTTCAATGTTGAAAAGTCTAGTCTCAACAGTATTGTTCATTTAATTGATGACTACTGTCTTCATCACACAGCTGTTAGCCTGTCAAAAGATGGTTAATGAACTTGGAAATATATGTTGCATTAACTTTTCTGCCCTAAGGTTAATCATGGGAAATATTTTTAAATATGCTTTTGATGTGCTAAGTTTCTCCAATTAATATTAAGGAAAGTAAGTTGAGAGGGAGAGCGTCAACTCAAAGATGGCTTAACATCCCCATCTGGCACTGGAGGCATATAGGAGTAAAAGAAATTACTGTCTGTACTTTCTCAGGAAGCCTCTGGCTGTCCTCAAGGTGCTGAATTCTACATTCCCTGAGCAAGCCAGAGGAACCATTGATCGATCTATCAAGAAAATGATCTTCAAAAGAGTACATTATAGGAATTTATTTTCTCATGTAATAAGCGTTTATTTTTCTTTATATAAAAATGGGCATTAGCCAGGCACCAGTGGCTCATGCCTGTCATCCTAGCTACTCAGGAGGTTGAGATGTGAGGATCACAGTTCAAAGCCAGCCAGGGCAGAAAAGTCCATAAGACTCTGATCTCCAATAAACTACTAGAAAACCAGAAGTGGCTCTGTGGCTCAAGTGGTAGAGTGGTCTTCTTGAGGTGAAGAGCACAGGGACAGCACCTAGGCCCAGAATTCAAGCCTCATGACCAACAACAACAACAACAAAAAAAAGGGCATTATAATCTATGCTAGAATAAGATGACATCATATTCTATGACTAAGTCCATGAGCAAAATGAGCAAATAGTGTATTTCCAGCAACAAAATGTGTTTTGCTAAGGAAGCAGCCCCCTAAAACTCATAGGTAATATTTTATATTAAATATTAAATCTTTCTAAGACAAAATCTATGTGTTCCCTCTTTAGAAAACAGCAATGCAGGGGGGGATTGGGCGGGGGGAGGGGGGAGGATGTGAGGGGGAAACAAAGGAGGAGGCTGCAATGCTTGATAAGAAATGTACTCATTATCTTAGCCATGTAATTGTAACCCCTCTGTACAGTATTTTCACAATAAAAAAAGATATATTAAAGGTTACCTAGGGACAAGTAATTTTACCTCCATTTTCTATTATATGATAACATATTTTTACCTGCTAATTAGAGAGAATGAAAGAGATTTTTAAATTGATATGAAAAATGCATCACCATGAATGAATGAAATCAGTGAGTAGATGGCTCAGGAGCTGGGTGGTTCTGTTAAATATTCTCATTATTTTGAGTGATCTGGTGTTTTGTATTTGTGGAATTATGAATGTATTTTATGTCTGGGCAGGAAGTTTGATTATTAAATCATTGTCTGATACCCAATATCAGGAACCTAAAAAAAAAGAAAGAAAGAAAACAGCAATGCACAATATATTTGTTGCTGCTGCTACTGAAACTGTCCCTCTAATACCAATCCTTCTACGTGTTGTCATTTTAGTCTTTATTGATTCGTTTGCTATTAGACTGAACTCTGGGAATATAAGAGCGACATTTGAAATGATGGAGATTACATGGGTCATTAAAAAGATATTTTGTGATCTAAGTCTCCTTATTTTAGTTTCCATTAGTGTAAAATTAAAAAAAACAATAACAGTAATGGCCTTGGATTTAAACTTTCCATTATTCATCTGAGTCTAAAATAATGATTTTTTAACATTTTGATATAGTCAATTCAGTCACTTTCTCTTATGCCAAGCCCCAAAAATATTCTAATGATGACATCAGTGTTGAAGATGTAACCACCACTGGAAGGAGGAAATCAATTTATATTTGAATGAGATTTGCATTTTTTTTTCAAGTACACCTCTTGTCACCAAGTGCATTTGCTGAGATAGAGAAGTCCCTTTCAGATTTCCTGGGCTCATCTGTTTTCATCTTGGCTGAAGGCGAGAATCACAGAGTAGCTGTGAAGTAAAGCAGGAGCACCCGCTCCTCCCTCAGGTTAGAGACACAGTCAGAGATTGCAGGGAGTGGTCTTTACCACACTTAGTCTCCACACAGCCTACTGCTCTGAGGATCAGCTGTCCTCTGAACATGCACAGCTTCCATGCTTTTCGCACCTGGAATATTGGTCAGTTTCAAAACCAGCCCTAATGAAGCTCAATTACGTAATAGTTTACTTTAGTAAAACTAGAAAAAGAATGTGAGACATTTCAAACACAACACACCTATAACCTACCCTTCAAGAGGCAGAGGCAGGAGGATTGTAAGTTTGAGGCCAGTCAGACAAAAATTGAAAATGCAAAAGAGTTGAGTGCCTAGCTCAAGTAGTAGAGTGGTTGCCTAGCACATGCAGGGACCTGGATTCACCCCCAGCATCCCTCCAAAAAAGTTTAAATATTAGGGAAGCATAATGAATAATAACAATGTGTCAGAAGCCACAGAGAAGAGACAACTTTGAGTCTTCCTGGATGGACTCATTACATGACCGGGTCACCAGAGGGAAGGACATAAATGCTTGTCCTCAGTCTCTGGAGTCCACATGCGTTGTCCTCAGTTTTTCCTCTTTTCCCGAACATACCTTTATCCTAATTTAACTTCATTAGGTGAGGGATTGTTCATGAAGCTAGGTATGCCCACATCACAGGAACAAAGCCCAGGTATGAGGACAGTGCTAGGAAATTAAGGGGCAAAATCCCAGTATACTGTATTTGTCATCTACAACTCATTAGTTCTTGTCCCTTATTTGTCAATGTGGTAATTTTTCTTTACTGGAACATGAAAGGGAAAATTAAGTATTGAAGCTTAATCTACACACAAAGGAGAAGCATTGGCCATGAAAGAAATGTGCTCATGGAAGTAATGTTTTGTTAAGGAAACATACTTCTTACAAGAATGCTCAATACAGATTGAGGAAGATTGAAGGGTAAGGAAGAAGAACCAGAGAGCCTCAGTCATGATCTCTCGGTGTTGGTCAGAGTTAGGGAGGGCAGGATGAAGAGGTGAACCACAGGGGACTTTTAGGAAAATAAAACCAGTCGGTGTCACACATCACTATACAGTAATCCATTCTACTCAAGGACTTCACTGGAATGGCAGGGGAAAAACAAAGGAGGAGGCAACAATGTTCAATAGGAAATGTGCTCATTACCTTGCACATGTAACTGCACCCCCTCTGTACAGTATTTTTACAATAAAAAGTACAAAAATATAGATTAAAAAATAAAGGATTTAACTATATATGGCTTTGACCATGTATAGTAAGTAGGTAAATAGATAGAATATCTATTCAGCTGACAGATAGATTGATGGGTGGATGGGTAATATAGCTTTATTGATTGATAATAGAAGATATAGATGGTAGATTAATTGATTGATAGACAATAGAATCAAAATAAATTTATTCGCTATTGCTGACATGAAAAGTATGAAAAGGTTAAATAACCACTAAAAACAAAGTGGCCTGTTCTATAGCCAAAGCAGGCATGTATTAATCTCTTTTCCCTATCATATTCCACTGCTGTCCATTTGTACTGTGCGTGGACTGCCGAACAGTCACCATCAATGTCTGATTCTGTATAATGGAATCTGGGCCAGGCACAGTTAATGGTCTCTTCGGCATCCGTGACCATGGCTCTGAGACTTAGAGAAGTCCATTAAGCAGAGGGAGGGAAAGTGCAAGCCTTGAAGATGTTTTTGAGTAATTTATTCTTAGCAAAATGGAGGTAGTCTCAATATTTGAAGGTTTCAAACATAGAAGTGATTTTTGGAAAAGAATAAGAAATGACATTCTTTTGAATTTGTTTCAAAAGTTGAAAGTTTAGCATCTGTGAATATATCAAAACATTGTAATAAATCATAACAATTGGCTTATTCCTTTCTTTAATGAAATGCTCAGTATAATAAGGATTTCCAGAATATATACCCATAATTTAAACTAAGATAAAACGATTGTAATTTATCATACAACATTTAAACATTTAAATTAGCTGAAGAAATTGTCATTGGCATCTAAAAATAGACAAGTGGTTTTCAATTAATTTATTACAAATAAAAAATCCACCATCAGGCTTATGTACATTCTTACTTCTACTCTATTACTTTCCTTTCTGCTTCAAATGTTTTATTCTCATCTTTCCTTAGGAATTTAACTTATATTCTCAAGGAAGGAGGAACAATCTACCTTATATTTATTCAGCATTGATATTCCACAATGTACTTTTTATCTATCTATGTCTAATCCACATATTAATTAATCTCATGAAGTGGATAAGCCAGATACAATTCCAAACATGAAGGAACATCACCTATATGCAAGATCATGTGATTGGTAGCAATATAAGCCAGGAGGTGAAAAACCTCCAATCTTCTGCTATTTACCCTAGTGCTCTTAGAAACTCATCAACTATTCCAGAGTCAAAATATAAATCTCCCTCTGCTTCTATAAGGCAGCGTTCAGTTTACCTTAGGATATCCAGAATGTAAATGGCTTGTAGACTTTTGACTATTCCTTTTTTTGCCATTTGACAATAGAAATGGCAAAATTTGGGAATGTGTCCAAGTTTTATACAGCAAAACTTTATTCCTTGGGATATGGGAAAGTCCAGTCAATTCTGCCAAAATAGAGAAAACTTTTCCTCATGTAAAATTCATAAAATAAGTGCATTTTTTAAACTTGCAAAGATGCCTAAGTTGCAACCTCACAAGTTATATTTCACAGCAGAGCCAACGCCTCTGCCTCTGCTTCTGGACAACACACAGTAACTTGTACCGCCTGGCCATCTCACAAGAATAGCTATAAAACTGGAAAAGAGGTATGAAATGGTTGTTTTCAGATGCTAAGAAACAGGCAGAAGAAAGATCTGTGACTGGGGAAAAGAAAAGATAAGATACACCTTGCAGCTACCCAGCATTCTGTTGGAAACATATTCAAACTACACTGGCTTGGAGGAAAGGGGAACTCAAACAAAGGGCAGAGACCTCTGTATTATAAAGAGGCAGATATTAGAGTTCTGGCTCTAATACAAGGGCATAACTCCATCCTCCTAAGATCACTGTTTCTAATAATTCACCTAATTAAAGAGATCACTCCTCTGTATAGCATCTTTACAAGAAAATATTTTTTTAAAAAAAGATCACTGCTCACCATTCCCTAGAAAAGAGAAAACACTGCCCTGGTCCATTTCTGCCTTTGCTTTTGTTTTATGTATTTATCATGACTTAAGTTTCATACTGTGCTATTTATTTGCTTATGGTCTATTTCCCTCTAGTCTCTAATTTTCATATGAGCATGAGATCTGATCACTCTGTATGCTGCTTTCCTGTTAGACAGGTAATAGATTATTTGTACCAATGTGACTGTTACCTTTACATTTAACTTATTGTCTCTTGAGACCAAAGAGTAGTTTGTTTCACACGCAAAGGGATAAGAGCAGTGAAAGTCAAAAGGTCCTAAGAAAAAAAAGAAGATACACCAAAGAGGAGGAAAGAACATTGGAAAGAATTTAAAAGATCTTCTTGGAGGACAGTGATCTTCATCTTTGCTGTTTTCCCTGCTCAATCCATAGTAGTGTACACAGAAGGTGCTAGCATTTTGCAAAACTCCATAGTATTTTCTGAACGGTTTTTTTTTAATATCCAAAGAAATTCTCATGATATTATCAATATAGGATCATGCCACAGCGCTTGTCTCATATAGTTCCTGGTACGTAAGAGCACATCCCTTCCTTTTACACATCCAACAAATACATATTAATATTTCTTCCGTGTAAAGCACAGAAGCAGAATGACCATCCAGAGCAAGTCAACAACAAGACAAGAGAAAAGATACAATGAAGACTGTTCACTACTGAAGTAGATGGATACGCAGATCGCAATGGAAACGCAGCGAGGAGTTATCTCCCAAGCTTGGCTGCTGGGAGTGGAGGAGAAGTTTCTGTGGGGAGGCAGTGCACAAGCTGAGCTCTGGAGCGTCGTTCCTGTAGTAGGCAGAAGAAGGAGCCCAAGAGTCCAGCAAAGGCTGCATGACTAAGGCACAGACAATGAGCTGGTGCCTTAGACACCTGCAGGAGTTCTCCCACTGAACCAAAGAGCATCAGCGGCCATGCAAGACCACGTCTAGAATGCTACATGCTCTCTAAGATTCTATATTAAAAATGAGGAACCAACCAGGCACCAGTGGTTTATAATCCTAGCTACTCAGGAGGTTAAGATTTCCAGATCACAGTTCAAAGCCAGCCCAGGCCAAAAAGTCTGTAAGACTCTTATCTTTAATTAACTACCCCCTCCCTCAAAAAAAGCCAAAAAGAAGCTGTGGCTCAAGTGAGAGAGTGCTAACCTTGAGCAAAAAAGCTCAAGGACAGCACCCAGGGGCAACACCTAGGGGCTTTAGTTCAAGCCCCTGGACTAGTGCCAAAAAAAAAGAAGAACTATTGAAAGACTAAAAACCTAATCATAATGGGTGGGCAGAATCTAAGTTTTACTTGTTGACTGTCAGAGATGAGGAAGATGAAAGAGTTTAGTTCAGTTCAGTTTTCTGCCTAGATGCCTGTGTAGACAGGTAAGATCTAAGACAGCTATCTATTGCTTACCATCCTTATAGTTATGCATTGTTTCGGTGAAAAGTAGAGGTCTGATACACATCTGTATACACCCAACTGCAGAAAAAAAGACTGCCCTTCTCAAGCCATGAGCTGAATATGAAATCATGGTACATGTACTTTGAGATCAAATATAAATGTGCCTGTAAATTGATGAGATCCTAGGAGAGAGGAAGGCCCATTACATAGAACATGGGAAAATGGAACTTTCATATCAAGTATGAATTATGTATGCATGTGTATAGATGTGTGTGTATGTGATTCTGAGTAAGCAAACCTCTTTCCATGTTTCAGATCCAAGTGATACATAACTCACTTCTGACAGTGACTTTGAGGATGACTTCCTTTAGTCATAATTTATTTGAACAATAAAAATCAGACCGTGAGTGACTGTCAATTACGAAATACTAGAGGAAATGTTTGTGTGCATATGCTAATGATGGTGGCATTGATCAGTTTTGCTCCAGTCCACAAATTTGACAAAGTCGCCTTTCTCCACCAG
Source organism: Dipodomys ordii (assembly GCF_000151885.1). Classification (NCBI taxonomy): domain Eukaryota; kingdom Metazoa; phylum Chordata; class Mammalia; order Rodentia; family Heteromyidae; genus Dipodomys; species Dipodomys ordii. The sequence goes on from NW_012267237.1 coordinate 10,737,345, forward strand.
TGCCACCCTCAGCAGCACATCCCCCTGTTCTTTCATTACGGCACTAACCCCGGACTAAATACTTTACACATGTAACACCATCACAGGCCTGCTCTTCAACAAGAAGGATTTAACAGCAAATTCAGAGTAGGTTTTACTGTGAAGTCATTGATATGTGGCCTTCTATTATTTTGGCTGGGAAGTTTTATAATGACTCAAAAAGAAGATATTTTATATTTTTCTTTACAGAGACCCCCTAAATAATATGAGCTTCAGATTCTATTTACCTGACTCTATCTCTGGGTAAGCATTGTATGGCAAATACTACAGGTAACAGATTAGTACAATAAATTTTAAATGTTTGTTCACTAAATTAAGTCCATCAGTTGGGAAGTCATAATTCCAAACCTACGTTCTTGAAGAAATGTTTGCAAGGGCAAATTAGCAGGACAAAGAAATGGAGTCCTCCATGCTTGTTTATAAATGATTAGTTCACCGAAGTTTGAATGGTTCCAAGTAATGTAAGCAGTTATTCACATACAGGAAAGTTGCTTTTGCTTATCTGAAGAAATTTTAATATAACAAACAGACTATGAATATTTGTTCTGCACTCGGTTACTGTTACTTTTCTGACTCAGATCATATAATTAAATATCTAGCGATTCTCTTTCTACATAATTTTGATTCGACATACATTTGAAGCTGACCATTTGAGGTTTTATTCACTGCCTTTTGAGTTTTTTCCCTTGGCTGATCCCTGATGGGTACCTCACTGAGATATTGTCTCTTGCCTTACACTGAGATCATGGAAGAGAGAAACATGCAGTCCAAATATTGAGTCTTTTTACATTGCCTAGTTTAACCCTTAGCATTCCTTATGAAATCTATTTTTCACTTTGTCTTAAGTTCCATCTCAAAAAAAGTACTGAGAAGCAAAAGCAAGTTAATGTGAGAAAAACTACTCTGAATATTTTCAAATCCCCTGAGGATTCTTTGGGCAATTGCTCTACCTCTGCTTTATTACTCTCTGCATCTATTTATGTAAAGCAGCATTAATTACCTTCCACATGCAGTCTTGTTTTTCTTTTACAATGACTCAGAGAACTTATGGTGGAATGAATAGAGTAAATGGAAGATGTAGTTCCTGGTTTAAGCTCAGTACCTATGTGAAATTGGCCAATGTACTGCAATCCTTTAAGACTTAATTTCTCATCTTTAAAGCTAGAATAGCTGCATCTTAGTTTAGATATATTTCATTTGAGAGAAATAAATTTACTCTTGGGCTTCTTTGACTTCAAATATTTGAGTGACTACAAACAAATGAACTATAATGCCATGAAATATATTCTAAATGAATAAAAATGTGGTTAAGATATTCATCTGTAGGGCTGGGAAGGTGGCTCAGTGGTAGAGCACTTGCCTTGCATGCATGAGGTCCTGGGTTCAATTCCTCAGCACCACAGAAGCAAAAAGAGAAAAGCCGGAAGTGACGCTGTGGCTCAAAGTGGTAGAGCGCTAGCCTTGAGCTAAAGAGCTGAGGGACAGTGCCCAGGCCCAGAGTTCAGGCCCCACAACTGGACCCCCCCAAAAAAGATATTCATCTGTAAATGGTAAATCATAAGAAACTTGATGTGCTTATTCACTAATTGTAAATGATTACATACATTCAATATTTCATTTAGAAAACATCTATATAAAGACAAGTACTCTTTGAGAATATTTTGTTTTTGAAGGGCTTAGAATGTGATTGATGTTGAATAATATCAAAGATGACTATTGATTAGTCAATATAAATATCCATACTATGATTTTCCTACATAATATTACTTGTCAGAACCATATAGAGCTGTGTGAGCCCTCTAAATATAGAAAGACAATGTCACCAAGGGTGAAAGGTGCACTTCAATGCTAGAGCAAGGTCTGACTTTCATTTATAGTCATTGAGCCAGACAGGACACAACATGCTAGTTTCTAGCACACTAAAAACATCATTTTATATATAATGAAACAGAGATTAAGTGGTTTGGTCTAAAAGCTGTGTTGCTGCAGACTGGGACTAGAACTCAAGCCCTCTAAATGAAAATCTTGATATCTTTTAATTATTCTCCAATAATCATGTAGATAATCCCTCAAAATCTCACACTGAAATAGCCAATATTTAAAATTGCCAGGGATAAGAAGAAAATACATTTTAAATGTAGGGGAGAAAATTACTTAGAAGTTTTACCAAAACTTTAACAAAGATTTCCATTGTATGTGTTGTTATCTTGTGATTTTCAATTCACACATACGTACTTTTTCTATCAGATAAGTAGGACCTAACTAAAACATATTTAATTTAGTTGCTTACTTGTATTTGCAATACTGATCTTAAATTGAGATTTAATTATGTAAAGCATCATTCTAAATTAACCCAATTGGAGTTCAAAAACTCTCTATTAGTGAACTGATCTGGCCTGAAGAAACAGACATTTTCCTATATGCAAACAGGTGGTTAGGTGAACATTTTCCAAGTGATGATGACTGCAATGATACCGTCATTAAGTGTCATTAATTCTGCAAAATTATAGTTAAGATTCTCCCAACACATTTTTTAAATTTTTTTTCAAATTTTTATTGTGATTATGTGATTATATAATTTCCCAAATTTCACATTTTATTTATGTATTTATGTTGGTACTGGGACTTGAACTCAGGGCCTGGTACTGTCCTTGAGCTTTCTTGCTCAAGTCTAGCACTCTACCACTTGAACCACAGCTCCACCTCCAGCTTTTTGGCAGCTAATTGGATATGAGTATCACAGACTTTCTTGCCTAGGCTGATTTTAAACCACAACCCTCATATCTCTGCCTCCTGAGTAGCTGGATTGTAGGCATCTGCCGCCAGCACCCAGCATTAATACTGTTAATGTAGAAAAAAATAAAACAAGAGAAATTACCTAAAAATATAGCCTCATGGTCTTGGTTGTGCCACTGGAGCGGGGGAAGAGAGGAGGCTATATGTCATGCCTTACACTACAGCTGTTCCCAGATTTTTGTGTGGCAGTTGCAAATAACAATGCTTCCTTCCTAAATGTTTTATTCCAAGGTTCTAGCCCTTTCTTTATGATATAAAGCCCATCTCAGTTGTTCTTCTTTAAGAGACGATTGCAAGAGGTAGATAAATATTTGAATATCAAAATAGAAAATAAAATTGGATGAGGAAAATAGTTTCTAAATCATGGTGAAAAGATTGATTAGACTATTAGCCAAGCTCTGCTACTAACTAATGCTGAAAACCTTATTTTCCATCCTGGAATTCAATTTGCTTCTGAGTAAAATGTTGATCATGAAAGTCTATTTTACACAAGATTTGAATTCTTTCAAATGTCCAGCTTTTTTGGTGACTTCTTCACCAAAGATTTAGATTCTAAGAGAAGTCAGTGTTGCACTTTGGTAAGTTCAATCTTTTGTCTGTTGAGAAATGAATAAACAAATGAATCAAGTGCAAATAATGACACTTTTACAGAAAATAAGAAATGAAAAATTTCATTCATTGTTAGAATGGCATAAAATCTATATAACCACAACATATATTAGATATATCAATAGAATAAGTATCTTCTTGGAATAAAAACGAATCTGTTTGAGAGAAATAATTTGTGTAGCATCTATTGCTTTTCTGCTCTATGTTTTATACTTACACAGAAAATACACACAATCCTCAGAAAACAAAATGGATGAGTTCTGAGAATTACACTTTCTTCAGTAGTCTGCATCTAGTGAAAGTTTCCATTTTACTCCTTTCAGTTTTCAGGGATGAACGTATCATTGTAATTGCTGGGAAGAGCACAGGATCAGGAGATTGGAAATCCTGCCACCCTGAAGGAATGAGCCCTAGATTTTGGCTCCATGGCTTAAATTCAGAGTTTGAAATGAAGATTTGCTTCTGCTGCTTCCACTGCCTCCCGGATAAGTGTCCTCATCCAGACTAACTTGGAAAGAACAGTTGAGGTCGAACTGTGTGTGAAAGGTTTCATTTGGAGCTATAATCCAAAGAAATAGCATGGAAGAGAAGAACACAAATTGAAGATGGTTTCTGCTGAGCCAGTCACAGCTTCTACGGAAGACATTTTTGATAATTAGTGCAGGAAGCCATCCAATTAGACCATGTAGAACTCCTGAGACTTCTTCAGAAGAGACATCCAAGAAAGAGGAAATTTCTTGCTAGCTCATATCTGAATTTATCTTTCAATTTATCCCATGACTAGTGTACTACAAAATATTCACGTCATCTGTCCCAGCCTATCAGAGCCCACAAATGGTGGGGGGGGGCGGTGTTAATGGGCTTTCTCCTCTAGGAGAAACTACAGCTAAGACAGGGTAAGCTTTATCAAAGTAGTTCTCCTTTGTGTGGTGGGTGATTTGATCATTAGATCTCTGATCTTATACATGAACCAATCCCGTTACAGATTCATAGATGAATGGGTTTACCAAGAGGAGCTCTGTTATAAAAACCAAGCTCTCCCTCTGCTTCCTAGTCACCATGAAGTAAGTGGCCTTTCTCCACCACACACTTCAGTCATGATGTTCTTACCACAGACCTAAAACTAAAAGCAAAATGTTTACAAATTAAGACTTAGTATGCAAGTGAATACATATTTAGATAGAGCAAAGGAAACAAAGGTTGGTATCAAATCAGCACTGTATACCCCATGAATCTGTATGATTATTACGACAATATAATACTAGAAACTTGGCCATGTAGTTCTTCTAAAAGCTTTAGGCCATTTACTGACAGTATTTACTGCTAGCAATCTAGTGTATTTTACTAACTGTTATAGTTGGAACCTAGAATGGCCCTGAATGGCTTGTCACTGTCAAGAGTGGTAGAACCTTGGGGGAGGGGGGGAAGGAGTTTTGACCAATGAACAAAAGAACCACAAGACCTTTGCCTTTTCTCTTTTGTATCCCAGCCACAAGATGAACAACGTTCCCTGTCCTGACGCACTGTCTCACCACAGAGGCCAACCATCTACGGACTTGAACCTCCAAGAGTGTGAGCCACAAAAAACCTATCATAGTTTCAAGTCAATCTATCTTAAGTACATATTGTGTTATAAGAGAAAGCTGACTAACCATTAACCTAGAATACCATTAACACTATTTCTCAGAACTTGAAGAACCTATGAAGATTGGGGAACTTTAAAAAAATGAAATGTATATCCTGATGGGGTAGATCTGAATGAGCCTGCCACTGTACACATTTGTGAACACCCAGGCACCTTCAGGTGCTGTGATATGAGTGTTGGCTTGCTGTTAGCAATGTTTTCAACTTGCAGCATTCATGTGATAGTGCAAATGAAAGATCAGAAACCTCAAACCCCATTAATTTCACCGCCTTTAGTGAGTGCCCCACCTATCAAACAAAAAGGGCAAGTCATCAAAAAACAAGAAATCCTATCAAACAAAAGGGCAAGGCAAAATGGTGGTATCAAAACAGTATTGTATATCCCATAAATACATACAATTAATATGTCAAGTATAATTTATTTTAAAAGTAAATATCCATAGAAATTGGGTGACAAATCCTTTTCAGTTCTTACTTTCAACACAACCAAAGAGGACCCTGATCCTTCTGTCAATCACTAGGACATTGATTTCTTTTTCATAATGCACACTCTGATTTCTGTCATATATTCAGAGGCATTTAAAGAAATGAGTGGCACTGACAGAACACAAGTTTTTTCACTCTTGTGTACTTATTTCTTTGAAAGGCTTCTCAGGAACTATTTGAATAAAAATATCATTAATAGATACATTTCCAATCATTTCTGTGTTATAATTATTTATGAAATCTATATAGCTTATATCACTTTGGCTAAGCTAATACAAATATTAATGATAAAACAATTCAATTCAAGAGGAAAAGACAAGCCAGGCACTGTGGCCATGCCTGTAATTCTATCTACTCAGAAGGCTGAGATTTGAGGATTGTCTTTCAAAGACAGCCAGGATAGGAAGATCTATGATATTCTTATCTCTAATTAACCAGCAAAAGTCCAGAAGTGGATCTGTGGCTCAAGTGGTAGAGCACTAGCTTTGAGAACAAAAGCTCAGGGACAGTGGCCAGGCTCCGAGTTCAAGCCTTATGATCATCATGAAAATTTTTAAAAAGAAAGAGGAAAGCACTTAATATTTCAGTCTATGGTCATGGGAATTTTTAAATAAAAAGGGAAAGGTATTTCAAAAGTAAAGATATATTGCCTGAAATCCTATAGAAGAAATTAAATGGAATTATGAGTCCAAGGGGAAACTGGCATAAAATTTACAACTGTTAAAGAACTTGTTCATGAATATTTGAAAGGAATTGCTAGATAACAACTTGTGATTGCGTGCTGACTCCCCAAGGTATGTGTTAAAACACTAGATGATGATTTTCTCTTAAACTTCACTGTTCATAACATCTCCCAAAGTGTATGGAATAAAATCTCAACGAAAAGTTTGTCCATGTATAGCTCCCTTGGGAGTGCACAGTTCCCTATGCTTCTCAGAGCTCAGATGCGCACCCAGAGCTTGAGGCCCAACCCTCTATACCAGCTGGCTCTACATGCTTTTCCCATGCACCATGCAGGCTGCAGTTTGGCTTCACCCTTTCTTCAGCCAAGCCTTTTTCACTGATATCACTAATGCTCAACACATTACTAATCCAAAGGTGTTATCTTCCCATCTTGCTTAATTTGAGGTAGCAACTTTATCCATTTCTCGGGCTGCCATAAGAAAGTACCATAAAGTGAAAGGCTTTAAGCCACAGAATGGTACTTGGGTGCCATTTTGAGGTTTCAGTCTTCTCTGCCTTTTCCCAGTTCATGGCAGCCATCAGTCCCCATTATTCATTGGTTCTGAAGAGCTGTCACTCCAGTCCCTGCCTCTGCTCTTACGACCCTTCTTCTTCCAGTGTGTCTGTGTCTTTATGTGGCATTTTCTTCTTTGCATAAAGATGTCTGTCTTATCAAGGGTTTACCCTACTTCTAGTATAACCACATCTACACTAATTATACTAATGATCTTATTTCCAAATAAGCTTATACTCTAGGGACTTCAGCATTAAGTTCAACCCGTAAGAGTCACACAGATTTCTTTAATAAATCATTAAGACCCACAACTTGTTCCATACTCTCTGGGTTTCCTCCCTCCTCTACTCCCTGTGTGACTCCCTCTTTCTCCTGACTTTTCAGCACCAGAGTACCCAAACATCTCTGTGCTGGGGTTTTTAGTACTCAAAACTAACTCAGTCTGACCATAGCCTCTTATCTTGACCACTCCGCTGAGTCCAAATATCCAACTATCTACTTTAAATAACCTCTGATGTATCTCACAGGCATCTCTAACCTACCACGCCCAAATTCCACTCTCACCCCCCACTCCATCTGCTCTCCCTCCACTTCTGTCTCCACTTCTGACACCCACACCCCACAGTTGCTCATGCCAGTAACCTGACAATCATCCTGCGTATCTTCCTTCTCAAAATATATTGTGAATCCACAGAGCATTCTCCGTTTTCCTTGCCAGTATCCTAATTTAAGCCACCACCATCGTTCTGTGGAAATAATTTCACTCTGGGTAAAATCCAAAATCCATAGAAAGCCTAAAGGCCCACGTGTCATTCTTTAAGTCCTTGGTAATCACAAGTTGTCTTGGACTAGATCTCAGAAGAATAGCTATTAATGTCTCATCTCCTCTCCTGTGATCAAATGACCTTTCCCTATTTGTAAGACTCCCAGAAAGAATCTTAGGACAGTCATGCAATTAAGTAAGTCCCTTTTGGATGATCCACATTCAGGAAAACAAGGAGAGCATAGCATAAGCCTCTGCTCCTCAAATGCTCTCAGATCAAAGTAACCAGCATAGCATGGAATCCGATTTGGAAGTACTATGCTGTCTAGTTTGTGTATTTGGGGGTAGTATTCTGTCTAGTTGGTTATTTTCAAAGGCCACTGAAATTCTCTTGCAAAAGTGAAAAATACCATTTGGAAAATTTTTGATAATTTTGACCAAGACACAAAATTTATTTCAAATGAAATTATTCAAACCACTCCTTTAATAAATGTGCATTTATTGATGAGATTGTCATCCAAATAAGTAAGTTCAATGGCAAAGTGTATGGATGAGTGTACCTGCTGTTTTTTTTTAATGTTTGCTACACAAGTATTCCATATTAGTAACTTTTATTTATTGTTTATTCCCTTGTCTCTAGTCTCAACACCCCACAGCGGGACTTTTGGAATCTACTGGCAAAATAGCATTCCTTATTTTGCCTGAATTGCCCATTCCTACTGCTGCTAGCCCAGTTTGGTCCAGAATTGCATCTAAGCTAAACTATGAGAACATAGTCCAAAACCACAATCTACCCCCTCCTCATTTCCTCTTCTGCCAAACTTCTCTCACCACACTGCCAATGATCTACAGCCTTGATCATGTACATAAAACAACAAAATACATCTATACCCGTGTAATACTCTGCTCACAGAATAAACTCAGAATCCTATTTCAGAATTTAAAGACCTTCTACCATCTGGTCCCACCTTTAAATTCCCCATTTATAGGTTTTATAGATCACTCACACTTTCCAAATTTTCTACTTCTTTTCATAGTTTCCTTTGTTAGAAAAACTCTTTTTCCCCTACCCACAGACCACCTGTGTTTGCATATTTAAATTAGGCCTTGTCTATAATTTTTTCTATGAGTATTTTTTATTCTGTAACTGTTATAAAAATTATCAAAACATTTCCAATCCCTAGAAATGTTGACCTTGGTCTAATATTTTACATACTTGCTTGATGTCATTGGATTCCTTTGAAACAATTATGTCTCTACAGTGCTTTTTTACACTTTAATTCTCATAGTGGGAACACATATATAGTTGTTTTACTGTTGTTTCCTATTTTCTGGGTTTTGAGATTTGGGGCATCATCCTTGATAAATGTCATTTAGGAAGTCTCACAAGCAAATATTATTTTCAATTTCATACACACACACACAGGTTCATTTTTAAATGATTAAACTACTTCAGGAAGTATTAATTAAGGGGCAGGATTTTGTGAAATCACATGTTTACTTGTTAATTTCTTCCATGTAGCAAAAACAATGCTTAAAGTTAAGATTTTTCTGTTCTATAGGACATTAACAATTACCTAACATAGTCTAACATTCTTTTCTCAAAGTATCCATAGTTATCAGTTTCTCGATACACTGTCTAGACTAACCTCATCATCTGAGTGATCTCTCATTCATGAGTTAATAAACCTCTAACCCACATCATTCTAAATTTGGGTGAGAATCCTGACATTAATTTTTCTAATTATACTTAATACCATTATTTGAAAGCACTTTCTAATTGCTTGATTTCCATAAGATCTACCTCACTTATCTTTTCCAATTTGTGTTAGTAAATTGTCACCCCATGGAGGGCAGGGCTCTAAAAATACTTATCTTCCTATTCCCTGAGAGCGCATACAGTGCCTTGCAAATGGTAGACATCCCCAAAGCTTCTGTTAAATGAGGGGAATATATACAAAAATCCACCCCCTTACATTACCTTCACAAGCAATTTCAATTTGAGAAGTTGTTTTAAAACTTCTACTCAGAACTATAGGCTCCATTCTTCAAATTTATCAGTGGCTCCAGTACTGGCAAATAACTAAATAGAATCTGTGTGTGTATACACATGTCAATATGAATAGATATGTATGTAGATAAAATCACATATAGAGATATGTGCATATATGTGCCTATATATGCATATATCTGTGTATGTACACACACACACACAAACCGATACCATGGCTCAGTAGTCCCGACCTAGCAAGTGTAAAGTCTGTCATTTAATCCCTAGAACCATTAAAATTTAAAAATAAAATAAAGAGTTGGCCCAGGAAGATTTCTGAAATAGAAAGAATTTATATTTCCTAGGCCTGATGCTTCATGTCTGTAATCCAAGCACTCAGACACTAAGACAGGAAGACTGAGCTTGAGGCCAGCTTAGGTAACATAGCAACAAACACCAACAAAAGAGATTGTCTTTGATATGCCCATCTTGTCTCCTGGTTTTTCTTCTGTCCAAGCTTTCAGAAAGCCAAAAACTTCCTGTAGGCTTTTGGCTTCTATTACTCATAGTAAAGTAAGATCCACATCCACTTAACCATGGCCTTAACCTGCTCACTCACATGCGCTATCCCGTCCATTGGCTTTCTCCCAGGTATTTTCACCATAAATCTTTTCCCCTTATTGAAAAGTCAAAAGGAGTCATCTTCAGTTGAAAGACTAATTGAATTTTTAAAATAGGAGAATTTTGACAGGACCAGGAGATTGTCTACATTCCTTCTGTGTCTTCCTCACCCACAAGAAAGCCTGGACAAAATGCCAATTGCAGCAGAGTAAGCACACATAGTCAATGAAAAGAATATGGTAAAATACTACAAAGAACAACTGGATAAATCCAAGGGGGTGTGGCATTCTGAAAGACCACAGACAGCTGGCTGTATTAATAATTCTGTGTCATTAAAAAAAAGCCTCTTCTAGATCAGCAAGTAGCAGCAAGTATTACCCGCAAATGTCCAGCTAGTAAATAGGGCTTCACAGGCTGCAGAGCCTCTGTCACAATGATTAGACTTTGCTGGGCACTGGTGGCTCACACCTGTAATCCTAGGAGGCTGAGATCTGAAGATCATGATTCAAAGCCAGCCCAGTAAACCACTCAGAAAACCTGAAGTGGCCATTTGGCTCAAGTGGTAGAGCACTTGCCTTGAGCTGAAGAGCTGAAGGACAGTGCCCAGGCCCAGAGTTCAAGCTCCACAACAAAAAAAAAAATTATTTGACTTTGCTTTTGTGGAGAGAAAGCAACCCTGAACAACACCCGAATGAGTGTCTGTTTTCCCATAAAACTTCATTTACAACAGGCAGCCTGATGGATTTGGCCTGCAGCTCTCGTTCTAGATTGCAGACTTAATTAACAAGAAGATGTAATGTACAGTCTTGCTGTAGATTCATCTGGGAACAAACCAGCTGTTGAAGACATTTTCGAGTATAATGGGTACAATTGCACTATGGCGTGTATACAGATGGTCCCTAAAATTACTATGGTTCAACTTTTTCACCCACATTGATAGTATGAAAGCAATATGCATTCAATAGAAACCATACTTCAAAATTAAATCCAGGTCTTGTCCTGGGCTTGTGATACATCATACAACCCTCTGCTAGGATGCTGGACAGCACAACAAAGCCACAGCTCCCAGCTGCCCTGACAATCATGGAGAGAAGTAATAGGTACTCTACACTGAGTCCTGTGGCCACATGACAATGTCCACAAAATAAGTGAATTCAACACAGTTTTGACTTAGAATGGATTCATCAGGATGAAAATCCACTGTCAGTTGGACTGGGAAGGTGGCTCAGTGGTAGAGCGCTTGCCTTGCATGCCTGAGACCCTGGGTTCGATTCCTCAGTACCACATAAGCAAAAAGAAAAAAACCGGAAATGGCACTGTGACCCAACTGGTAGAGCTCTAGCCTTGAGCTGAAGAGCTGAGGGACAGCACCCAGGCCCAGAGTTCAGGCCCCATGACCGGACCCAAAAATAAATAAATAAATAAAAGAAAATCCACTGTCAGAGCAGAACATCTATACTAAATGCATTATAATTTTATCTCCATGGGAAAGTAGAATATAGCAACTAAGTGCACATCACTGTATCTTACACATACTATTTCATGTTCTAGAAAATACATACATCTAGAAACTTAAAGCTATCTTCATTAAAATCTTATTAGTGATAAGAATCTAATGCTTTAATTTTGTGTTTTTTTTTAATTTTAAAATATATTGTAATGTACTTTCACTGCTTTGTGAAAAGTTCAGGGTATCTTTGTTGTTTAAAAGAATACAGAAGAGGGTTGGGAAGGTGGCTCAGTGGTAGAGTGCTTGTCTTGCATGAATGAGGCCCAGGTTGGATTCTTCAGCACCACATAAACAGAAAAAGCTGGAAGTAGCTCTGTGGCTCAAGTGGTAGAGCACTAGCCTTGAGCTGAAGAGCTGAGAAACAGCGCCCAAGCCCAGAGTTCAAGCCCCACAATCGACCAAAAAAAAAAAAAAGAATACAGATGAAAATTATTTAGTTAAAGCATTAAAAAAGTAGAATGTACTTCAGCTAATTAAAATAAAGGCTTAAAACCCCCACATCATTTCATTTTGGCAAATTTTTTACTATAGTAAACATAACATTCATTTAAAATATGTGTTTTTATAATTCACTAAAACAAAAGTGATTCCTCAAATTAAAACAAATTCTCATGGTAGGATTGATAGAAATGCACTGTACTTACAAACTGATATGTTGAATTGAAACCCCTTCATACAACTGTTTAAAGATAATAAAAAAATTAATCTCCAATTTTTTTCTAATTTTTAATGGTTTTTGGAACTGTTCTCAAGAGAATAAGAAGTAGACTTCCCACAAATTTGTGACTTATAAATCATGTTTATTGTTGCCCATAGGAAATTTTATGCTTAATGTATGCGGTGAATTATGTATAGCAATAAAGTGTGTCATTTAAATATACACAGCTATTAACTCAGGATTTTACATTTTATTAAAGGAATTCTGCAATGCATTTCTAAGTGGTTGTCATTTAGCATAACTGAAACTAAATTTATACTGTGTGAGTATTTCCTCGTACAGTGTGTTATTTGAATCAGCTACCTTTCAACATTTTTCCTATTTTTATTTTCTTCCTTTAATAAAATTTGAGAGTCCAAATACTTGCATAGTAGTATTTGCATGAAGCCAAGTATTCTCTATAAAACAAAGATAGGAGAAGTCCTAGGTCCACTGATTTCAAATTTCTGAGCAAGGATTAAAAGGACTTTTCAGTACAATGGAATGCTGTTTCTATACCCACACAAAAATACATTATTTAAACATTTTTTTACCTCCATGGATTTGACATTTTCTTTTTGAAAATGATGGGCTCACAGTATATATACACAATGAAATTTTACGCATCCATTAGAAAGAATGATGTTGTATTATTTGTAAAGAAATAGGAAGACCAGGAATAAATTATGTTAAGGGAAGTAAGTCAGGTCCAGAGAAACAAAGGATACATGTTTTTTTTTCTTAAATATGGAAGCTAGATTTAGGTTACAAACTTATAAGTAAATATGTTGGGTAGTATAAAAGTGTATACAGGGCTGGGATGTAGCTCAGTGGCAAAGCACTTGCCTAACAAGTGCAATGTCCTGGGTTCGATCCCCAGTACCAAAAAAGAAAAGACAAAAAAAATACAGTTAAAAGTGTATACAGAGCTGGGAAGGTGGCTCAGTGGTAGAGCGCTTGCCTTGCATGCTCGAGGCCCTGGGTTCGATTCCTCAGCACCACATAAGCAGAAAGAAAAAAGCCGGAAGTGGTGCTGTGGCTCAAGTGGTAGAGTGCTAGCCTTGAGCTGAAGAGCTGAGGGACAGCGCCCAGGCCCAGAGTTCAGGCCCCACGACCGGACCAAAAAAAGAAAAAAAAAGTGTATACAAATGTATTACTTGAAATATGGTAGATTCGAGGGAGAACTCAAAGTATTGTAATTCCTTAGAAAGGCAAAGGCAAAGTTCAACAAAATAAAACCAGGCAATGGGGACTCTGAATGAGTGGGGTGGGATCAAGGGGATGGGACGATGAATGAAGAGGAGAAAGGGAGAATCAGACAAGCGTCCAATGTACAGTCTACAACATGAAGAGGAGGGAGGGAGGGGGTGGGTTTGGGGAATGAGTAGGAAGGTTGGAAAGGGTGATACTGATCAAGATATATTCATAAATTGCTTTGTTAAATGGCAACTCCTTTGTACAGCTACTTAAAGACAATAAAAAGGAGCAAAGAAAGCAGAAATAAATTATGTTTTTTTTTCAAACTAAATGACACAAGTAATTTTTCCAAAAAAACAAAAACCAAGAACGAAAATGGAGGGCTTGTGATAGCTTCTTTTTCAAAGGCCCATTTAACAGACATGCTGTAGCTTACTAATTGTGACTCTCTCATGGTTCATTCATCTTACTTTTTCCACCAAATAAAAATAGATGAAATATGAAAAATCTTGCAATAGCACGGGGTAACTCTCTCCTTTCTTTCCACTACCAATGCCCTCATATGCCTTGCATTTTTCTCCATGACCCACTCATATGCCTTGCATTTTTCTCCACGACCCACCCACAATCCGATCCAAAGCTGCGGGGATGCGCTTTGGTTTTGTTACCCTCCATTGCCAGGCTGCGCACTGTTTACAACCCTACCATAATGGTTAATTTTATGTATCCACTTGACTGGGATAGTTGATAAAAATGTATGCCGAGTCGTATCTGTGAGAAAGACTCAGGAAAAGATGAACATTTGTATCAGTAGACTGAGCAAAGAAAATCACCCTCACCTGCATGAGTGGGCATCTCTTACCATTAAAGATCCAAATGGAACAAAAATGCTCCCTTTCCCCCTTCCCTCCCCTCCCCTCTTCCCTCCTGTTCAATGGGTGAGCTAGATATGCACTTTTTTCCTGCCTACACACATTTCCCCCTCTGATTCTCACAACTGTAGACTTGGAGCAGGACTCACAGCATAGACTCCTCTGGGTCTCAGGGCTATAGGTTTGTCCTGATTCAGCACCACCTGTTTCCCTACTTCCCTGGCTCACAGACCATACTTGGTGGGAATGCTCAGCCTCCATACTGATGTGAGCCAGTTCCTTTAAAAACCCTTTTCCCCCCATGTACAACTGCTCCATGTTGTTCCCTGGGGACTGGTTCTAGGACCCCTGCAGACACTGAATCCTGTATGTGTTCAAGTCACATACCATACTAGCATGGTATTTCATATAACTTCTCTTCTGCATACCTTCTCATGTCCTTTAAGTCATTTCTAAATTACTTATATTTAATACGATGTAAGTGCTACACAAATAGAAGTTGTCCTGCATCACTTAGTGAATAAATGGTAATAAAATGTCTGTCAATGTTCAGCACAGGTACAATTTTCTTTTGTTGGTTGTGGGCTTGAACTCTGGGCCTAGTTGTTGTCCCTGAGCTCTTCAGCTCAAGGCTAGCGCTCTATACTTGAGCCACAGAGCCACTTCTGACTTCTCCTATTTATGTGGTGCTGAGGAATCGAACCTAGGGCCTCATGCATGTGAGGCAAGCACTCTACCACTGAGCCCCCTTCCCAGCCCAGATACAATTTTTTAAATGCTTTCTATTTGAGTTTGGTTGAATGAATGGATTTCTACCCCATAAATACAGAAGGTCAAATGTATTCATATATGTACGTGTTCATATATGTTTTTATGTACATGCATTGAGTATGTTACAGCCATATGCATAAATATACATATATATATATATATATACATACACACACACACACACACACACACACACACACTTCTTCTGGAAAATCTCTACACTTGTATGTAGAGCCATTCACATTTTTCAGATACTGTTTGGTGACAGAATATTGGAGATCTGAATTTATAATCCAGGTTATAAATCAGGCTGAAGCCCAGACCATCCAGCCTGCACACTTGCCCACCTTTCCCTTGAATTCTTCAGTGCTGTGATCATTCTCCTTTTTCCTCTCTGCACTTCCCTTTCTGTTTTTGTGCCTTTGGTTTCTCAGCCCGTGAACAATTCATATCCCACTTTATACTTAGGAGGACATACTTTTAACACTCCTCTCCTCAAACACCATCATTACCTTTGGTACTTTGAGTAATCAGCATAAAATGAGATGAATAACAAACATGGCTTAAAAAGAAAATGACTGCATAATTTTTCACTTATGAAGGTTTGAATACAAAATCATGCTGATAATAAAATAATATTAATAAGGTACAAAATAACATGGGAAATAATCATTGGGTTGATTTACAGCTTCCCAAAACATTTGTCCCAGAGTGCCTGTACATGTAATTCAGTGAAGGGTACTGGGATGGGACCATCTTGAACTAACCAGGTTAGTCTTTAGTCCAGTGACTTCACCTCATAAGAAAGAGAGAATGGTGCACAGAAGAGAAGGCATGTGAAGGTGAAGCCATAGATTGCAGTGACATGTCTGCAAGCCAAAGAAAGCCAAAGATTGTAGGAACTCCTAAAATGTAGGAAAGAGCCATGAGATAGAGCCCTCAGAGCCTATCTAACAAGGACCAACCATTCCAGCATCTTGAGTTTGTGCTTTTAGACTCCAGAATTGAGATATAAAATATTTCTTGAGCAAAAAAAATTAAGTAAGGCCGGGCATCAGTGGCTCATGCCTGTAATCCTAGCTACTCATGAGGCTGAGATCTGAGGATTGCAGTTCAAAGACAGCCCAGACTGGAGACTCCATGACACTCTTATCTCCAATAAACCACTCAGAAAACCGAAAGTGGTGCTGTGGCTCAAGTGGTAGAGCACTCGCCTTGAGCTGAAGAGCTGAAGAACAGTGCCCAAACCCAGAGTTCAAGCCCCACCACTGAGTTCAAGGCTCTGAGTTCAAGCCCCAGGACTGATAATAAATCATCTAAATGCCAGGACATCCTTGGTAGAGACACATCAAGATTCTGTTTCACAAATTTCAGAAATCACAGAAGTACCCATCTTTGCTCTCCTTCCTAGAGGACTTTAGATTTTTCCCTCTTTGTAATGCAAGTTTTTAAACACAAATAGAAACTCCAATGGTCATATAGGAGGCCAAGTACCCACTTATCATCTTAATAATCCTTATGATGTCAGCTGGATCATCACTGTGGCCTTGCTATTTGCTCTTAAGCCCAAAAGTATGTTACATTAAGGGGGTGGAAGACATAGACCAGACCTGGATCCATTCTGAGGCTTGAGAATGTACCTCAGCAGCAGAATGTATGTGGGCTGCAGGCCAACGGTGCATCTGGGAGTCCATGTAGAATGCATTTGTCATTTAGAGATATGCAAAAGGAGGATGTTACACTGAAGTTTACATGGGTACAGTAGTTTTTGTTCAACAGTAATTATGGCAAATGTTTAGATCTTACCTCAGTAATTCTTCTCTGGGAAAGGAAAGAAAAACGCATGATGGTTGATTTGGTTTGGAATCAGGCTACAAAGAACACCATTTAGCCTAACTTTATTGTTCACAGGGTTGGCTACAAACAACTTACCCCTTGTGGTCTTTACCCATGTAGTGTATTACCCATGGGTAATACACTGTACTGCCCTTAGTGTATTTCACTGCGTGGAGGACAAGCAAGAGAATATAGAGAAGTTGTGTTATTTTATTTTCCTACGGCTGTCATGCAAAAGACCACACTGGATAGTTGATTCTCACAACTCTAAAACTGTGTGGAGTCCTCCCTTGCCTCGTCCTAGCTTCTCTGTGGCTGGCAAGTCATGGGATTTGCTGGCTGGTGGCTGCAGCCCTCCAATTTCTGCCTCGGTTGTTACCTGATCTTTACCTTCTAGGGCAAATAGGGGGACAGAGAATGCTAGAGGGCAAATTGGGGAGGGTGCAAATAGAGATCAGTCAGCTGAGTGGTGGAAATTAATAAGACCTAGTAGGCTTCCATTTTTACCATTGTATCTACAGGCATCATTTGACAAACTCAGCTCTCTCAACGGTTGCAATTGAAGCTGCATAAAAAGGTCTAATTTTGAGTCACTCAAGTTTAATTTCACACCATGAAATTCATACATTATTCAGGATCATTGAAAAACAAAAATAGAAAAGAATAAAGTATGCACAAAAAATATGACCCACATTTGAGTCACTTCTAAAAGTCATCAGGACAAGCCAGAGGTGCATGTTGCCTTGATTTAGCCAAAGTCAGTCATGGTTAGCTCATCAAAATATACTGTTAATTATGTACACCATCACCTAAACCCATCTGAACACTATGAAACAATTTGCCAGTGTACCAGGTATGGTCTCTCGTATTACTTCACTAAACTCCCATTCAGTGGCAGGGAGGTGGAGCCAGTAAGACAGGACAGCAGAAGAGCAATAGAAGTTTCTGATATGCTACAGGCAACAACTATCTCGTTTCATATATCTCTGAGAGGATGGAAATTACTCCAGGTAATACAGGAGACAGAGGAAAACTCAAAGTAGAACCTGGGGTGGCGTAATCCCAAGCTTTTCCCAAAACTCCTATAGCTATTTCAAGGTAAGCAAACAGGCCCAGACATGCTAGCTAGCATAACAAAATCAGCCAGGATAATCTGTGCAACATTATGACTGTAGAAAACACCTGAGTGTCCAGATCCCTGCTAGATATACAGGAAGGAGAAAGGCCGTCCAGAAGACTATGAAGAAAAATTAGCTGGGCGAGCTCCTTCCCATGCAGTGAGTGCCCACATTATCTTTGGGTACCATATGCAACGTGACCAGTA
Source organism: Dipodomys ordii (assembly GCF_000151885.1). Classification (NCBI taxonomy): domain Eukaryota; kingdom Metazoa; phylum Chordata; class Mammalia; order Rodentia; family Heteromyidae; genus Dipodomys; species Dipodomys ordii. The sequence continues at coordinate 10,755,737 of NW_012267237.1, forward strand.
TGGCTATCCCTGACTGCAGACACCATATGCACGCCCTTTTTGGGGAAAGATTTTTTTTTCCAATTAATCCTATAATGGATCCAATGGAAATGGAGCTACTGTAGCCTCAATTTATACTGTTTGATAAAATGTCAGGCAAATTAAAAAACTAAAAAAATGATGCTGTCATTCAGTATGCTGATGAACAAAATGAAAAGGATTTTCCATGTCAATGAAACGTTAGTAGGGAAATATATGAACCTAAGAAGAAAAAAACAGCAAGCATATGAAGACCTGCAAATAAAAATAAACCCAGAGATAGAAGAATGCTTTCCATCAGGGAAATATCATGCCCTTTAGTGCTACTGTCAACTCCAAAATAGATTGCTAGTGAAAGGCCAGAGTGAGCAACTGCTTTAGAGATGTTCCATACAACAGTAAGGGGCTCATTTGTCACTATCTCTAAGGGGTCTTACTACATTGACTCTGGTAAATATATGGCACATGGGAAGGTAGCTTAAAGTGAGATTTATATGTATATAAAAATTTCAGGTAGGGTAACTTGATGGCTTTTTGTACTTTTTCAAATGCTGTCCAATCCGTGAATTAACTTGAGTTAATAGCTTCAAAAAAGACCTATTCCTATCAAGCATGCCAATAAGATGGTTCTATTTTTCTCCCCATTTTATTGCTATAATTGTACACCTTTCTGTGGCACACTGTGTTGTTTTGGTACATTTATATGTGTTCGAGGTTATCCATTATCACCAAAATTTTTCTTCATGATAACAACATTCAGAATCCTCTCTTCTTCTGGATAAAGTGGCTTATGCTTCCCTACTAGGAGGCAGAGATCAGGAGGATCACAGTTTGAGGCAAGCCTGGACAAAAAGTTCATGACATCCCATATCCACTAGTAGCTGGACCTGGCCACTCATGACCCTGTTGTCCCAGATAGATGGGAGGCTGAGCCTGGGAGGATGGAGATTGAAATTGGGCACGGTAGCATATATTGGTTTTCCCATTTATGATTAGGAGAGTAAATAGGAGGCACACAGTTCAGGTCATCCCAGACACAGAGTGAAACTCTATTAAAAATAACCAGAGCAAAAAGTGTTGGAGCTGGGGCTCAAGCAGTAGAGTACCTGCCTGGAAAGTTGGAAGGCCCTTGTTCAATTACCAGTAGCACCAAAAATATATTTATTTATTTAAAAATCCTGCCCTTGGGGCTAGGAAGGTGGCTTAGTGGTAGAGCGCTTGCCTTGCATGCATGAGGCTCTGGGTTCGATTCCTCAGCACCACATAAGCAAAAAGAAAAAAGCCGGAAGTGGCGCTGTGGCTCAAGTGGTAGAGCACTAGCCTTGAGCTGAAGAGCTGAGGGACAGTGTCCAGGCCCAGAGTTCAGGCCCATGACCGGACCCCCCCCAAAATAAAGAATCATGCCCTTTAGCTGTTTTTCATTAAATGACATAATATTAAGTACAACCTACTAGTATGTAAGACAACATCTGTACTTGCCCCTCCTGCCATGTGCCTCTGTGCCCATTACCCAGGCTCTTCCCAGCCACCTGTTGCTTTCCTCTTCCCTGCCCTATGGTAACCACTGTTCTCATTTTTTTCTGACAATTTTTTTAATTCCATGTATAGGTGAGGTCATGTGGTATTTGTCTCTTTGTCCCCGGCTTATTTCCTTATTTCCTCCAGTTCCATCTATATTTTGATGTCTTTTATTCTGATTGAAGTCTATTTCTGTGTGTGAGCGAGAGAGAAAGAGACAGAGACAGAGAGACAGAAAGACAGAAAGAGAGATGGAGAGAAAGAGAAACAGAGAGACAGAGACAGAGAGACAGTCAGATACATATTTTCATTCATCTTGGTTTTTGTGAACAGTCCTTCAAGATATATGAAAGTGTAGCTATCTTTTGATGCATTGATTTCATTTTCTTTGGATGAATAGCCAGTGATGGGATTGCTGGATCATAGGATACTTCTCTTTTCTTGTTTTGGGGAAATATTCATATTCTGTCCTAGTGGCTCTACTCTTTTACATTCTAACAGAAAAGAAACATAAATAATGTGATTTTAAAATGGGAAAATGATCTGAATAAGCATCTCTCAAAAGAAGACATACAAATATCCAATATAATATGAAAAATGCTCTATATCACTAATCATCAGGGAAATACAGATCAACACCACAATGAAGTATCAACTCACCCCAGATAAAATAGCTACAAGCAAAAAGACCAAAAAAAAGGTAACCAATATTTTTAAGCCAAAATCTCCATCTTTTTTGTAGTTGCTGGTGCTTCATATAGCTGATCTTTGAATATATATCAATTTCACACATATTGCAGTTTTAGAGATGAAATTTAGAATGTGCCTTATAGTCACAGAATTAAAACAGAATTAGAAGCTCACCGATCCAAATGGGGCTTCCTAGTACATGGAACTGGAAGGGGAGTTTACACAGTAGATGAATTAATTGAGAAAATGCAAGCGGGGTGTGGAGGTTTAAGGGGAATCTTTTGACCCTTGTTGGAGCTGAGGGCTGGAGTTAGCTGGATGTTTGTCAATGCAAAGGGAAGTACTACATATCCATAAAACACTCATTCTCATCAGCGGGTCCCCATGTGGTGTGCGTGTGTGCGTAGACAATTTCTTATTATCGTCACTATATATAACTCCAGTCTGTCTGAGGCAGTGAAGAACAGCTGTCTTCCATGAAGCAATGTGCCTCTGAGGAGTTCCTAAGCAAGTCTCCGCACAGGCAAAGCAATCCAGACTGACGCAAAGGATAGCATAACTGCGGGAGAGGCAAAGCTAATGGGGAAGAAAAAGGGGGAAATCATTACACCTCATGTCACACTTGTATCATCCATGGGTATTCCAGACATAGAATCATGCTGATTTCTGTTTCAAACCATGATCGCTTAGCACAAGGAGGAAATTAAGAAGTTTTTGATATACCACATTCATAGTTACACAGGTATGAAATCATGATGTGTTCCTAATACACAAATAATGTGCCATTATCATGCATTTGTATAAATGACTAACATGGCTTCCATTAAGAACTCATTATTGACATCCTCTTTAGAGTAAATCCCCTGGGATGTTATTGCCTTATCTCCTCTTAGGAGGACATTTATTTGTCACATGAGTTTCTCGGTCTCTCTGTCTTGTATGTCTGTCTCTCTGTCTCTATCTCTCTATCTTTGCCTATCTCTCTCTGTCTCCATCCCCTCTATCTGTATCAATTTCTGTCTCCATCTGTCTTTTTCTCTCTATGTCTCTGTCTGTCTGTCTGCCTGCCTCTCTGTCTTTCTCTCTCTTTCACACATACACATACACACACACACACACACACACACACACACTTGCATAGAAGAGCCAATTGGTTACAATAAGCTTATTTTAGATTTTTTAATTATGTTTTATCATTGTGTATTAGTAAGGTTTTATCAATCATTATCCAATAGTAGTAGCTCAACTCATTTCCCATGATAACAAAGCCCCTGAAAGTATCTAGTCCACAATACTTGGCTACAGAGAAGGGAAACATTTCATCATCCACCAAATAGCATGACCATATGACCAGATTCAACAGAGGCCAAATAAAAATTTAGTTAATAGAGTTGTCTTAAAAATTGAATCTATATACAAATAAAATAAAATAAAATTTAAAAAAATTGAATCTAGCCTCACGGTACAACAGCCTGACACTGTGATCACAGCTGGTTGACAGGGAACATGAAGAGCCATTCCCAAAGCAAAGCTGAAGACGCATCCCAAACCATTGGGTTGTATTGTCATTGTCTAAAAACATTCAATTGTATTACTTTTTAACTATATGAGTAAGAGCACCTCTGACCAAATGTGGGCCAATACTATACAGCACCTCTGATCACACCTGCCATCAATAGGTAGAGAGGAATGCAGGTCACCTCCATTGACCTAGTAAGGAGAAGGAGGCATCAACGGTTCGTTCATTATCACATAGACTATATTCCAAGCCCACAAGCACTATTAAACCTACCGAAAGGCAAAAAATATCTCTACCTTCTCACAAATGATTATGATTGTTTATACCTTTCTCAGATCCTCTGTTCCATCCATTGAATTTCCCGTTTCCAGTGGAGTTTACTGTGAACATCTGGGGCATCCCAATAGCAGGGTTGGTATAATGGGGTCCCTCGAAGTCAAACCAGGTCAAGTGCTGAAGGCGGCATGTACTACAGTATTATCGCAATATTAGTGACGCATACCCTTCTACACTAGTTGTTAGGGATTGCAGTACCTCCCTGTGCATATCTACAGTGGCCCATAAAGCTTTACTTCTGTCCATGCTGCTGGAAATATGAATCAAATTCCAAAGAGTCTGCAAGTGAACATCTCCCTCCCACACAGGTTATTACCTGTGGGAGAGCATATGACTAGACAAAATGATACCAGGCAAAGTCTGTGAAGGAAATATCTATAAAGCCAAGAGGGCCTTAATTGAAAAGCAGTGGCCTTTTCAGGCTAGAAATCACTTTAGAGAAAGAGACAGAGGTTCACACAGGGGAGGGGTGAAGTTGGTAAGGAAGAGAGACCACTAATAAGAAGCCAGAAGGCAGGGATGACCCCTAGGAATTAGCTGCAAATATTGATTCCTTCCAGGCTTTTTAGGACTTAGTGGAGACCCATCAGGCCCACCCCGCCAAAGCCTATGAGGGTATCTGGATAGGAAGGACACTTCGACCTCAACCCCAGTCTACCGTGTTCTTATTATTCTTTTTAGTCTCAGTTAATTTTGAAGGTCTTCCCTTTCTCCATGGTGTGCAGACATCAGTTAATATCACCTGAGTATGAGATCCCAAGGAAACAATCTCACAGGCTATATAAAGAGGAGTCCGCTTATTTTCTAGAACTTGGGAGGTTTTATTTATTTATGTGAAGGCATCATGAAAACTCAGCTTGATTCCTATTTATTGTTGTTACCATTGTTGATACTTTTTTAGTATGAAAAGCTGCAAATGTAGCTGGGAAGGTGGCTCAGTGGTAGAGTGCTTGCCTTGCATGCATGAGGCCCTGGGTTCAATTCCTCAGTACCACATAAACAGAAAAAAGTGGAAGTGGTGCTGTGGCTCAAGTGGTAGAGCTCTAGCCTTGAGCTGAAGAGCTGAAGGACAGTGTTCAGGCCCAGAGTTCAAGCCCCACAATTGACAAAAAAAAAAGAAAGAAAAAGAAAAGCTGCAAACGTATACAAGGATAAAGGAAAATAACTTGGCCAGTTTCTTGTTTCAGCAATTCTGGCTCATCCACAATCATCATCATCACCCTAGGCCCTTAGATGATTTGAAAGCAAATCTTAGTCAGCCATACAACTTCACAAAGAAGTATTTCAGAAGATCTATCTAAAATATAAAAACTAGAAGCTGAAATTTGAGCTGTGAACAGAGCATCACTCCTACTCCTTGCAAAAGAAAAAAAAAGTGTCGCTACAAAGAAAAGAAAGAAAGAAAAATTATTAATGTGCCTTTCTTCTTGGTTCACTTTTTTCTGCCGCCAGAATAAATTCAATCATGATAAATTACTTAACTTTCTTCCTGTCAGACATGGAAATTCTCCCATTTGTTCAAACGAAGTCAAGAAGGAGCCAGGGCTACATCAGTTTCTTTCAAAAAAGATATATGGAGTTTTCCCTTCCCCATTCAGTTTTTAAAAGGCAAATTCTTACATGGTTGGAATGAGATGTCTGATGTTACTATCCAAGTCCCTTCACATGATGTCTAGGTCCAAACACGAATCTCCAAATTCACTCCCCATTCATTAGCTCTTCCTGCACCAGGCATGCAAGGTCATGGGAGCCAAATGCCATGTTTATCATAGCGCCGCTCTTCCTCAAAGTGCTCCTCGTTATCTAGTCGTCTCCCACCTGACTGCTTTGTGAAGGTTTTCTATTCTCACTCATTTATATCTCCACCACTCCTTTCCAACCAGCTCAAAGTTAACCACACTAGCCTACACTTTGTCCTTACACACTGAGCAAGTTTTGCCCTGTGATACAATTTTCCCCCACGGGCGCAACTTTTCCTGTCTCGATGTCATTGTTTCATTTGGGTATAATTACTACCTTCTGTATAATCTCAGATATGAATGAAATAGTACCTCAATTTTGGAGTCAGACACCAAAACATGAGTAATGCCACATTAAAAAAAAAACATTAATGTGTGGAATTTAATGTTTATTATTGAATTGAAGCAAAGAATCGACTTTACTTGGTAGCTTTATGATAGGTGATTTTGGCCTTAGAGAATTGTACTTTTGTAAACCATTATTTATCACGTAAGTTATGTATAATTTATAATAATTTATAATATAATAGGTGAGTCTGACATATACTTATTGTTCAGTAAATGCTGTTCACCTATTTTGTTCTAAACACTAAAGCCTCAACCTAAGGATTATAGTTTTTTTTAAAAAAGTAGACTGTATACATTCATGTAACTAAAGCACTAGAAGAGGACACAGAATATTACAAAGTAAGCAAATAAGCATAGGAAGCAACTTCAGTGCCCATAAGTAATTGAGAGCCAAACACACCAAGACAAAAAAAAAAGAGAGAGAGAGAGAGGAAGTGGCGATGTGGCTCAAGTGGTAGAGCACTTGCCTTGAGCTGAAAAGCACAGGGACAGCGCCCAGGCCCAGAGTTCAAGCCCTGCAACCAACCAAAAAAAAAAAAATCAGTGGAAAAAAAAAGAGAGAGAAAGATCAATGTATAGAGTGGCCATTTGTTTACTTGTTAGCAAAAGTGGTCAAGAAGGTGACTGAGAGATCTTTAAGAAAACAGCTCTTTAAAGCCCTTCAGAAGCTTCCAGGTAGAAGAACTAAAGATAGGAAGGCCTGAGCCAGATATGGTCCAGCATCTGCATAAAGGTAGTATGAGTAAATTAGAATAACTGAACAGGAGAAATATTCATAACGAAGTCCCGGAGATGGGCAAGGCCTGGATCATTCAGAGACTTACAGGCTATATTAAGGAGTTTGAATTTTATTCTCTGTATGATGAAAGCCAAATACTTGTTTGGAAAGAAATCTACCTTTTAAAGAGTCACTCTGTGAAAGCCAGGAATCTACCTTTGAAGGATTCCGTTAGAGTAAATTGGACTTTGCCTGAAAACCACACCAACATGCAGGTACAAAGAGCAAAGAAAAGGTTTATTGCCAGCAAAGGGATGGCAAGACCCCTTTTTACAAGAGAGAAGTGCCAGCTATTGTCTCAGGAGACTTTATAACTGGGAGGTTGAGGAGACCTTGCTGCCTTATATGGTTATAGCTGTCCCAAAGGAGTGCCATGCCAAGGTAAAGGGGGGTAGAGGCTAATTATTTACCACCTTTACTAAATGGGCCTAGTGTTTGCCTAGGAAAGGAGCATGCTAAGCTATGAGAGAGGAGGCTGTTGGGCCAACAGACTCACTCAGAACTAGGGAGATGAGGCAAAGGAGGTCATGGTGACCTGGGATACAGATGCAGAGGGAAAAGTAGTAAGAATGAATTTGGATTTATTCACACAGATTTTAAAGATAGAGCCACTAAGTCTTCCTGATGGCTTATTTTTTTTTAATTTTATTTGTGAACATACTACAGAGGGGTTACAATTACATTGGCAGGATAATGCATACATTTCTTACCAAGCATTGCAGCCTCCTCCTTTGTTTACCCTTCACATCCCTTCCCAGCCTCCCCCCCACCCAATCCTTACCCCCCCCACCGACATTGTAAAGCTCGTTTTTGACATGACAACTTGTACTTCTCATTGTTGCAACAGGTCCACCTGAATCCTTAAACGACTTGTTTTTCCCCATCTCCTCCAAAGTTATACTGACATCAAATATATTGAAAGCGGGGTTATACTGTGGGGGAGGGACATACAAAGCAACAAAGAGATAATCTTATAAATGCGTTAGAAACACATGCATGAAAGAAAAAAAACCACTAAAATACCTATCTAAGGGTTCATTTTCCTAACATCACATTATCTGACTTTTTCCACTTGACTTTCCTGATGGGTTATAAACAGCATATGGGAGAAGATATGGGATCCGGGGTAATCTTTGTTGTTGGTTTTTAAATATGAATCTCTAAGGGAAGAAGAATATGGAAAAAGTGGAACTCAAAGTTTGAGTTAGAAATGTGAAGTTTGGCGTTCATTCTTCAAAGACATGTGGATAACGTGTTGGTGGATAAGCCTAGAGCTCGGGGGAGAGTTCCAAAAGAGGCAATATGGTCACACCAGCATGTGGAGGCCATGAGATTTGAGAGCAGCTAGAGAGAAGAGTTGTGAGGCCACTCCAGTCTTAAGAGAAAGGGGGAGGGAATGGATTCAACAAGGGAACAGAAGAGAATCAGGCAACTAGGTGAGTAGAAGCAAGTACAAATTTGAGTCATCAAAGGTAAATAAATAGTGTTTCAAGAAGGATTGAGTGACAGGGGCAATTGGACCAAACTCCAATATTCAAATCAAATGAGCATCTGGGATTTACATTAGATCTGACAAATAGAAGTCACTAGCAACTTCAAAAGAATTTCAGTTCATACGATGACTGAGTAAGAGACAAAGACCTAAATGAAGAGGATTAAAATGGAAATTTAAAAGGAGATTACACTATGGGAAATATAAGCAACCCTTTAAAGGAATTTTGGCTCAAGGAAGTGAGGCAGTCGCTGGAGGAGATTCTAAGGTCAAAGGAGGATTTTTTTCCCTCGGCTTGTGATACATTAAAACCTTTCTATATGCTGATGAGATGGCCCCAGTAGAGAGGCGGCAGTTGATAATGTGGGGAACAGCAGCAATAAATGCGGCAGCAAAATCCTCGAATCAGAAAGGCCAGGATCCAAGCAGAGAGGAGAGGAGCCGGAGATAAGAGCAGGTGCTCTCCATCATGTCAGTGGGAGGACAGACAGAGGAGGAGTCGGACGCTGTGGGATGCTGGATGTGTGGGAATCGGTCCCGTGACGGGGGACTTACCCACGTGCATTTTTCTCACAACAGTTCAGCGCTACACTTGGGCTGAGAGAACAAGACAAGTGAGACACAAAAGCAGACAGACAAACCTAGCGTGAATGCATTTGTGTGAACACTCGACTGACCGCAGCTCAGACTTCAACAACAAATCCCACTCAAGCCTATCCGCTCCTCTCAGAACTGGTATGACCACGAAAATGAAAATCAAGCTTCCTTGGCAGAGACGTGTAGTTTCCATAGTATTGGATGGATCTTTCTGTAGCTCATATAGGAACCATTTTCCAGAGACATGAAAAGATCTGGAACTGGCTCAGCATTTTCAGAGAAACAGGAAGAAAGCTCAAGGTGAGGATTCATCACTGAGCTCTCTATACTGCTTTTACTATGGCTTTACAACACTTAAAATGGCCACATAGCTCTCGTAACCGTGGTTTGCATTTATGTTAGTGGTATTACATTATTCTAGAATTGTAATCATGGTGGAGTTGAGGGAAAGGTCTTTGGAAGCAAGGCGAAGGTGGTGAGACCCCAGGACGATGTGTGGATCCCAAACACACAAACACTGAGATGATAGAGAGTACTGGAAGAAGACTATGAAGCTAAGAAAACTTCAGTGAGTGAGGAGCTGGCCAGAATGGTAGTAGATGATTACAGCTAGGGAAGAGAGAAAGTGATAGATTCTCATGAGGTGTTTAGGGATTATGAAGAAGGGAGAGGGGTGTCTATGAACAGTGACGAGAAGCAAAAAGGTCTACCTCGACTCGTGGCCTTGGACTGCAGGGTGGGTATAAGAGAATCACACTGTAGTGGCTCATGGGGGAAGAATTGGGGCCTGTAGTAATAAGTCTCGGTAGGATCAAAATGGGAAGGAGTAGCCAGGGACCATGGACCTGAAATCCTAGATCCTTGGGAGACTGAGATCAGAAGAATCACGGTTACAGAATGATCAGAAAGAGAAGTGTACACATTGTTAACTGACCTGTTTTCCTGGCTACATGGGAAATGGAAGGGATCCTGATTCCAAGCCATCCCAGGCAGAAAAGTCTACAAGATTCTATCTCAGTGGAAAAATCTGAGCATGATGTTTCATATCTGTCTTCTCAGCTATGCTTGAGAAGGAAGCAAGACTCTATCTCAAAAATAACCAGAACAAACAAACAATCAAACAAATAAACAAACAAAAAAGGAACAAAGCTAGTAGCTCCCAGCTATAATCCTAGCTATTCAGGAGGATGAGATCTGGAGAATAATGGTTCAAGCTCAGCCCTGGCAGAAATGTCCATTAGACTCCATCTCTAAAAGAATTAGCAAAAAGTAGTGTTGGAGGTGTTACTCAAGTGGTAGAACACCAGCCACGCAAGGAAGTTGAGTAAGTATGAGGCCCTAAGTTCAAGTCCTGCTACCATGTACATGTATGTATGTATGTATTATATATTGTGTATTATGTATGACACACATGTATGAATTATTGAAGGTGTGACCCAGCAGTAGAATTCCTGCCTAGCAAGTGTAATGCCCTAGGTTCAAACTTCAGTACAACAGCAATGAGAAGTCATTAAGAGAAGAGATTGAGAATATGGAATATTGCAATGGCATACGTCAATGCCAGTGTGCTGAGGATGTAGGAAGCTGAGTAATTTGTCAGGTTTGAGAAATATGAGGATCAGTGTCCTTGTAAGGATAGGTGACTAAAGATGCTCAGATTTCTGGACTGCAATGCATGATAATCAGACCTGACAGTTTCATTGAGTAAGTACCTGATCCTGTCCACTTCCTCATTCCCGTTGGCAATCTTAGTATCCATGCCAGTGACAAAGATGGTATCATTGTGGCGAGAGAACACTGCATGTTCCTACAATGAGCTCAAAATCTCACAGAGCAGCTGAGGGCATAGAGACATTTTGCGAGCAACCACAGACCTCCAGACTGTATTTTAGGACATGTTGTTCAAGAACTTACTTATGTATTTGTTTAGTATAGTAGGTTAATTAATGTCTTCCCAAATTTTCTATCTAGCTGGAACCTTGGATGTTTTGTTCTTTGGAAATGCAGATACAATTAGCGAAGGGTCTTCAGGTGATATATTCCAAGACTGAGGGTGGCACTAAGTGCAGTGGTTAGTGTTCTTAGAAGAAGAGAAGCACGGTGAAGGGTAGAGAAGCATGGTAAAGGGTAGAGAAGCACGGTAAAGGGTAAAGAACAGTGAAACACACCTGCTACCAAGAGAGCATCAAAGATGGTTGGCTGCTTTAAAGGTTCCAAGAAGAACCAAACCTACCAGCCCCTTGATTTTCAGATCTCTGGCTTCCAAACTGTGAAAGAATACATTTCTATTGTTTTAAGACACCTGGTTGTGCCCATTTGTTCCTGCAGCCCTAGCAAACTGAAATACTTGGTAATGAGCTTGCCAGCGAAAGGGACTTCAGTTCCCTGTGGTATTCTCAGTCACCCCTGAGGCCAGGCAAAGCACAGCAATTAGGAAACATATCTATAGCTCCATCACTTCCCAAGTCTATGGGCACAGAATTTCTCAGCCCTTAAACCATCCACATGAAAAAAGAAAAAAACTCAGCATCATTTTAAACCATTTCCCTACTCTGTTACTTACTAGGTGAGTGACACACAGCTTAATGTGATTTCAAAACATCTGGACACAGGAAGAGAAATCTCTTCATTTACCTTCACGTTTCCCCCGTTGTCTTAGTGTGTGCGGAACTGAGAAGCCTGCATGTATCTTTCTAAGTGGCTATTCTACCAAGGCATAGTGCCCATCTCCTGGAGAAAAAGCAAGTTCAGTAGTTCTTTAAAGTTCTCAACTTCCAAGCACCTAAGCAGTTTCACAAAGCCCATTTGTATTTTCTAACAGGAAAGAAGAAAACGGCCAGGGTAGCAGCATTAAGCTTGGTATTGATACCATGCTAGCAATGAATGTGTGCAGACAGCTTGAGAGTGTTCGTCGAATTACAGTGATGCTTTTTACCCCCTTACCCTATAGAAAGACATTGTTCACTGATAGGATTTTAGTGACATGGATTCTGGTGACGTTGTTTTGGCAACTTTTTACATCAACTCTCTAATCAGGTTTTCCCCCAATTTGGGTGACTTTGATCAAGATATATTGTATTTATTGTATTCACAATAAGCTTTGTTAAATAATACCACCCTTACAATGAAATAATAATAATAATATAAAAATAAATTCAATGCAGAAAAGCAGGAAAAGGAAACATACACTTACAGGCGGGAAGGGACAACCAAGAGAGCAGCAGTCGTTGATCAAAATGCTTCGGGTTTCAAGAAAAAAATCTGAAGGACTTACAAGTGAGACAAAGAATGTTCTAGCTCTCCACGGGAGCAGAAACTGGGGATACAGAAAAGACTGCCCTTCCCCCAGCCTTGAGCGGGAGCAGGGATCTGACCTCTCCCCTTCAGGATGCGGCCACTGTCTGTCCTATGGTGTTTTTCACCTTGACGACAGAAGGAAGGAGAAAGAGAAGAGCACCAACGGGGTAAGGGGAGGCTAAGAAGGGAAGGAAGATTTGCTTTCACTTGAAGGAAAATAATCTATTTTAAAAGTGGCAAAGGGAAGCAATGCAGTTACTGCTGTTCTTTGTTTGTCCCTGTCTGTCTCCACCTCAAACACTGCTGGATAGGTCGCTGTAGCGGGAAGGTGAGCGGAGGCAATGCAGACCTACTCTTGATGACCTTCTTGCTTTGAACACTCCCCAAGAATGCTCCTAGCAAGCCTGGCTGTGCTGGAACAACAAACTTCCTTATCCTCTCTTTCTCAGGCTAATCATGCTCAGGGGTAGAAGTAAAAAGCCACTAGTGATGCTATTCAAGATACATTCATCTATCTTCTGCTCCAAGAGTGTTCACACCTCTACTAATGTGTTTATTCAACAATGCCTATTAAAAATAAACATGCTTATTTGTTTGCATGAGATATATCCTATCAGAGTTCTATGCTGTGTAAGACACTTCACTGATGCTATTATTGTTTCAAACATTCAGGAGCTCCTTTTATAAAATTGGTTTCAGCTCTTAGATTAACCTTTGAGTCTGGATATGCCTCCTGGGTGGTAAAATCATTCAGAAAGAGGTAGCACCTAGAGACGCTAACCATGCTAGGCAATATCATTGTTGGACAAAAAGCAAGTTCACAGAACAGGTCATGATGTAACAGATCATGTCTATTATTGGCATAATTGCTCAGAGGACAGTCCATTTCTAGTCAAGTTGAAAATACATAGACTTGCTCCAGGCCAGCAATTCTAGAGAATTCTCATTTGTATACACAGAGAGACAGGTCAAAGAAAAAAATATATGCCGCACTGTTTGCAATGCTGAAAAGAATATTTGTATAAGGGGACAGTAGCCAAAGCCCATGTAATCCATATGTACAACTCTGAAAAGATACAATTTCTAAATTATATCTTTTATAACAGAAAAGTGTTTCAGATGACTGTGTATAGAAAGATGAAATTATAGGAAAGATTAAAATCTACAGAGAGAGGCGGGACAAGATGGCGGAGGAGAAGCTGGAAGCTGAACAAGCTCTCGCATAGAAAGCAGTTTTAGAGTTCCAGTGAACAGTCCTAAGCCAGAGAAACACACCAAGTGTGCCATCACAGGACAGAGAGTTAGACAAGTGAGAG
>NW_012267237.1:10777579-10799161 GCF_000151885.1 Dipodomys ordii
GGAGGAGGCTGCAATGCTTGGTAAGAAATGTACGCATTATCCTGCCCATGCAATTGTAACCCCTCTGTACAGTATGTTCACAAATAAAATAAAAAAAAAATAAAAAATAAAAAAAAAATCTACAGAGAAACTGGAAATTATTTATGAACTGTATAAATAAATAAGAACATGCAAGGCTGTGATTTTTTTTTAACCCTGCATTTAGAGATCACGTTTCCTTAAGCTCCTCCTAGTTGTAGACTATTAAAGAGTACACTGGTCAGGCCTTTTGTGGAACATCCTGATATTTTAATTAGTCTGATATTCTCACAGTTAGATGAAGTTTGTGTTTGGAAGAGAAAGACCATAAAAATCGAAGTGTGATTTTTATCATAGCATATCATACAGCAGCGACATGAGTTTTTTACTATTATTATTTTCTTCTGCACCTGAATCATGGTGTTTATCAGTGCCAGACCCTGTAAGTTTGTTCTTCTACCCTCTTTCTTTCCTTGATGTGCATTCTATACACAAAGGAGGATATTATTAATAGCCTCCATCCATGGAATAGGTTGAGGAGCTCTCTCTCTGAAGGAGGGCATCTATACAAACTATTTGGAATTCTGCATAGCTGAGTCATGTCTTCTCCCACTTCTGTTAATTTAATCCTTTATTATATCAGTGTGGACTCATAATTACTGGTATTGTTTCAGGGGTTAGAATCCAATGCTGTTTTATTTATTTTGTGGCCTAATTTTCCAGCGTGGGCCTCTGGGACTGTTTCCCGGGGCTCCTGTGGTCCTTTGACCCCCACCCCATCATTTTGTTCCCTTACTTTCTGATGTGGCCTGCTGTCCTGTGTACTTCTAATGTACCTCCTGCCACTGTCCAAGAACAGCCATCTCTCTAACACCTTCGTTCTTTTCAGAGAGAATGTAGTTAGAACCCAAGTTCTAGACTCTGAGTGAGGCAGGTGCTCCTGAAAACCAACTCCACCTGAAAAAACAAATGTTCTGATTGAATCATTACTTTATCCCTAGCTCATGAGGTACTGTGCAAATCCCAACGGAAGTGACCTTGTCTCTTCTCTGTTCCCCTAAATCACAAGGGTGTTTCAGTTCCATTATTTCTTAGATGCATCACAATCAATAGACCCAAGACACACCTAGCAATGCTGGATCCCAGTGGTTATATGAAGAGAGACGCACTTGAGGGGTACCATGTTCTCCAAATAACAAACCTATTTATAATCATTTCTCTCCAGTGTCCCAATAGGCTTTTGCTGGTACTGATCTGATGTCACTATCCCCCTTGCTACTTCCAAGACCCATTTTATCCCTTAATGTTCTTCATATACTAGGTCACCCTCCTTCATCAAATACTTAACGGCCTTCCCAGTGATACAAGAATAACCATTGTATCTTCGTTTCAAGATTAGGAGTCCTCATACTTCATCTCTATTCATAAAGGCAAAAGAAGTGAATTTCAGAAGTCTTATAAAAATGAAGGTGTTCTTATGCCATTCAGGCTGCTATAATAGAATACCATTGATTGGATGGCTCATAAACATTAAAGGTTTATTCTTCACAGTTCTGGAAGCTAGGACCAAATCCATGGTCAAGGCACTAACCAGCAGATTCGGTGTCTGCTGAGGCCCACTTCCTGATTCATAAATAGCCATCTTCCTGCTACCTCACATGGCAAAGGGAAGCATGGGTCTCTTTAGAGGGTACTAATTCTGCTCACAGGGGCTTTACCCTAGCCACTGAATCACTTGCCAAAGGTCCTTTCTCCAAATATCTCAGGGGTTATTCTCATTGATTTAGGAAGGACACTTCCAGTCTATGCCAAAGACAGCCTAGGTCATATTGCTTCTAAAATCATAATCACTGATTTAAATATTGTTGCTGGTGACAACCTATCAGCATTAAAGGGGTGGCTCTATTCCAGACAGTATGGCAATAATGCCCAGCTTCACTGATAGTTTCCACTGAGCTAGACACGATGGAAGGAAGATTTATTATAGCTGCTAGACAGAGAAAAGCATTGTATTCCGATAGCCTTTTAGGAATACTTATCGCCTCCAAACTGATTCTAAATTTCTTGGCTTTGCTATTTAGAATTTCTGCATCGTTGCCTGGTCTGTGCAGGTCTGTTTTCAATAGTTGAAAACTAGCTAAGGAGACCTGTGGTTCTAAGCCCTCACTTTTTTTGCAGAGTGAAAAGGTTGTACCTACTTCTGGCAGGAAAGAGATGACACACACTGTATATACCTTGCAAGTGTGTGGTCTCTTGATTGGCCAACCAAAGCCACACAGACTTTCCAAAAAATGTAATTTGTTCTGACTAAGGTGCTTTCTAGGGATATATAGACATATTCAAAAGAAGCCCCCCTTCTACAATGCATTGATACAAAAAAGTATGTGTATGTGAGGAGGAAGAGAATCTTAAACTATTGAGAAATATGCTGAAAATTAAAGTACCTTCTCTACATAGAAGGAATCCCCTTTGAAAGTTCCGTGGGCATTTTTCAGTATAAACAACCAGACTGTTGCGAGGTGCTGACATGGCTTCTGAAACTTCGGCTGGTTTTACTGTCCTAATGCAAATGCTATTGTCTTACTAGATGGCCTGAAACCTGGAAGCAAAAGATCACAGAGCTCCCACGAGATCCTGTGGACGTTCACTAGTTTTCTGATGCTTACATTGTCTGTTTTTTTCATGTAAAGGAGAGATTATTAATAATAATACCTATTTTAATTTAATTTTTTGGCAGTGCTGGAGCTCGAACTCAGTGCCTCATGCTTACTAAGCAAGTACTCTAGCACTTGAGACACACAAAACCAAACTCTTTGTGCTTTTGTCATTGTTTGAATAAGGTCTTGGATTTTGCCTAGGCCAGCTTTAGACTGGGACCCCTACCTATGGCTTCCTGCTTAGCCAGGATGTCAGATGTGCTCTACCACCCCTCGTGTACTGGCTGAGATGAAGTCTTACTAATCTTTTGCCCTGGCCAGTCTTAAACTGAATACTTCTTGACCTCTGCCTTCCAAGTGGCTGGGCTTACAAGAACAAAAATTTATGCTCACACATACATCTGCATTATTGTATCAAAGAATCTGCATGGCACCTGAAAGACTTTCTGAGGAATTGTACCAATCAATGACACAGCAAAGGTATAGTTTGAGAATGAGAACTGACCATGCCTTGATGGCACTTTTAGGCCATTTATAATGGTAACATTTTCATGGTCATCTATACTCAATACAAATTTCAGAGAAGCAGACTACACACTAGAATGATGACAATACTCATCCTGTTGCTAGTTGGCCAGAATGCACAGGAGATGGAGTGTTTCCCCCTTTTCCTCCTGCTCATGATAGACCAAACACTCAAAGCCCAGAGCTGTGCACTGCAAAGATGAGGTCAGGTGTTGGGAAAGGTACAACAGTTCCATGATGACTTCCACAGGCTGGTGAGCCATGTAGGGCTCTCCTAATAAGCAAAGGAGCAAACATCTCTTTATCACAATTTTAATCTAGTTTTTCTTTTTCCTAAGTTTTAGGTCTTTTTATTCCTCCTTCTCTACTGAATATGAGTCTTATTTTTTAGAGGAATATACTTAATAGTATGTGAATTTATAAGTGGCACTTAATCATCTTTTATGAGCAGCAACTGTTGTATGATGTCTTCTGATTTCTTAGAAAAAGGAATATAGACCAAGATCTTCCATTTTAAATCCAAATTTCATTGAGAACTTAGGAAAAACACACTTAAGTTAACATAAGAATAATACTAGACCCAGGCTCCTGTGGCTTACTTCTGTACTCTTAACTACTCAGAAGGCTGACATCTGAGGATCACGGTTCAAAGCCAGCCTGGACAGGAAAGTCCATGAGACTCTTATCTCCAATTAATCAAACAGAAAACCGGAAGTGGTGCTGTGGCTCAAGTGGCAGAGTGCTCATCTTGAACTGAAGAGCTCAGAGCCAGTGCCCAAGTCAGAGTTTAAGCCCCATAACCAACCAAAAACAAAAAAGAATCTTGTTAAAGACCATATAAGTAAGAATTGTTTGCAAAAGTACACAATTGGTGATACTGCTCGAGTCATACAAGAACCTTTTTGTTAAAAATGGAATTTCATATTTAACTGAGATATACACCCTATTTGACACTTCCCCATTCTCTAGTATTTGCATAAGTGTTTGACTTATAAAATAAATACAAGGAAGTTCACTTAATGTTTGTGCAAAACAAATCCAATATGTTTTGTTCTGTACTACCTTATTATAGTGTGGTGGTAACTTTCTCTTTATCACAAAAACAAAATATACAAGTACAATTTAAAACTCAAACTCACAAAATAATTAAGTTTGTCAAATGATTTGCCATGAGTGGGTATATTAAGTAAATCTTAAATTAAAATTCCATTGCTAAAATTTATTTTACTATATACTATTATAACCTCCTAACTCTTGGTTTCAAAGTTTTAATATAAAATACTGCTAAATAAAATCTTTCTACTTTTGTTGCCACTACAAACATACAATGTCCTTTCCTATGTTCATGCTTCCTCTATAAATCAGACAAACTCTACTCCATTGTCAGATCCAACAAGAAATCATCAGAGGCACCTGCTCATACCAGCTCATGAGAGCTAACTGCACAATCATCCATAATCTACCACTGACATAACCACTGTGAGACAGTATATACCCCAAGAATCCATTACAAGCTAAGGTGGATACTGTTATTTTTTCCATACACACTGGTTGTTACCTGAACACAGGTAACCAATGTTGTCTGTGGAAGACCTGAGTTCGCAAAGCAGAGCTTGTGTAGGGAGATTTTTGGTTAGTCTGTGTAACAAACACCTTAAAGATGTTATTGGGAAACAAGATTATCACTTGAGCAGAGTCTGATGCCAATGTAGAGAAACTGCTGACAGAAACTTCAAACACATGACCTCCATGAGCAAATGGAGCCAAGGGACTCCCAAATGGAAGTAAACTGTTCTGCTGTATTAGTTTCCTATTGCAAATAGAACAAGAATTACTTGCTTATAGTTCTAGAAGTTAGAAGCCCAAAAGAAGTTACTAAAATCAACGTGTGTTCAGAGGTTGTAGGAAAGAAAATGTCCTTCCCTCCCGAGGTTGCACATTCGTCGGCTTGTGCAGTATCTCCAACTTAATTTTATCTGTACACCTATTAGCATATGTTAATTGTATAAGAAGATTTTGTGACCATTCTGTACATGCACATGTGATACTTTGATCAAGCACTCCTCCTTCTTCTTTCTCATCCCATTTTCCCCCAATTAAAACCTATTTTAATGGGTTTCGTTATTCTAGTTTCATAAGTCTAGTAAAGCACTTCAGTCACATCCACACCTCTTTCCCTCTCTCCTTTCAGCTTTCCTCCTCCCTTCAGTTCTCATCCTCAAATACTCCCCATGAAATATTCCAGTTATTCATTATCCAAGGTCTAGATTGCACATGTGAGAGACTACATGTAGTCACACCCTCTTCAAATCTTCATACGGACTCTAGCCCTCATCCTGTTTTCACATCTCTTCTCTTCCATCTTTTAAGGATGCCATGAGTAACATGTAATTATCTGAACAATGCAGGATATTATAATAATACAGGATGATCTCCTTATTTAAAGGCCAGTAACCTATTTGTGTCTACAAGATCCCTTTTCATGTGAAAGGTTATATTCACAGATTCTGGGACTCCAAATCTGGACATCTTCGGGGGACATGCTTTTCACCTAAAAGGAATTCTTGGGAGATAATGGCATCATAACTTTTCGATCTCTTCAATTCATGCAAAAAAGAATTGATTGATAATAAAAATGGAAACAATGTAACTAGTATGTCAGGAACTATGTGGAAAAGAGCAGTTGATGAGGGTAAACTATGAGGATCTCTATCCTTCCTCTGCCCCTCTAATTCTATATACTATATATACTATACTATATACTTTCTATCCACCATAATTTATTTTACCTGTTTGTATGAATAATTAAATAATGAATTCTGTTAGACAATAATTCTGACATATCTGTTTCATAGATAGCTTTAGGGCCTAGCCAATATCTAACCACTATCTTTACTTAATATGTATATTATTGAAGAAATTAATTGAAATATTATTTCCCCTAACTACATATCTGTTCTTTCAGAGAGCCAGTCTCAAACTATTTTTGTTCTCAAAGTTTGATGGGGCCTAAGATATGTCACCAAAACATATGACAGAAGGAAATGTGTCACTGTAAAATATGCCTCTCTGGCCTGAGGATTTTGTTTTGAGCTTGAGAAATGGCAGGCAAAGAAGCAACTATGGAAAGACATCCTTTTGATCAGGAAATCTCTGTTCACCAGAAAGCAGACACCTTTACCCATTAAGCTCAATTGATGGAGAAGGCTTGGGCTTAAACCTGCATTTCATCTACACCTTTATCTTATTCTAGATTCTTTTCACTATCTTATCTTAACCAAGTTGTTCTCTCATGCTTTTCTTTATTATTATTTTTTTACTTCAACCAACTACTATATTTAAGCTTGATGTTCATACTACTCCCCGGAGACTGCTCTAGAGACTTACTCATAGATGTGGGCTATCTCCCACATGTGTTACTGAGCAGAATTCTGTCTTGCTCTGGTTAATCTGCCTATGTTACACAGAGCTCAGGATATACCCAGGAAAAAAATATGAGTCTTATTTTTTAGAGGAATATACTTAATAGTATGTGAATTTATAAGTGGCGCTTAATTTGTGAAAAAATCATCTGCCTTTCTTTACAATCTCATTTACATCACAGCAGAATACATGGTAGGTATTCAAAAAATATTTCTTGGACTCCTCTTTGAGGACCCTCTCCAAATGGGGTCTGGTTACTTTCCTTTCACTCTGAAATAAATTTACTCTATTTACCTTAAAGAAAAGATAAGAAAATATCTGTTGAGGGGAAGTAATGCACCAGTCTTCTTGACAAAGATTATGCTAGGTGTCTTTGCTAAAGAAGGAGCTCTGGCCTGCCTATCAAATTCCTTATCTGAATCCTTGCTTCAGACAAAGATTCTCTCACCCCTGGTAAGTGGAAAACAGTGATTCTCACCTGGGGTAATCGCTGGCACCCTGATCAAAAAGTCAATATAAATGGATTCTACTACCAGCCAACCTACCATGATTCAATACTGTACCTCCCAGGACTAATGCTTTGTCACCTGTAAAATGTGAAGAAGCAGGCCTCGCTCGGTTGTTTTAGAAAGCTATAAATGATCACATATGTCACATGTTAGTTCATTATTATTTTTATCTTCTCTAGTGGTACAATTTCTGGTACCTCCAGCTACCTGACTTACTTTATATAAACATAAATTTAAGTACACCACTTTTCTGTTATAAACCCATCCAGACGTTTCTCTCAAGTCAGAATAAAATCTAAGCTCGTCCTGGTTAAAATGCACCATCATCTGGCATCCCCTACCCTTCTAGCTGATGAACTACAATTGTTGACCAGCCACTCATACCTAGACTTCTCATTCAACCGCTGATATAGCATGCTTGCTCCAAACTCTTCCTTGGATGTATTCTGACCCTTCTCCATCAAATAGTCTCCCCTCAGAAATTCAGACTATTGGCTGTTTTGGGTAATTGGGGCCTGTCTCAGCGAGGCCTCCCCATCATGCAATGCCAGATACTCCCTTCCTTTGATGTCTATGTCCTTACACTGGCTTGTTGTTTTCCTGCCCTTTGGCCTGATGTGTGATGATATTGATCCGTGTATTTGTGGCTTCTGTTTCTATGGGTAGACTGTAAGTTCAAGGAGGACAAAAATAGGCTCTTTTTCTTTTTCTGATTCCTAAATATCTAGAAAAGTGCCCAGCCCCGTGAAGCCACTTGATTTGCATATTGAAAACAGCACCCCCAAAATGTTGCTTTAGCGTTCATACGGACTGCCCCTGTGGTGAGGAAAGGTGTTGGGAGAAGCAGGTTGAAGAGCTTTCCCTGAGGCTCCCCTATCAACTGAAAGACCACACCCCCAGTGGGGAGCATGCTTTCCAATCTTCTCACCGAAATGTCATTAATCAAGGAAGATTACACTTGTATCGTAGAGGAAACTGAAAATGAAACAGCACCCCTAGAACCAGAGGGCCTTTGCCCCAGTGCACTGTCTGTTCTCTGGGAACACTGCCACCCTTAAATTGGTCCTTGAAAACGGCTGAAGGTCCCCCTCCTCCACAGTTATTGCTCCCCTATGGAAGGAGAAGCTCAACTATCTGGCCCTTCCTCGGGTTTCATATTTTGTAGGACTCCCATGAATATACGTATGCTAATAAATGCATTTATATTTGCATATAATACTTACATATGTATATGGAAACACATGTATAATTCCATTGCTCTTTGCATTCTGTTCTCCAAGGACCATTTTTAGATGATACACACGTTGGCGAAATCTGGTAGAAATAGGGAAGAGGGACATTCCTGAAGGCCTTTTGGTCTCAGAATGATTCCTTTTGTGAGATAACTGTGTGTTTCTTCAAGATTGCTCATTGGAACTTCAGTCTCTAAATGTTAGCTATTGTCACGTGACCTATGAATTTGCCAGTGGGTCATAGGGCCCCTCTTGTCCTTGCAGGAACTCCTCTGGTTATTAGCAATCAAGCGCTCGCTGAGAGTTCAGGGGATATAGGGATGCAAAGGGAATCTTGTAGCCTCTTACAAGAAAAGTTTAATTTTATGAAAAAGCCACCTTCCTTCCTTCTCTCTCTTTCCGTTCCTCTTTCGAATCTTCCTTCTTTTCATCCTCCTTTCCTTCCCTCTTTCCTTATGAAAAAACAAGACATAAATTCTCCAGAATTTTAAACTCCTATGCTGAAAAACATAATAAAAATAAAGGCAATCTATCCTGACCAAATTTGAGTCATGAAACAGAAAAATTGTCTTCACATCTTTACTATTAAGGAATGATGGGTTTTTGTTCAAGAGCTACAAATTACAAATAAATTTAAAATGGTGCTGGGTAAATACACTGAGCCATAAAATTCCTGATGCTTCAGAGAATGTTGAATTTGGGATATATCATCGTTGAACAATAGACTACCTAATCAGATAACTTGTTAATGAGAAAAAAGATGGGCTTTTTTCTGATTCTCACAAGAAGGCTTAGATGTTCATGCTTGTACTTGACCCATTACAGAGGCCTACTTAGATAAAAACTAGAATACTAAGTCATTTCCCCAAAATATTGCTATCACCTGATTGGAAGCATGTGGCTACTTCCCTCTATCATCAATTTCCCCTCTACTGAAGCCTCTGTCTTTTTCCACTGCCTTCAAAGTGAGAAAGAAGAATGCATTCCATTTCCTGCACATGCAAAATAGAATATTCTTTCCAGATTCAGGGTGATCAATTCTGTTTGACAATTACAGAGATTACTACAATGGGAAACATAAAAAATCTGGGGACCCACTGAAGCTTAATTCCTCTCCATATTTACTATGGCCTCCTCTTTGAAATCTACATTCTTGCCTTAATTCATAGCTAATAGAGGTCAGAGTCAGGGTTAATAGCTTGCAGCTCGCTACTCATTAAGTCAGTCACTGACCATTAAAATACTCTGAAAGAGCTTGTGTTGAAGTTTTAACAGCAGCAATATATAGAGACTTGCTGTTCCTAAATACTAATAATGTTCTTTTATGACAATGAGGAAGTGTTTGCATCCAACAACTAACATTAATCTTGATTACCACTTCTGGTCCCTAGAAGTGAATTTAAAACTGAATTTTTAAAGAAAACTTTCACGTGGATGGGACTTCATTATCAGAATACCCATGGTCTTCAGAACTCAAGAGTGAGATTTGAGGGATCCCTCCATCTTCTGGGTGCTCACAGAATCTACAGGAAGCTACCCTGGCATCAGTAGATCCCTCTGATCCACCAATGAATGTCTACCCAACTCATTGCCCACCACATGGAGGACCAAGATGGCCTGGTGCCAGCCGCAACGATGAATAAACCTACCCCTTACCTGAATACCACGTGCGTGGTGCTGTTCTTACTCAGCCACCTCTTTTTAAAAACCTAACAATACCCAACTCATTAGGTAGACATTAATTGAGACTCTATGACCAAATGGCCCCAGAATGGGCCAGACACAATGCTGTGGAATCCATACTTCAGCCATTTGAACAAAAGTAATCACTGGTGCCCTGCATTTTGTTTATACATTTTTCTGATTTGGGGAGGGGAAGGGAAATAGCAAAATGCTGAAATAAGGATACAGGTTGACCCATTGGAACAATGAGATGTACAAGATACTACATTGAAAACGAACTTTACAACTTGGTGTGGGGGGAGGGAGGAGTTGGGCAAGTGGGGAGGGAAAGGATGGTAGGAGAAAAACAAAGGAGGGGGTAACAATGCTCCATAGGAAATGTACTCATTACCTTACTCATATAACTGTAACCCCTCTGTACAGTGTCTTTACAATAAAAATATATAATCACATAGGGTCTATATGCAGCACCAAGAACGGATCTCAAACAATGTATATGTATAGTGATTTGTATAAATAAAGATGTAAAATAATGCTGTAGACTGTCTCTTAACATATACTTATTTTTAAAGACATTTACAATTTGGGAGGGAGGTGGGAACAATGTAGGAGTCAGAGTGTCAATGGTAGAGCACTAAACAAGTTATTATAACATTCTAAAGTAACCCAACACAGCATCATGAGTGTCTTGCCAAAAATAAATAATCCAAATCTAATCATAATTAAATAGAAGAAAGCCCCAAACTGGGAGGCATGCTACAAATTGAGAAGACATTTTTCTACTAACACATCCAGGTCATGAAGCAGGACCATTATCTAGCTAGATACCTTTTGCCAAACATCCTGTGCTGCCATTGTCTTAGAGTCAGGACTGGCCCGGGTGCAGGGTACCTGTGGGGACAGCAGCCAACAATCCCCTGAAACAACCTCCACAGGAACTCTCCCAAGGCGAAGCGTGAACCGGAAGCCTTGCCCATGGCTCATTTATAGCTTCAGTTTTATGGCCCCACCTCCTCTTGAACCGTCATCTTGGTTCTTAGAACAACTTGTGAGGTACTATCCTTATTCCCTGAAAATATTAAAACATGAGAAAGCATGAGTAAGCACACTGGGTGAGAAGTGCCACAGACCAGACCATCATAGACTGCAGAAAGTGAAATACAGACCCTAGGCTATGTGAGTATGCCTGCAGACCACGGAGGAAATACACGTGGAGGGCTGGGGAGTAGACTGAAGCTTCGGAGAAGAGTCTTTCAATTGAGAGAAGTTAAACAGAGCTTAAAGTTCTCCTGAGGCTCTTGATATGATTTTAAAAGAAGAAGAAGAAATGTTCCCAAAGTACTATATAATAGATGTATTAAATGATTCTGTTTAATGATTCAGCATAAATGTTAAAAGTTGTAGCAGCAATCTCAAGCTAAAGATAAGACAAGAAATGTAGATTTGCGGTCTTTTATTAGTATAAAAACACTTCTTCCAAAATGCTTATCTGTGTGCCTACACAGACACTGTATTTCTATACAATACTCATGGAGTATTCCTCACTACTCTCTGAGTAGTAAGATTGATGATAACAGCGATGAGACCCCCTAAAAAGAATGGAAGCAGAGTGATTGATCTCATTTGCATTTTGTAAAGAAGGAGAAAGCGAAGGGTGATAGAGCCGATGGAGGCGGTGGGCAGCTGGCGTTGCTCATGTGAGGCTTGAAAGCACTTGGGCAACCACACTAGCTCCGACAGGAGATTTGGATTAAAGAAACATGTGAACGGTCTAATCGGCAGGGCTCAATGACTCAAAAAGAAACAACTAACTCAATAGCTAAATAAGATAACAGAGGCATTTGCTGGCCAGTTAAACTGTCCAGTGGCTTTCAGCTTATAAATATCACCTTCCCATCCCTCCCCATTTCCTTGTATGTTTTATATCTATGTAACTCCATGATTTGAAGTCAGTGATTATTTTAATTAACTATGTCATTTTCAAAATAAGAAACTGCTTATAAGAAACTGCTGTTGACGGCAAAGAATTGGCTTTTCTCTTTTTCTTTTAAAAATAACCCCTTCCATTTTCTAGCATTTCCATGAAGAGTTCACTTCAAGTTGGTTTTGTCTTTGTAATCTAATTCGGACGTGTTAATCCCTTCCACAGGGCAAATAGACATAAATTCAGTGGTTCAAGCACGCCAGTAACATTAAAAGGAAATCACTGAAGACAACTGTCTCACATGCATTTATAAATATTGATTAAAATCTAACAGTGTTAGGAAAATACCAAATTGTATTTCCTCACCATCCACAAATGTTACTATGTTCATTACATTTGGAAAACAAATGTCTCTGAAGGGTAACAGCCAACCATTTTGCAGTCGATGTCTTTACAAATGTCCTCACATTCTTCTGCAGAGATACATCAAGGCTAATGGATATACTCAAAGGTTAAATTCCAGGGCCTTAAACCAAGGTGGATTCCTGCTGGTTTCTAATTGCATGCCCATGGTTACCCTGGCTGGTTAGCAAACGATAGTAATGAAGCCAATGGCAAAAGTTCAAATCCTTAGGCAGGCAATTTGTTTCTCTCTGCTTGTGGTGATGACTGTAATACTTATCCCAAGTCAGGAATTCAAAATGCGTGTCCATCATCCCAGTGCTGAAAGGGAGTACAAGTGGCTAAATAAGAGTCTGTCCTTTCTATTTAAAAAACAAATTGCAGATCACTCGGGCAACTGATGGGAAGGGCGGAGTGATGTCACCTTCAAAAACAGAGTGGAATACTCCTCATATTACAACAAACAAAGTTCTTGCCAGCAGCGAGTCATAAATGTCATTAAGAATGATGATCTTAAATTAGATTCCCTATGAATAATTTCCTCATTTTTCATCTTGGACCAAGCAGCATTAAATTTACCATTAAGTAAAAACGATGCTTCACCTGCTTCCTCTTTCTGTCTCCCAAAATTGTTAGGAGGATGAATCAGACAGTGTCTTGGAGGCATGTTGAAATGATAAAATATTAATCCAAATTGTCCCCTTCTGGCTCAGCAGGGGAAGAGATATATTGAGTTTTCACAAAGCTAAAGCAACGACTGATGTTCAATTCAGCCTTGAACCACAGTTAATTCAGGGGGGGAAAAAGAGAGAATTTGAATCCCTCTAGTGGGTGGAACAGTAGTAAGGGTAAGTTTGAATGATTAATTGGTGGTACAAGGCAGACAGCGACATCAGTAGTTCTGACATAACCGTTCTTCTATGTTCAGTTTAACAATATTCATTTTTGAATGGAATTCAGATGTTCTGCCCACGATGATACCTGTCTAGGAGATTCATTGTCTTTATTAACAACAGGTCTCACCAGAGCACCGTCCCTCTGCAGTGCCTGCAAGCCATACTGGGCCCTCAGGTAAGCAGGACAGGCAAAACTTCAAGGAGAGGGAAAAGCAAAGAGGACTGACCCAGGATTGAACTAGTGGTCCTTCTGTCTCAACAGAAGCACTGGGGTTACAGACATGAGCCTCCCATTCCTAGCTTTAAACAGTGCCTCAAAACAACCCAACTCAGGCACATTTAAACATCAGAATGGTGATGTTTACAACACTATCAAGAGTCCTATCTACTGTTTGCTCAGGGCACACTCTCTGAATAAACAAGCCTGAGAGATACAGAGGTGCAGGGGTTATTTTGTAAGCCTAGAATTACATTTAAAAGGATTCAAAAGAAAAGGGAAAAACAAAACAAAAACAAACTTAAACAACTTCTCTTTTGTCAGCCGAGGTTTAGCTGTTCATTTACCTGAGTGTGCATGATATTTGTTCTGACCCACGGGTGTAAAGTTGGTTTCTTTCCCTTCCTAAGGCTGGGCAAGGAGTGGGCATCAGGGACTTAGTTGGTGCTAGGCCTGATGAAATGTGCTTCTTCTTCCTCCATGAAATCACCTAATACCGTGACCTCAGTTACTCTGAGGAGAGAAATAAGATTTTGCCTTTTGAAACCGATTGGGATCTGAAGCCTGAAATAAATATTCATACTTTACGTAGAAAAACACATTTCAACGGATTAGCGGTTTTAAGGGACACTGCCACGAAGCCAGAGTCATCAGATGAGTCATAATCCTCTGTTTTACACATCCCTCACTGTGAGGCAGCAGCAAATGGACCTACTCCAGAGACAATCAAAAAATAAGCATTGTAACTCCGACGCTATTCCACACCACCTCTTCATGCTCAGTCCTAGGAAGAAAAACATTGGTTTATGGGAAATGC
This sequence comes from Dipodomys ordii, assembly GCF_000151885.1. Classification (NCBI taxonomy): domain Eukaryota; kingdom Metazoa; phylum Chordata; class Mammalia; order Rodentia; family Heteromyidae; genus Dipodomys; species Dipodomys ordii. Next base: position 10,791,883 of record NW_012267237.1, read on the forward strand.
ATGCACTGTAAATCCTCCTGTGCAAGCTAAAAGGTAGCCTACAGGTGTCTAAAGTTACTTTTCACTAAGCATCCTTTCTTCCAAAAGAAAAAAAGTTAAATCATGCTTTGACACTAAATAATCCCTGGATTTATTTCTCTAAAAGTCCTGTAACTGCTAGTCTCAGGGGAAAGAAAAACTTCTTTCTATGTCAGGTATTATTGGCGCTGCTCTGCCAGACAATACATTATTTGTATAACAGAGGTTTTGTTATTTACCCCTCATCCTGGCAAGCTAGCAATAAGATATTTTTATGAAACAAAGCAAAAAGACCTTAATTGTATTTATTACGAAGAGGGCTGGTGGTATGGCTCAAGTGGTAGAGCACCTGTCTAACAAGCATGAGTGTCTGAATTTAAATCCCAGTTTAGCAGAACACAGAAGTAAGATGGCTGGTCTGTAGGAACAAAAACACATTATTCTTACTTTTAGGTTTGAGCATCAGTAATAAGATAGTTTTTCTAGGATATACGAGAAATAAAGCAAGCGTACTTTTCTTTCCATGTTTACAATGACAATGGTTTCTTTCTCTCCAAATAGCCAAAGCTGAAATATAGCTTGGTAAATATTTTCCTTGCTATAGGAAAACAACCTATAATTTTATTACTTTGTAATACATTATTTTCCTTGGTATAGGAAAACAACCTATAATTTTATTACTTTGTAGTACAATTGGATATTGAGACTGATCAAGAAAAATGCTTTTCTTCACTATATGGGGAGGTAAATCAAGTAATGGAGTTATCTTAAACACTAAATATCTATAATTCATGCTTTTCCTTTCTTCTTTCTACTTCCAGCCTTTCAACACAAAGGTTATTCTAAGAGTGGAGCCAGACTAAAGGAAACCCATGCAGCCTACAGATGAGGAGGAACAAGAAGAGGAGAGGAGGAGGAAGAGGAGGAGGAGGAGGAGGAAGAAGAGGAAGAAGTTGGCTTAAATAAACCAGACAGATTTCATTGGATATAAAGACAAATTCTTGATTTTATATAATAAGATGTCAAGATAGGAAAATTAGAGGTAATGAAGTGTATATCCTGAAGGAATTTTCTGTAAAAGCTAAAAAAATTCTATCTGAGTTCCTTCATTCCATTGGTTCGTTCATTCATGCATGCTTTCATTCTTTTGATAGGAATGTCTGATTACCAAACAGCTGGCTACTTAAATATGTACACAGCACACTTCTCAGCCAAAAGGCAAGAATCATAAGCATGTGGTCTCTTCAGGATTCCAACATTTCTCAAATGTAATGAATATGAATATGAAGAAAATGGCTAAGAGAAGATCATACAGAGAAATGTTTTTCAAAGCAAAGACAGACTAATCCTGCGGCAGACTATCGTACAGCAGTTTTTGATGAGAAACATGTCTAAGAAATGAATGTAAGTCATTTTGTTTTATTTCAGAGGGGAAATGACCTCCAAGGGTAGTGAACTTTCCATCATCAAAGTCAGCAAAAAACTAGATGAACATCTGTAGCTCATAGTTGGTTTGTGCAGGATATCTCTAAAGGGTTCCTGATCTGAGAACTGAACAGTTGACCAACTTGTTGAGTAGTGAATTTACTTGGACATATTCTAAAGGATAGATAATAAATCAGGGCTGTTGTTACATGTACATATGCAAACTGTGTGTGTGCACACAGATGCACACACAACCCCAAAAGGAATAAGCTGAATTCCAAAGCACTACATTATATTTTTTTAATCATAATGAGGCCAGGCACAGGTGGCTCACGCCTGTAATCCTAGCTACTCAGGAGGCTGAGATCTGAGAAACAAAGTTCAAAGCCAGCCTGGGGAAGGAAAGTCCATGAGACTTCTACTGCCAATGAACCACCAGAAAACCAGAAGTGGAACTGTGGCTCAAAGTGGTAGAGCACTAGCCATGAGCAAAACAAAAGCTTATGGACAGCGCCCAGGCCCTGAGTTCAAGCCCCACCACCAACCAACCAACCATCATCATCATCATCATCATTGTGAGGAAACTGGAGTTGCACAAGCCACAGCTGATCAGAATAGGTTGGGCAAGGTCCTAGTAGCCTCTTGTTTGGCTGGTTGTTGTCTCTCATTGGCTGGAGTGCTCGAGAGCCAGGCCAAGGAACCAGGCTGTAGGACCACTTTCAGGACATTGAACAGTAACTATTCCTATCTGGCTCTGAAACAGTCTTCTATTTTAAGCAGCAATGTTACCAAATGAGGGGACTATGTGTTGCCCCAGTCTTGGAAATATCCAGTACTGTTAACGCATATTTCTCCATGCCAACAGAAACAGTACGTTTGAAGAGAAGGGAAAGGAAGAGGTGGTCTATTTTAACATATCTATGCTCCTCGTTAATGCTGGGGGCCGCAGCATCCATACATGGGGATAGAGAAGGCTGGGTCTGACAGCATGATAGGGAAGATCTGACTGACGCATCATATTCAAAGCGACGCTTCTGAGGCCGCACTTCACACAACTGGGAAGCAAAGCACAACAGGAGTTTGTTTTGAGGCAAATGATGTTCATCTGTTTACCAGTTGACCACACTTTGGACAGTCAGGCTTATAGTACTTAGTGGCTAGGAAATAAGAGATCTTATCAGGGGTTAAAGAAAGCATAAATAAAGAGTTGAGGAGAAGTGCCAGTTTTCGAAGGAATAGCACCATTCCAAGCGTCACTGTCTATCTAAACAGTAACAAGAAAGGAGAGAGTTCCACTCAACAGAGTCGCTAGGTGAGGCGGGAGCAGGAGCATGTGGGAATGAGATGGTGCTGAGAATTTTCTGTGGCTATTACATCAGGCCTTACTGCATGGCTGCCTCCAGCCCCGCCCATTCTGTTATCTATTCAATTGCATCCAACATCTGCTACTTAGCCCTTTGCATGTGCTTGTGGAAGTCAGCAAGGTACAACCATACTGTTGTGTTATTTAAAAATCAATTGGTTTTTCTAAAAGGAAATTATTATGTCATAGCCTTTTCTAAATCCAATTGCATAATTATCCACATAACAATAACTCCATCTATCTACGACATCATAGGGTCACACTTGCCTTTACTGTGCTGTTTGGTTTATTCATTTTTAAAAGACAAATGGGCTTATCATTATTGTGCAATCATAATTAGTCCCCAAAGAAACAATAATCGCTGAAAATAGTATCCTTTCTTCCTTCCTTCACCTATGGTTCCACTGGGATGTCTAATTGGTAAGGCCAAGAGACAGAAGGTTCGAGCCCTCAGAACTCTGTTATCCTCAGCAGATAAGTAGCTCTGACCAGCCAAAAGAAAGAAGCTACCTGTAGCTGTGGAAAGGGCCAGGGAGAGTGCAGCCACCATATTTAATGCGTATCTGAAGAGAGTAAGAAATTGATGGGTTGGAAGGGCTGAGAGAGAATGGTGAAAGGAAGTGGCATCAATCAAGATTCATTGTACTTAATAACAGATTTGTTGAATGATACAACTACTTAAAGTTAATAAAACCATAATTTTTTTAAAAGGAAGCCACTTGTAGCTATTCAGCTGGACCCAAAACAGCTGGAACCAGTCTTTCCAATCAAGAAGAAGCATTATTAAATCTATTTGGCCACATTTAGAGCTATGCTGCTCATCCACTCCATCAATATTAAAGCCAACTTTCTTTTTTATTCCCCATCTGTCTCTCCACCAGCTCCAAAATCTGAAGAGAAAGATGAGCATCAGTTCCCAGCATTCCATGTGCCGCTGTAACCGATGAAGTCTCAGAGCACCTCCTCTTCATCTGTGACCACTGTGCTAAGCAGAAGTAGCAGATCCTGACCCCTCTGGACTTTCCCTTTGTCTTCTGTGACTAATAGCACATATTTGCAGGCAGTTCCTAGGGGCAATCATGGTGGCGAGGATCACAGACCAGAGTTTCTTCTATCTAAAGTTAATAACCACAGAGGGCTACTGATGTGGCTCACTGTGAAAGCCCTTGCCTAGCCTGTGTAAGGCCCTGGGTTTTCATCCTCAGCACTGAAAAACAAAGAGAAACCTAAATAATGACATGAATAGCCTTAGAGAGTAGCAGCTTTTAATCCTGGATTTGTGTCGTAACCTTTTTAAATCTGTTTTAGATTGAAATTGTAAGTACGAAATTCATCCTGGAAGATCTACCTAAGCATGCATTCAAGAAATTTGGCAGCTAATTTTCTGGTTTCCTAAATTTCTTGAAATGATTGGTAACAAGCCATTCAGCTTTCTCAAATCAGTGTATAATCCAATTGTCTCACCTCCAACTGGCCGCAGAGAACAGAAGGATCCTGAAGTCCTAGACAGGAGGAGAATACAGAACTCAGTAAAGCTCCCTCTATTTGCTTGATTGTTTATATATTTTACAGGACTTGGGATGGAACCCATGCACCTGCTGAACAAGTGCACTATCCCTGAGCTACAGACATCCCCCCCACTTGAGAAATGTGCCTAGAACAATATCCTTGATGCTTGGTATGTGCAAATCTCTTTAAGTCCTTAAGATTATTAATATATTAATCCTACTACTTCTGGAGCCATTGTCTTATCCATATAAGGATAACTGATGTTGGATATTGTTTTCAAACAAAAAGAAGCCAAATGTGAATTATTTTTTTAAAAGATATACAAACCAGGCACCCGTAGTTCCTACCCGTAATCCTAGCTACTCGGGAGGCTGAGGATTATGGCTCAAAGCCAGCTTGGGTGGGGAAAGTCTGTGAGACTCCTATCTCCCATTAACAACCAAAAGCTCAAAGTGGAGCTGTGGCTTAAGTGGTAGAGCACCAGCCTTGAGTGAAATAGCTAAGGAACTGTATCTAGGCCCTGAGTTCAAGCCCCAGTACTGGCATAAACACACACACACAACACACACAACACACACACACACACACACACACACACACACACACACACACACTATACTGTCAGGGCCCAGTAAGTTCCAAGGAAATTGTAATTATCTGTCAATAGAAGAAAAAATTGCACTCTAATAACCCAGACTGTTTGTATTTATTATAACTACACCTTTTATGTACATGTTTCGTTAAATGCAAATCAGTTTCAACCTCAAGACTCTGGGCTGATGCCCAAAGTGCTTTTGAGCCATACAGTTCAGGCATTAGTGTGGTTTAATTAACTCCAGGCACCTGACAAGAGCATTGGATCATCTTGTCACGTTTTTACCTCTTCTTGTTGACTTCCCTTTTGTCATAGCAATTAAATCCTGCCAGGCTTCCTACCAGCTGTTCTATGAACACAAAAGTTGGTCTTGAACTTGCAGGGTTTCTTAGTTTTGTCTCTTGACATTGAGAAGCAGATTAATCTTTGTTGTGGGCTGCCCTGCATATTCTGGCCTGGTTCACTGTAACTGTGGCCTCCACTCATTAAATGCCCATTGCCTCTCCTTTCTGTTTTTGATAACCAAAATGTGACCAGAGAGGAGACAAAAAAAAAAAAACAGCCTTTGGTTCAGTTAAAAACTTGATGGAATTTCCAGAAATCAAGAGACCAAATCAAATTTGAAACCAATAAAAGTACTAGAGAATTGAAAGACAGTAATAGGATTCTTTCCTCAGAATAGGAGTGTCAAAAGCACCCAGAATAGATGGCTGCCTGCTTTTCCCCCCTGGCTTTCCTTGACCCAAGAGGATTCTCAATATGCATTGGCTAGAAATTCTTCCTAATGACCCTCTAACCTCCGCTGATTGTTTTAAAACCATTATTCTCGTGGTGTACTATGCCATCTTTTCTGGCTCTAATCTGTTTTGTAATAGAAGTAGCATGTGTTCACGGGGAATACCAAATTTATTACATTTAGACACATAATCAATGACTGGGTTTTCTTAATGAAAGGAAATAAGGTGACCAGGAAAGGGAATAGCTTAAGTAAATGTGCCAGGCGAACATCAATTTACTTGCTTAGTACAACTGTTAGCTCAGTGCTTCTAGAAAGTTCTTTTCCAAGTTGAGTAACTCAGAGATAGCCCTCCGGATGCCAACTGTTCATCCATGGAATGAGAATCTGGCCAAATGCAATACGGAGAATTGGTTTTCCGTGTACCTACCTCGAGAGTATCCTCATTCAAATTCCTCCATCTTGCTAATTTATGGCAGAGCTCCCTGCAGCTCCACAGCCAAGATGCAATAAGGCAGCTCCGTAAGAGCCACCAGGGAGTATTTATGAAACATGCAAAAGGAACAGTCCCTTTATTTCCTTTCCCGAGAGCCTTATTTCCACTCCAAGGTTTTCTCCATTTCTTCTAGTTCGAACAACTAAAAATTGGCTTGAAGAATAACTTGCCACTACAGGTTCCTCTCCAAGCAAAATGGTTTTCACTTTCACTTTTATGTTTCCCCAAGATGCATGTGATTCCTTTCCAATTCCAGAAATCCAAAGGAGCAAAATGCACTCCTATTTTCCACCTACATTAATTAATTCTAAAAAATGAAATTTAAAAAATCATTTCTCTAATTCCAAAGCATCCACTTCAAATTCATTGACAGGAACTCGTCTACTACATTCATTAGAAACTCACCTTTCTCTCTCCTCCTCCCTTGTGATGCTGCCTTCCACAAATTTGGTGGTTGTTTCAGAGCATGCTGAACAGACACAATCAATACCTCATTAAGTTGTTTCAAATTGCTGAACTACAGCTGTTTCAGAGCCCAAGCATGAAATATAATTTCATCAATAGAAATCCAGGCTATGTCTACACAAAGACAAAACAATTGAGCAATTTAGTCAATTTTGTAAAGAAAAAAAAAAGCCAATCGCTTATTTGGTATTGGATAGGCCAAACAATTATGTGCCTGATTTTTAGAAATCACTTATTTTGGTCACATGTACAGGCTATAGAACTGACCATATAGAACTGATTTTCCTGCTCTGTTTCTTTAAGTTCTTTTAAGACTACATGTAGAAGATGCCTATTCTAGTCTTTAAATGCTGTTAAGAAAATTCCACTTGGGCATTAGCACATTCTTTTTCTGACTTAAGCCTGAAAATGAGCAATTATTAATCAGTGAAGACTGAACTTTTACTTTGAATAAAATTTCAAAAGATCCTAAGACAGGGCTGGGAAGGTGGCTCAGTGGTAGAGCACTTGCCTTGCATGCTCGAGGCCCTGGGTTCAATTCCTCAGCACCACATAAGCAAAAAAAAGAAAAAAACTGGAAGTGGCGCTCTGGCTCAAGTGGTAGAGTGCTAGCCTTGAGCTGAAGAGCTGAGGGACAGTGCCCAGGCCCAGAGTTCAGGCCCCACGACCGGA
>NW_012267237.1:10799291-10801449 GCF_000151885.1 Dipodomys ordii
AAAGGAGGAGGCTGCAATGCTTGATAAGAAATGTACTCATTATCTTGCCCATATAATTGTAACCCCTCTGTACAGTATTTTCACAATAAAAAATAAATAAATAAAAGGCAGAAGTTAGCAGGATCTATACCCCAATGCAACAATACACTTTTAAATAACATGAGCCACATTTCAATACAAATTATAAAATACTTCTAACAAAAACAAAGCATCATTTATAAAATGTATGTGATACAGTAAAAGAAGTACTTAGGTTAAAAATGTTTTTAGACAGGATAGGTCCAAAACTAATAATCAGAGCTTCCTTTTAGAAAACTAAAACAAAAAGTACCTTAAATCCAATGTATATCCAGGTAAATAAATAATTTAAAAAACTAGAATAGAAATGAATTAAATTGGAAATGGAAAATTAATAGAGAAATTGGAAATGGAAAACTATTAGAGAAAATCAACAAAACAAAAGCTAGCTTCTTGAAAAAAATTATAGAATTAATCATCAAACTATTGCCAGAGTTAAAAATATATATAAAGGTGGTAGAGTGCTAGCCTTGAGGGACAGCACTCAGGCCCAGAGTTCAGGCCCCACAACTAGACAAAAAAAAAAAAAAAAGATCCTAAGACATGGACCCCTCCTTCAAATAGCTCATGCTGTTTATGAGGAGCCAAGGCCCACATCCCTGGTGTAATACAAAACTGTTGACACCTCAATGCAGAAGATGCAACTCATTAGTAAAGCTTGGGGTTGAAAGTGATGTTGGAGGAATTCAAACAGAAGCAGTCACGAAGGTCTTGTAACACTTTTTAAAAACTTGTTATTGGGGTTGGGAAGGTGGCTCAGTGATGGAGTGCTTGCCTTGCATGCATGAGGACCTGGGTTCAATTCCTCAGCACCACATAAGCAGAAAAAGGCAGAAGTGGCATCGTGGCTCAAGCACCGTGGTAGAGCACTTGCCTTGAGCTGAAGAGATGAGGGACAGCGCCAAAGCCCAGAGTTCAACAACAACAACAACAACAAAAACCTGTTATTGAACTAATTATTGTGAATAGTGAAAACAGCATATATTGAAGACCCATTATGCAGACAAAGAATAGACTGTGCCAATTTGGCAAATAAGAAAAGTAACATTTGGGTTGATTAATTTGTCCAACAAAGGTTGTGTGGCTAGAATTGAACTAAGAAGGACTGATTAATAGCCAGTGACACTAAAAGCAACAACAGCCCTGGTGGCCCATCTCTTTGCTTAAGAAGGGATGTGAAGACTAGCGTTTGGGAAGTTTCCTTGTGATAGTGGACAAAGACGTATATATCTATATGCCTATCTGTACCTATATCTATATCTGAACCTTGGCAGGAAGATTAAGTAATAACGAATAACATAATATAACAAAATAATATAGGGATTTTCTTAAAAATATATTGTATTTGCTAATAGCCAAAACACAAAATTAGCACAAAATTGACATAAGGTTTAAGTAGTAATGGACCTTAGTTTTCTATTGTCTCCGTTGATGCTTCTTAAAATATTGTTGTAATTGAGTTGGCACCTAAAAGGACAACTTTCACATTTTTGTTTGGAAATTAAAGTAACTGTCTCTGCAGGAAAACAAGAAATTCCACATATCAAACAAAATAGCTCATATCTCCCTATGGTATCTATTTACATAAGAGCCATGGTCCAAATGAGACATCCATACCCCCTACAGTCCAGCGATTCCAAACCAGCATATACTGAAGCCACTTCTGATGCTCTGGACCACTTTGTTGGGTAGAAGCACATGCCAATTTGTGATGATCTCTCTACAGTCTCGGGTTGATGGTCCCAGGGACCAGGAGTGGATGAGGAACTTGAGGAGGTAGAAGGGACCTGGTTAAGGTTATATGAGAGCTCCCAGAAGATGGCTAGTTTTGAGGGATGTGCGTATGTCAGGAATGTGAGTATGGGTGTCTCTAACTGCTCACCAGAGTATTATCCCCTCACTGTGGCTTTATACCAAAAATAAGGTCTTAAAAAATTATGTTGTCAGGAAAGCAGTATGGAGGTTCCTCAAAAGACTTCACATAGAGCTCCTCTATGACCCAGCAATCCCACTTTTGGGCATTTACCCAAATGTTTACAAACAAGACCACACTAAAGCTACCAGCACAACTATGTTTATT
>NW_012267237.1:10802629-10806521 GCF_000151885.1 Dipodomys ordii
GGAGGCTGCAATGCTTGGTAAGAAATGTACGCATTATCCTGCCCATGTAATTGTAACCCCTCTGTACAGTATGTTCACAAATAAAATAAAATAAAATTTAAAAAAAGGAGGAGGCTGCAATGCTTGATAAGAAATGTACTCATTATCTTGCCCACGTAATTGTAACCCCTCTGTACAGTATGTTAACGATAAAAAAAAAAATTATGTTGTCAGGTGCCAGAGAGTCACACCTGTAATCCTAGCAACTCAGAAAGCTAAGATCTGAGGATCATAGCTCAAAGATAGCTCAGGGCAAGAAAGTTTATGAGACTCTTATATCTAATTAACCAAACCAAAAAGCCAGAAGAAGAGCTGAAGCTCAAGTGGTAGAGTTCTAGGTTTGAGCAAAAACCCCTCAAAGATAGCAGTTAGGCCCTGAGTTCAAGCTCCATGACTGGTACCCAAAAAGTCAACAAATAAAACTGAGTCTAGGAAGATGCATATGAGAAAATTAAGAGAAGCCAAGTCCCTGCACGAATCCAAGCAAGTTACTAGGTAATTACTCTTCATCTCTCATACAATGATCACATCATTCCTTCAGTCATAGCCCACCATATACACAGTAGCATCCTCCAAAGCACTGTAAGCTTGTGCAATTACTGTTGCCCAAAGTATAGCTTAATACACATTTGCAGTGGATACTGAGGTACATAGACTTACGTAGAAAGTATCAGCTGCAAAGCCAGGTAGGATGTCTACTTGGAGTGTGGTATTCGTGGTGTCCTTTGATCCAAAACATTTCTTCTTAGCTTTATATATTTTCTTATGAGTACACTTACATTTTGGTTCAAGCATGAGAAATTCTCATTTTTCCATTTGTTGGTGAAAGAATCAATATTCTAAAGGTTTGGGACCTATTTTTGCCATCAATTCTTTGGCAACTTAATCAATTATGTTTATAACCAAGGAAAAGTTCCATACCAATTATAGTTTGGACAAGATAAGAATGTCATTTTCTCCACGCATATAGCAGCCTTCCCAAACACGACACCAGATTCAGAAGCTGATTAAATCAAGTGCAAGTGTAGGTGTTGTATTCACAATGTAGGAAATATCCTTTCCTTATTCTGGCAACCTTTCCTAACTAATCTGCCAGATTTATTGCATATTTTCCACTCTGCCATGCAGATAATCCTCTTCTTCCAAACATTCCGAAATCAATATCCTTCAGCAAATAACTAATTTTAAATAACATCATAAGGCCTTCCTTTCAAGCTGCAACCTAACCTGTGCAAGTCAGAGGAAATCAAAGCCAGTAAGCATTATTTTTGAAGTGGGAAAATAGTTAGGACTCAGAGTATTATTCTATGTTTATAATAACTGTCTGGTTTTCATTCCCTTTTAACAAAATTGCGTTAGTCATGGGTGAATCTGTTCCTGTCTTTCTCTTCTTCTTCTTTAACACCCAATGATTCATTGACAGGGCATTATTTCGTCATAAAATGAGAATTCACTAGATTTAGGAAGCATCAGCTAGTTTTAGCTTGGTTCACCTTTGTCTCTGTTTACCAGGAAATACTAAAGGAATAATCATTGGTTGGAAAATGAAAACGAAGGGCTAAAAGATCATTATTAAGATGTCCATGAAGAAATCCATGAATTTTTTCCTTCTAATATTTTAATAGAAAGATACTTTAAATAAAGAACTAATAGATTTTTTTCAAAGGCTCTAAGTCTCCTTGTTACATGGCTTAAGTATTTAGGGACAGGTGGGAGCTAAGCCATATCCTTAGACTATATTCTTGTTTTAGTCTCTTCTGAAATAGATTTGCTGAAACAAGAAATGCATGTGCCCTTTTATTACTGTTTTTTTTCCTTTTAAGCTAAACCTTCTCTCAGTGATCCATGTCTCCATCTTCCAAAAGCACAACTTCAATTTCTACTTTGAAAAATGGGCTTAGACCATTTTTGTCAACACACATTCTTCTTCACTAGACATTTAATTTGTTCTGCCCTTTCTGGAAAGTATCCCCATCTTGGGGTCTGCCAACAGCCTTAATGGAGCAATTCCTTGAAGTTCTGTCAGGTTTGCAGTAGTAGCAGCAGGCAGCATCAGAAACAAAGAGGACACCTGGCCCTCAGACCGTGAGAACTCCCTCTCTGAGTTCTCCACCCAGTGTCTCTCCCCAGGTTCCTAACCAGCGCTGAGACATTCATTTCTTCATTATCTGGGAGCAGCTGCTGAGAAGAGATTGGCCAAAAAGGATAACCTTAGTGCCTATTTGGGCAATGAGCTTTAAAACTGCTTTGAACAGACAGACCTCTGGATGAATATGAGAAAACATCAAATGAGAAATGTTAAAATGTTAAATTCTCAATGGCTCTGTGGGAAGATCAGTGGTCAGCTTATGCAAATGCTGTCCTAAGTTGCTTACAAATCAGAGCTGTGGAGTGGACTGTTTTCTTTACCAGACTTTTCTCGTATTTCGCACCCACTGCTTTGCCTTCCCATTCTAACTGCTGTTCTGATTGCTTCCTGAGAGGACCCATCAGCAGGCCTCAGCACAGGCAGAGAAAGAGGTTTCTGTACATTATGGGTCAGCTAGTGTCAAGTGTCATGAATTAATTTATCTCAAGAAAGCCACTTCCTGCAACTGTCAAACTGCAAAATGCAGTGAAATTGTCACCTAATCTGAAAGACAGTATATAAAACAAAATGGAATCAAACATAAAATGTATTATTCCTTACTCACTTAGATCAGAGTTCCCTGAAGTTGTTTGTGTCATGCGATCTTTTGGCATTTTGATGAGTACTTAAGAATCAGATTGATGTTTGTTTGGTTGGTTTTGGTTTTGTTTTTTTTCGGTCATGGGGCTTGAACTCTGGGCTTGCACACTCTCCCTAAGTTCTTCGGCTCAAGGCGAGTACTCTACCACCTGAGCCACAGCACCACTTCCAGTTTTCTAGAGGTTTAGTGGAGATAAGAGTCTCCTGGACTTTCCTGCCGGGGCTGGCTTTGAACCATAATCCTCAGATCTCAGCCTCCTGAGTAGCTAGGATTACAGGCATGAGCCACTGGTGTTCAGCCAGATGATTGATGTTTTGAGTCTGTGTGTATGTATGTGTTTGCCAGTCCTGGGGCTTGAATTCAGGGCCTGGGCACTGTCACTGAGGGTTTTTTTTGTTTTCGTTTGTTCCTGGGTGATAGCGCTTTACCTGTTGGGCCACAGCTTTACTTCTAGCTTACTAGTCGTTTATTGGAGATAAGAGCGTCATGGTCTTTCCTGTCCAGAATGGCTTCACACCATAATGTTCAGATCTCAGTCTTGTGAGCAGTTACAGCATGAACCACCAGCACCCTATTGATATTTTGGGTTTTTTTTTAAATCACAAAACAATATTCTAAAAGAAAGCAGAAATATTGAAATATCATTACTGGATATTTTCAAATAGAGTTGGAGGACTTCAGATTTCCAGTCTAACATGTAGGGAGCTTAGAAGGCATCAACAAGTAACAATTCAAACTAACTTGAAAAACAATAATATTTGTTAAATCCATCAGAGAACTGAAGTCAGAGGGCAAACTGATGCCCCCAAACTACAGCAATAGACAGATACATACAGAGAATCCTAACTCAGAGAAATCTCAAGAGTAGAAATTTCTACTACAACCAACACCAGGATAGAAAAATATGCTCTGTAACTGATGAGTTTTTGGAGTTCAGTGTGGACAAGTCTGAGAACTAAAGAAAAAAACTCAAGGAGATGGGAATTGGTGTGTTGCTACTGGTAGAGAATTTATATAGCTTATGTGAAGCCCTGAATTCAATCCCCAGCACAAGAAACAGAGAGAGGGAGGGGGGAGAGGGCAAAGGGGAGGAAGGAAGGAAGGAAGGAAGGAAGGAAGGAAGG
>NW_012267237.1:10806571-10808615 GCF_000151885.1 Dipodomys ordii
AGGGAGGGAGGGAGGGAGGGAGGGAGGAAAAGCAACCCTTCAGAAGATTTCTTTATAGTTAGATCCCAGACTTTTATTAATTTTATCTGCTCGCTCCTCAGTAAATATTAGAGAAAGATCTCCTCATGCTTCTGTCAGAAAAAAAGCATCAAAGTTACCATGATAAAATGTACCTGCATATTCTATTCTCAACAAAGCCCACCCTCAGCAGAAACTATTTCATTAACATCTGCTGATGTTAGCAAAGCCAATGACAATGTGAGGGACACCCAACCCCAACACCCTAAGGCAAAACTCAAAGACCAGAGAAATAAGTTCACCTGAACACTGCAGCCAGCCCTGAGAACTCTAGAACACTTCCCCTGCCCATACATTACTACCACTTCCTCTGCCCATACATTACTACCACACAACTAAAGGCCTATTTGAGAAGAATTCTTTTCTACCGAGGCCCAGAGTGTAACAAAAAATTACAAGGTGCACTAAAAGCCAAATTCGTAATAAACTTCATATATTTCATCATGCAAAGTAATACAAAACATTCTTTTATTGCAAGGTGGAATTTCAACTCATGGCCCATAGCTTGCTTGCTCAACTGTCATTGTATCACTTCAGCCATTCCTATAGCCCAGCTTTTTGCTAGTTACTTTGTAGATGGCGTCTTACAGACTTTTTGGACAAAGCTGACCTCAAACCTCAATACTCTAGTCTTGAGCAGTTAGGATTACAGGCCTAAGTCACCAGCACCTGACTTATTTTTCTAATTCTAAATGAGCTAACAGAGGACAGGGTGTTATTCAAAATAATGACAATATCAAAGTATTTAACTGTATAAACTTAGGCATACGTGAAATAAAGACAGTACCTATACAGGGGCCAAGAAAAAACCAACTGCCAAAATTGTCCAAATTTCTTTTCTTTTTTTTTGGAGGGGAGAGGGGGGTCCGGTCATGGGGCCTGAATTCTGGGCCTGGGCGCTGTCCCTCAGCTCTTCAGCTCAACACTAGCGTTCTACCACTTGAGCCACAGCGCCACTTCCAGCTTTTTCCTTTTTGCTTTTTCCTTTTTGCTGAGGAATCAAACCCAGGGCCTCATGCATGCAAGGCAAGCGCTCTCCCATTGAGCCACCTTCTCAGCCCTAAAATTGTCTAAATTTTCTGCTCGCATGGTACCTGCACAACCTAAGATGATGTACACTGACAACTGAAAGTACATTTATTAACAAAATAGAGTTATATAAAATGCTCAATTAAAACAGCAAAAGGCCGGGTGTTAGTGGCTCACGCCTGTAATCCTAGCTACTCAGGAGGCTGAGATCTGAGGATTGCAGTTTAAAGCCAGCCCAGGCAGGAAAGTCCATGAGACTCAGAGGGAAAAAAAAAGGAAGCGATGCTGTGGCTCAAAGTGGTAAAGTGCTAGCCTTGAGCACAAAGAGCTCAGGCCCTAATGCCCTAAGTTCAAGCCCCATGACCAACAACAACAACAAAAAGCAGCAAAAGAAAAAGTGCGGTAGATAAAAAAGGAAGGAAGTACAAAGGGACTATAAATACAAAGGAAAATAAAAAAACAAATATTAGTAGGTATTAATCCAATTACACAACCTTGAGGTTCAAATTCACGTTAGACATTCATTATCTAAATACACCAATTAAAAGGCAGAAGTTACTCCATCATAAAGAATGACATTGTCCCATTTGTTAGGAAATGGAAAGGCTTGGAAAAAATTATATTAAGTGAAGTAAGCCAGGCCCAAAGAAAATAGGCCCCATGGTTTCCCTTATTTGCAATAACTAGTATATGTCTGAGTCAAGCAGAAAAGGTCAGATAAGTTGATGTTAGGGAAATGAACACTAAGATATATATTCAAATGTTTTTTTTCTTTCATACAATTGTTTATAACTTATTTATAAGATGATTTCTTTGTTGCTTTGTATGTCCCTCCCCCACAGTATAACCCCTGCTTTCACTGTATTTGATGTTGGTATAATTTATGGAGGGGAAGGGCAAAAACAAATCGTTTAAATAGGGATACAGGTGGACCCAT
>NW_012267237.1:10809369-10821990 GCF_000151885.1 Dipodomys ordii
ATATATATATATATATATATATATATATATATATATAAAGACCCAAAGTACTACATCACATCTGTTATAAAAGAGAAAACATCACTATCAATCCTATCAATCCTATAAGCGCTAATAAGTAAAGAAAAGAACCAGAGATAGTGATGATGCTTATAATCACAGCACTTGGGAGACAAAGGAGGACTGCAAATTCCAGGTTAGTCTGAGCAACAAAGAAAGATTTTGTGTCAAACAAATAAATTAATTAACAATGATAGAATATTATGAACAAATCTGTACCTAATTATCTACATAAAAGACAATTTCTTGAAAGAGACAACCTGCCAATACACACACAAAAATCTAGTGGGTATATGTCTATGAAATAAATTGAGTAATTAATCAATTATCCAAAACAGAAAATATCTGGCAAAGATGGAGTAGTGAATTTTATTGAAAATCTAAGGTAAAAGTTAAATTCTCTAAAATCTCTTTCAAAGCACAGAAGCAGAGAGAATACCTCTTAATTTATCCTATAAACCCAACTTTATCTTACTACCAAAATCTGATAAAGTTATTAAAAGAAAATTACATGCTAATATTTTGATGTAGAACAAAAATTTCAACAATTTAAATCTAAAAACTTATTTAAAGAGTTGTCTAGCATTAACAAATGGGGATTTAATCTATGGAATGCAAGGCTGGTTCAACCTTAAACCATCCACTAATATAATCCAACAGGCAAGAGTTTCCTGTGAAGGCCAACAGTAGGCAAGGAGGCTCCTTTCCACTGCTTTTCAACATGGAATTAGGGTTCTGTGCTAGTGCAAAAAAGACAAACAGAAAAAGAGAGAATTGCCAATGGCTCATACCTGTAAGCCTAGCTATTTTGGAAGCTACATCATGATTCCAGGCCATCCTAGGAGCAGTGTCAAGAGCCTGTCATCATAAGCCTCATGGAAGGCTGAGATTGACAGGATTGCAGGTCCAAGCAGGAAAGTCTTACCGGACTCCAACTTTTAAAAATCTTTTTTTATTGTCATTAAGTGGTTGAACAAAAGAGTTTCAAGTCAACATATTGACATAACCACAATGAATTTCGATCAATGTCATCCTGTCCATTGCTCTCCCCATCTCTCCTAACCACATGTACTTTTTTAGTCAAGCTAAAAGAAAATTCTACAACATATCTTTCCAAGAATTTTGGGGGGAGCCTGATTTTTGCGTCTATTGGCAGGAAGTTTTTGTGTTTTCAGTATCCTGCCAAATCTGTAGGCAGAATTCCCAGGAAGGAATATCACTCTTAGAACCCAAAGTCCATGAAAGCGGTATCACTCCATTGATTGCTCTATATAGATGGCACAATGAATCTTAAAAGGGAGATTGCCCATTGGAGAACTAATCCTATTAGTCCTTAAAAGCAGAGGGCTTTCTCCAGCCAGTGGCTTAAGAGGAAGGCTGAGGGTAGCAGTTGGGGTCAGAGCAAGATGAGGCATGAAGCCAGCTCAGCACACACTGCTGGCTGAAGATGAAGAAGGCCATGTGGGGGCCTCCATTTCGCATATGAAGGAACTGGATCCTGCCAACATGTAAAAGAACTAGGAAGATAATTTTCCCCTTGACCTCCACAACAAAAATATAGCCCTTTCATGTTGTTACTAAACTGGTAAGATTTTGGAGCACACAAATTCAGACTTCCAACCTACCAATCAGAGAATTAACAAACTGGCATTGCTTTAAGTCTTTTTAAGTTTGAGGTAATTGTTTAAGACAGCATTGAAAAAAAAATCTCATGGTTAGTCAAAGTCTCTCAACAGTTTCAGTTTCTGTGGCTAGGATTGTTTTCTATTGAACTCACTGAACTGAACTGCTTGGGACAGTGTTTAAAATGCAGTGTTTGTCTCTTCCTATTACTGGACCCTGCTTATCTCTCCTGCCATGGTGTTGTTTTTACCTTGTGCTGGTATTGCTTCCATTAATTAATGACAGACATTTCTCAGGGTCACCTCCTGCTCTGTATGCCTGGCACCGCATCGCTCATGTTACCTTAGCTTATTTGGAATTTCATGAGGCTCCTTCCAACATCCTCTAAGCAATCTTAGCCTGCCTCTACAATTCTACCATCTTTAAAGAAAAGATGACATTTGGAAGCAGTTGAACTACTAGTAGAATTCATCTGATTCTTCATATAATTTATTAATCATAAAATGAGCTGTTGTCTGACATTTGGTAGGTTGTGGTAAGGAGGCAGGCCTTCATTGTTTGACATTTTCCGAAGTTACATATAAAAGGGGTAAGTGATAAGGCAAATGGCAGCCTCACAAACCACTATTGGAATCAGACAGTCAACACACAGCTTCCTTCTTACTCTTGGTGAAATGTGACATTGTCAGGACTTCTGACACAGTTATAGTTATAATTTGTCACGTGGACAGTGGAAATTCATAAAAGGATCTCTGGCTGCAAAGAGGATGGTCGCTGTGTAGGACCGGAAGTGACCCAAGGACGTCTGGTAAGTAAGATGCCAGGAGGTAGAGCTAGCCAATTAAAACCAGGGAAGTTACAACCGAAAAGTTCAGAATGAAAGAAAGCATTGAGCAGAGTTCCCACAAAAGCCTTGGAAGATGAGGAGCACAGTCTGGAGGAAGCTGGAGAGAATTCTTTATAGCATCAAAAGCAGGAGGCGGCTGACAGGTCCATGGCCATGTTAGAAGAACTGAGGGGGAAGTAGCTGGAAACCAAAATAATTTAAATCCCAGATAATTTTTAATGTGACGCGATTCTAAAATCTTTGGAAAAGTACCAATTGTGTTTCAGTTTCTCCACTTACATATTTTAAACATTAGAAAGAGTTATTGAACAGAAGGAACTTCCTCTTCCCCCTCAGCAAGATAGGCACCTCTCAGAAAGGGAAATGCAGAACTATGCTCATTGTAACGAGAAGATGCTGTGATCCTCCAAAAAGTGAAAATCCAAATAGTCTGTCATGCCGTGGTATATTGTAAAATGTCACATGTGAGATACCACGTGGATCTCATGTTAACCCCTGTGACACAACTCTGAGGTGCAGATGTTAATATTACAAAGTGTCACAATCAGACACTGAGACTTAAACATTTTGAGAAATGTTTAAGTGCTGCGTGTAAACTCAGAGAAACAGTACCCAACACAGCTGGGGCTTAACCGCTGGCTTGCCTTACGCCAAAGCTCGTGCCTATAATCAAAAAATATGATCTCATTTCTAAGAGAAAATAAACTGTAAATACATTGTTCAACTACTTCATTTACTCTTGATGCACTTTTTTCTACAATCTTGTTGTATCATGAGTGTGTCATGCTGTTGCTAACAATCTGGAGTCAAGAAATTGAATTTTTCCAGAGAGGATTAGGATTTGCTTCTGCTGTGTTTGTAATTAAATTAAATTTTCTTCTTTGGAATCTTTGGGCCACATAGGAGTTGTAAATTCAGACAACAAATCTGCTTTTAGGTCCAGCCTGTGATGCACCTCCTAAAGGGAGAGTCCCCTGTTTTTCTTCTTCACAACACCGTTAATAAAATTTCCTTCTGTTCCTTCCTCTGTCTATGGGACCGGGGGCGGGGTTTCTGGATTTATATGGGAGGAGGTGCTAACCATTGCTGTTCTTTTCTTTCTTAGTGATTTATCTTAGTACTAAAGACTCTTTAGATTATATAATATTATATACATCAAAATATTAATAGTAAGGACCTATAAAGTAGGTCTGTTCTTTTAGGTTTTTTGTTTTCATTTTTGACCCAAAAAAACACCATTAGTTTGTATCTTTTAAAGAGAGTATTAAAAATGGAATCAAGCAACATATTAAGGTGCTGAACCAACCATCCAATGTAGTTGGGTTTAGGAGAGGAAAAATATCTCCTTCTGCACTGGTTTAAAAAATAAAAAGAGAAAGAGAAAGTACACAGATGCGTTTAGCAGAAATTTTACATGACATGAGAACCCTCAGAAGGAAAGAAAGACCCAAGGGAAGGGCTAACCGTCAGCATTGCTCCACAGGTGTGATGAAGGGTGAAAAGCTATAGAAACGTGATAGGAGAAAACCTGGCTGTGCATCCCTCTGACCCCCCCCCCCTTCTTCAGAGGGAAGGATGTCCTTTGTCCTTTGTCCTTCACTTCTGGGTATGAGGAGGCCTCTCACTTCCTGGGGTCTTATGATCTGCTTTAGGAAAAGGCCAGAGAGGGGCTGGGAATGTGGCTTAGTGGTGAAGTGCTCATCTAGCATGCATAGGGCCCCTAGGCTTGATTCCTTGGTACCAAATACACAAAAAATAAAAATAATTTTAAAAAAAGAAAGAGAAAAAAGCCAGAGAGTCCTTCTGGAACCTTATCTGGCTCTATTCCATTCAGCCTGGAATATTCAATAGGGCCAAGCACTGTATTTGGAGGCAGTACATCCTAACCCCCATCAGGATGATAGACCAGCCAATGGCTTAGTCTGTCATATGTGTTGGTATACACACACATACTCATATACCAAAAGAGAAATGGTAGCTAGTCAGGAAGTTTGCAGTTCAAGGCCAGCTTGGACAAGAAGTTTAAAAGACTCAATTTTTACAGCTAACAAAAAGCTGGCAATGGTGGCATGTACCAGGCATACCGGCTACACGGGGAAATAAACAGAAGGAGGATCACAGTGCAGGCCAGCATAGGCATAAAAGCAAAACCATATTCAAAAGACAAGCAAAGTAAATAGGGCTGGAGATGAGGCTAGAGAGTGCCTGGCTCACAAGCAGAGTTCAAACCCCAGGGTACTGAAGTACTGAGGGAAGACAGACAGATAGACAGAGAGGTAGGCAAGGCAGGCAGGCAACAGGCAGACAGACGCACAGAAATTAAATGTAATGTACATAAGATGTAATATCATATAAATATATCCATATAATAAATTATCTATATGTCCAGAACTTTCTGTGCTGGGAATCCTTTCCAGCCTTGCCCTAGTATCTAGCTGTCTTATAAAACTGAGCCCTAACCTGGGCCGTTAGCTCTCTGTATTAACTTTAGTCAGAACTGAACTTAAATTGTAGGGCAAGTAGATGCTGTGCAAAAAGAATTCAGAAATTTCTCAATGTGGGAAATACACACATTTGGTGCTACACGCGTTGTGGGTATTGCAGCCATTTTATTTTTCCTTTCAATCATGTGCTCGTGTCTGCAGGCTTACCTGGGCCATGTGCCATCTAGAGGGAGATGATGATGCTCAGTGCTGGCCAATGGTTGAATTAAAACTGCTTGAGCTGCAGTGTGGGGGCTCACACCTGTAATCCTAGCTACTCAGGAGTCTGAGATCTGAGGATCACCATTTGAAGCCAGCCCCAGCAGGAAAGTCCGTGAGATTCTTATCTTCCAACTAAACACCTTAATCCTGGTAGTAGAGCTGTGGTTCAAAGTAGTGGAGCACTATCCTTGACCCCATACAAAAGCTCATAGACAGTGCCCAAGCTCTGGGTTCAAGCCCCATGATTGACCAAAAACAAAACTGGTGGCTGTCGAGATGTGGCTTAAGAGGTAGAGTGCTAGCCTTGGGCAAAAAAAAAAAAAAAGGTTCAGGTACAGCAACCAGTTGAACAAAAAGATCTTAGGTACAGCACCCAGGCCCTAAATTCAAGCCCCAGGCTGGGCACAAAAAATAAATTTTAAAAAGAATGTTTCAGTCCAATTTTTCCCAATTCTTCTAGTCTTTAAGAAATTATCTATGTCTTTCAACAAATAGTTCCTATAAAGTGTCAACCACAGTACATTGTGATGACTACATCAGATTGTTTGAAAGAGAGAAGCCGACAGTGAAGAAACGCAGCCGCTGAGAAAATGGTCAATGGAGCTGGTGAAGACAGAAAATTCAGAGAAGCCCCAGGAGAATTTCTGTGGGTCGAGTCATCCATTGCTTGACCTTCCTACTTTTTCATTCTCCATAATTCTTTATTCCTCCCCCACCCATTCTACCTCAGTCCATGTGAACGAGATCCTAAACACACACACACACACACACACACACACACACACACACACACACAAAACCCTAAACTCTCAAAATGTCTAAAATGTTTTTATGGGGCTATCATGGGGGCTCAGTAATAACGTAACATGCTATGAATGCTGTATTTAACCTTAATAGCCAACTCTTCTTCTCAAAGATTTACCAGAAAAATTGATTTTGTTGAGGGTGGTTTCTATTTGGAATGCAGCAGATAGTTAACCTCCTGTCACAGTATAGTTAACTATTCCCATGCCATTAAATTAGAAGAGGAGAATGTTTTTTTGTGTTTTTTTTATTGTGAAAATACTGTACAGAGGGGTTACAATTACATGGGCAAGATAATGAGTACATTTCTTATCAAGCATTGTAGCAGAAGAGGAGAATGTTTTTATCATACATTACCCAAGAATGACCCAACGTCTACAACAAATGAACTAAGGTTTAGTGCAGTTGTGTTACTATATCTCACTTGTGCTTATTTAAAATTGGAAGGACAAAGATTGACTATCTTCTGAAATACAGCTAATACTAAAGCACTCAATTATTGCAAAAGTTTAGCACACAAAGTTGAAAAGACTAACATCCCTTTGCAGCCTGTAATCCTAGCTACTCAAGAGGCTGAAATCTGAAGATTTGAAGCCAGCCCAGGCAGGAAAGTCCTTGAGACTCTTACTTCTAATTAAACACCAAAAAAGAACTCAGAAGTGGGGCTGTGACTCAAGTGGTAGAGCACTAGCCTTGAGCACAAAAGTTAAGGGACAGTGCCTAGGCCCTGAGTTTAAACTCCAGGAGTGGGGCGGGCACATGAGTACACACACACACACACACACACACACACACACACAATCCACCTGACTTGTGTAACTGTAACCCTTCTGTGCATCACATTCATAATAACAATAAAAATAAATAAATAAATATTTCTATTTTCAAATAGGTCTGGATTGCAGATAACTACATAACTGACAAGTTTATCCAACAAAAATCACAAGTCAAAATTTATGTTCAAAAGTAAACATTCTCTAATGATGAGTATAAATATGTCCCTTATTCTCTAGTCCAAAGTCACTCTGCCTGCCTTGAAACACTTCTGCAACAAGACCCACTATGAATGGATTTCCCATTTGTGGGAAGGATGACAGACTTGGGGCTGACGGAGGGAAACTATATGACCACAAGGTGGCAGTAGTCTACACAAGCTTTAGTTGGATGCTGTTTGGACAGGTGTCCAGACAGGGCCAGTCCCTCTTCCCATGGGTCAGTCCCGAGACTGCTGGAAGGGCAGAGACCATTATCCAGAAGGTGGAGCTGGGAACAGGGGAACACTTAGTGGAGAGGGATAATTGGAGATGGGATTACAAATCGAGATGATGCCATTGAACTATCCAGCAGGAAGACTGCCCCTAAGAGCAGTCTACAAACTCCAAGGTCGAGTTTATGTACAACTAGATGTTAGGAAGAGTTTCTAGAGGTGTGGAAAATAGGCAGGTCATAAATGACTGGAAATCTGCATGTTTGGGGGCTCCGTTTAAAATCACTGGATGTAGGTTTGGGTTTGGAGCTGCAGGCTTTTGAGCTCGCACATCTCAGCTCACCGTGAACAAGAAAATAACCCTGGCATCAGCCGCAGAGGCCTCTTTAGCTCGACTCGATGGCACTGTCTTGCACCTGCCACGTGCTCTTTCTGTGTGTAGCTGCTGCTCCCGCCATGCCAGCCTTGTCCCTAGAAGGTCTGGGGATCTGGCCATCTCCATGAGACAGAAGCCAGGAGCCAGACATCCCCAATCCTGTCATCCTAAAGGCTTTCTAAAGGCTTTGATTGCTCTAAGGCCTTGCTAACTCCAACCTGGCTCCTGGCCACATCTTCTCATGTAATCCTAAAAATATCTCTACAGAGTCACTGCCCTCGCTACCAAGTGATTTAGAAAGTAAAACAATGTGCTCTGCGTGTGCATGTTGTGTGTGTGTGTGTGTGTGTGTGTGTGTGTGTGTGTGTGTGTGTGTTTAATTATCTAAATTCACATTCAGGCAGTTTCACCCAGCCTTCTTGACACCAATTATACAACCTCTGGATTTGTGCTGTCCAAACACAGTAGCCACAAACTGAGTAGCTGCGGAGCACTGCTATGAACTGAGATGAACTCCAAGTGCTGAATCCCTGGGTCCCAGAGATGTCGCACGGCTGGGTTGTGTTAGATAGACTGTGTTATTAAAATTAATCTCATGGGGTTTTTTGTTTTTAATATAGCTATGAGAAAACTGTAATTACATATGGGGTTCAGCAATATACTACATAAAGGCAACATGTTATAACCTGCATCTAGGACCATGAGCCATGCATTCAGTCAATATTTACTGAGTGCCTACCAGGTGACTGACATAGAATAGTAAATGGGAAACAACACCTCCTGCGTGTTAGTACTGGAGTCAAAACAGAGTAACTGAGCACAATAGTCTGAGAGATATTAATAATAGTAATTATTATTACGAATAAGGTGAAAAAAATGTAAAAAATAGTCTGAGAGATAATAATAATAGTAATTATTACTATAAATAAGGTGGGAAAAAAAGTAAGAAATAGTCTGAGATATTAATAATAGTAATTATTACTATATGGTGAGAAAAAAGTAAGAAATAGTCTGAGAGATATTGTTATTATTGTTATTATTATTATGGATGATGTGAGAAAAGAAAGTAAAGAGAACACTTAGTGGTCAGAATTTAAAACAACGTGTGGTGAGAACATGGGATTTCAAATGGAACCTAAAGGATCTGAAGGAGCAAGCCACACGAATCCCTGAAGAATCGTGAAGAAGAACGCATGCAAAGGCACTGAGGCAGAAGCGGCCTGCCTGCTTGGAAGGAAGCCGGGGAGAGCTCCTGCAGATGCAGGTATGCCACAGCTGGTGGAGGCGGCTGTGGAGGCTGATCGGGGTTTTAACACCTATTCTGAGCGCTTTAGGGGCCTCAGTATGTCTGTTACTATGGGGTGATGTGACATGAGCTACTTTTAGCTGAATCCTGCTGGCTGCCTTAGTGAGAACCGTCCACCATTGGTATGTCAGTCACCCAGCAGGCACTGGGTGCCTACCTAGCAAGCACGAAGCCCGATGCAGTCACACCCCAATGCAGATACAGATGCTTCCGAAATCAGCATATCCATCGATGTGATAACATGAGGCATTCAGACGGATGAGAATTCAGATGAGGAAATGTATTACATCTTTATTTTTATTAACTTCAAACAGAAATTTAGCATCACCTTCCTCTATGTAAGGAAAAAGACTCCTTACCTTACTGGGAATGAGGTTAGCTCGGGATAACTGGAAAATATCGTTAGTCAAAAATGCACTTCATCTCCCTAACCTATGGACCAGCACAGTTTAGACCCGCCCACCCTAAATGTGACAGAACACTCCCATTGGCCAACAGCTGGGCAAAATCAATGGCCACAAAGCCTGCTGCATAATGGACTATTGAGTATCTCGCGTCCTTTTGTGCATACTGAACTGAAGGGGAAAATGGAATGGTTGACTAGATAAGAAGAAAGAATACTGCACTTCCCAGTGTTAAAACCATCCATGCTCTGAGGAGGAGTCACGGGCGCCTTCCAAAAACAACTAGCGGGACCAAGAGGGGAAAACCTGAAGGAGTAAAGACACCTTCAAGAAGTTTTGCTATAGGGGCTGGGAAGGTGGCTCAGTGGTAGAGCGCTTGCCTTGCATGCCTGAGGCCCTGGGTTCGATTCCCCAGCACCACATAAGCAAAAAGAAAAAAGCCGGAAGTGGCGCTATGGCCCAAGTGGCAGAGCGCTAGCCTTGAGCTGAAGAGCTGAAGGACAGTGCCCAGGCCCAGAGTTCAGGCCCCACGACCAGATCAAAAAAAAAAAAGAAAGTTTTGCTATAAAGGGAAGGAGAGAATAGGGAAATTGCTGGAAGATAAATCAAGATCCAAGACAGTGGAGATACAGGAACATCCTTCTGTGCTGATGGTTAGACCCGGGGAAACTGCTGATGTATTTGACATTTCCAGTCGGCAGTAGGTCTGTCGGCAGGAAGCCAGCATGAAGGGGAGAAGGAGGACTGAATGGACGCTGACACAGGTAGGTATGGGGTGAGAACTTAGGATGCTTCTTTTCTGATTCAACCATTTTCCCCCCAGGAAGTGGGAAGCAGTTGGCCGCTATGATTTGGACATCTGAGAAGAAAGAGCTGGAGGGTGATGATCTTGGAAAGTAGCGTGACTTCCAAATACCGGCATAGCCCCTGCTGAACGCCAGAAGACAAAGCCACAGCCCCAAGTGCTTCCAGCCATGATCAGGGGTCAAAGCGAGACAGGAACAAGAGAGCTGAGGCCAGGGACCAGACAGGGATGTTCATCATGGACCTTGGAAGTTAAGGGGAACAGGAAAGACATATAGGAAGTGAATGGCAGAGAAAAGATGGTGGGGCCTGAGGGGCTGTGGAATTACTTGACTCCCAGAGTCAGGATACTAGAAGAAAGAACTGAAAAAAGCAGGAAGTGGGAGAGCTGCACAGTTGGAAAATTACTGCACAGCAAGAAAGGGGTGAGAGGCTGGGATGGAAGAGAATAAAATCATACTAAGCAAAAGCCAAGGAACCATGAGTGTAAGCCCAAGAACTAAGAACACAGTGGAAAAGAGGGAGCCAAAGGCAAAATCTGAAAGAAGACAAAAGGATGCAAGTTGTGATGTTAGAGAGAGAGGCCACGTGCTGGACACGGTCAGCTTCCGCTCATTTCAGCCTTAGAATGAAAGGGACACGCTGAACCCAGCTACTTAATTCAGCCCCACAGTAGCTGCCTGTCCCCTCTCTGTGACTTTTGTCTACTGGATAGAGGTAATTTGAATTCATCAAGCATTCCTTTACTCAGCATATTTACACAGAGAGTAGCCTGAAGCCCGGATCTTTCTATTAAAAGCACACCTTGATATTGTTTCAAATGTCTAAGTCCACAGAGTGAAACAACCCATCAGCCTAGTCTTTCAGTGCTACATGATGATCAAGAGAAAAGGTGTTACTCAAACAATTTTCCTGTGAAACGTGGTCCAAATCTCCGCATGTAATTATTGTCACACAGCCTGTAATTATTCAAATCTTGACTTGAAGTTACCAGCTTTGCCAGGGCAGTCCGTGCCAACATCCTTTTCTACTGCTTCTCTCTCCAATCCATTTCTCCAGCCCTAGAACAGCCATTGATCAAAATTAATGGCCAATGGAACAAGACAACTATTCAAAATCAGGCAGCAATTGAATTCCAGATGGCCAAAATCTCAGTTATTTTTAAAGAGGTTCTCAGAAGTCACACCAATCACACTCTACCGTACCACCTGCCTGAAAAATTTCATCTGTTCGATTTGGGTTTTCCTTATCATCACCTACGATTGCCTAGAACAACCCATCAGCCACAAAGCGGGAGCAAGTATGAATTGAATGAAGATATGAGTGAAAAAAGGGATGTATACAAGAAATGCTATCCTGAGGAGAGAATATTTTTAGAAAGGCTTTTCATTTCATAAGGCAACTGTTGAAGAAACCTTTTCTGAAAGCTTAAATCATTAAAATATAATAATGTCACCGAAGGGACTATATTGGCCATCCTGTTGAAAAGAGAATTTCACGTAAGTAAGAAAAGGCAAAGAGGAAATGTCAGTCTAGGGGATAATTTTACTTGAAAAATAAGTAATCAAAAACAAAGTCCTGTAATGGAGCTAGCTCCATCTAACACACTGTGTATGCTTGACAGAGCACTTTCATTAGTGTGATTTGTGTAATGGCAGGTTTAAACAGGTCCAGATACACACATAGTAAACATAACAATTACACAAAAATGTATGCAGCACTTTTTGCTGTTTAGTGCTGAGAAATAGATAAGTCCTACTTCTGGTTGATAATTGCAGTAATATTTATGGGAATTACTGTGTTAACTTCCATGAGGCATTTCTTGCCAAAGGATCAATTCAATACCCTGTCCCCAGAAACATCAATAGTCTGAATAATTTCCTCCTTATAGATTCAGACAACATGAGACAGCATTTTCAGATATTCCTGGCTGAGTTCCAGCCTGTGTTCAAAATTTCATTGATGTAGTGTAGGGAATGTGGGAAGAGAATGAGGGGACTGGGGGAAGGGTGGATCTGGAGGGCAAAGAGAAGGAGCTACTTCAGTTCACTCCACAGATCTCAGAGGAAATGGAACTAAAGCTCCCGTTCAGAAATGCTACTACCTCCCTATTTTTTACTTTCCATTTTCCCATTTTAAGGAAAGAAACTCTGCTAGCTTTGTGATAGTACGGACAGGCATGTATATGTGTCTGGTCATTTCTAAACATGTGCTATCCTTCACCTGACCCTAAAATTTTGTTCCTTTTTTTAAATTCCAGATCCTTGTGCATTTACATAGGCAGAAATCTACAAATGCCCTTCTGGAAATCTTTCCTTTAATTTGGGCACCATGAAAGGTAAATCTCATAAAAATGAGAAGGAAAAATATAGCTGTTCAAGAAATCATGCCCGGGCTGGGAAGGTGGCTCAGTGGTAGAGCGCTTGCCTTGCATGCATGAGGCCCTGGGTTCGATTCCTCAGCACCACATAAGCAAAAAGAAAAA
>NW_012267237.1:10822165-10862918 GCF_000151885.1 Dipodomys ordii
AAAAAAAAAAAAAAAACCCTGCTTCTTAAAAGCCTTACCACTTGTTAAGATTGTAGTCCACATGCCTGATGCATAATGCTGGCAGACTCCCAACGAAGAAGAGTTTCATATACAATTTTAACCTCACACAAATTAAAGCTGACTTTTTAAAAAGTTATCTCAAATTCAGTTCATGTTCTTCCAAGAATAAAAAAGCCTTACCAAAAAGAAAAGGGCAAACTTGGTTAGCATTTCAGGTAATCTTGCTTCATATGCTGGGAAATTTACCTTCTATACTTCAAAAGTGGACACCAGCTGTCCTTCATTAGTTCACTCATCATTAACCCTTTGTTTATCCAGCCTTTTGTAAACACCAGTAATTCTTTGATGGTGAAAGAATGTGGGAATGAGGAAGAGGTCCCCACTACATTCATGATATCCCTTTTCTGGGAGGCACAGCCTCTGGCCTTTGAGATCTATGGAAACCCAATGTCTTATATCTTTCTAGTCTCAGAGGGGGTCACCAGCTAACTTCCCCAAGCAGATGTTTCTTCGGGCTTCTCCTGAAAATAGGTGTATAATAGCCCCTGGAGGAGAAGGTTGGCTTGACTCTCTAAGACATTTCAGGGTGCTTATGTAAGGTGCTCACTGAATATAGCCAAAGACCTTTAATGGGTTGATTTCATGGCACTAAACTGGACCCAGGAAATGATTCTTCTCAAAAAGATCAGATCAAGAGTACCAGGGCATCTGATGCTTTCTTTACCTTCCACTATGAATAATTAATCAAAAAGCATTCTCAAATTCTGAACTACACAAATACTGAATGAATTATTAACATGATCTTCTCCAGTGTAATCAGTGTCTCTTCCTCTCTGACTGTATCCTCCTCACTCTTCTTATTTTGACTCAATGGAAAAAAGAAATGTATACTCAAAATTGTTTGGGGGCTTGAGTCAAAATTGCAAAGCAAGGGCTGGTCCAAATATTTTGTCCCCCATCAGTGCTAATATACAGTAGATGTAAAGTAGACAGTACTATAATGGCAAAGGAGAGACCCTTGGCAAAGGAGCTCAGAAAACAGACAGAAGCCACATGAGAAAAGACACAAAGACAAGGAACGAGATGCCAAGTTTGGGAACCACAAGGGCTTACTGTTCCTAGCACAGAGATTTTTCACTCAGGGGATGTGTCTTGGAAGTGGCTGAAGCCAATGCCCAGAGAGGCTGCATTTGTCCCCATGATGAGCCAGCACTGAGAGCTTCCGTGTGCAGCCATCCTGACATGCAGAGGCGGGACCTATGGTCCATATCCTGCATTTGTGGGGGTGGGTCTTCCCCTCACAGCTCCCTTCCCGCCTCTCGCCCCTCTACCATCATGTTTGGGGTATTTGCTCTTCCTCGAGGACTTCTTCTCATCCTCACTTGACAAGCACACACAGGAAAGCAAAGCCAGGGTTCTTTGAAAGTATAACTTTAGAAAGAAGCAAAAGGAAGACAAAAGTTAATTGATTTTGAAACACATTTTGGAATGCAAAGTAGCTTTAGAAGCAAAGCGACCATAGTATTAGAAAGACCTTCTACTTGACACCTATGAAGACCCAGGAAATAATCCAAAAGCAGTATCAAGTAGAAAAAAAAATTCTATGTAGTAATAATATATTGGCTACCTTTGAGCTTTATCTAGCTTTTGAAATAACATTTTATCATATAGCTATGAGTTATATTTTCTTATCACAGTCTGTTAATCCAGAATTGAAAGATCTTGCTTGGCTTGCTTGCCAGGCTGGTGTTCTACCACTTGAGCCACATCTCCAGACCCTCAGAATTGAGAGGTCTAATTTCAAATTTGCTACCAAAAATGGACTCATTTGAATTTCTCCCACTTTTTTTTTGGTCAGTCATGGGGCTTGAACTCTGGGCCTGGGCACTGTCCCTCAGCTCTTCAGCTCAAGGCTAGTGCTCTACCACTTACTTGAGCCACAGCTCTACTTCCAGCTTTCTGAGTGGTTTATTGGAGATAAGACAACAATGTTTGATAAGAAATGCACTCATTACCTTGCTCATGAAACTGTAACCCCTCCTCTGTACAGTATTCTCACAATAAAAAACTTATTAAAAACCAAAAAGTTTCATGGAGTTTCCTGCCCAGACTGGCTTTAAACCACCATCCTCAGATCTCAGCCCCCTGAGTAGCTCGGATTACAGACAGGAGCCACCACACCTGGCTTTCTCTTACTTTTTGCACTGTGAAAATACGCTAAGAACCAACCAAAACTGTGTCCCATCCTCCAATTCAACACAAAGAAAACAAAGCATCATCTAAATATTTGAGATCCAGAAACACAACAAATCAAAGAAAGGTTGGACAAATGGGATCGCATGAAGTTGCAGAGCTTCTGCATGGCAAAGGACATAGCTAGCAAGATCAATAGGAAGACTGGGAGAAGATCTTCACTAGCCTTACAACAGACAAGGGTCTCATATCTAATATACACCTGGAACTCAAAAAATTAAATCTCCCAACCACAAATTCTCAAAGAAACAACTGCCCAATAAATAAGTGGGCTAAAGACTTAAAGAGAAACTTCTCTGAAGAGGAAAGAAGGATGGCCAATAGACACATGAAGAAATGCTCAACCTCCCTAGCCATAAAAGAAATGCAAATCAAAACAACATTGAGATACCACCTCACCCCAGTTAGAATGGCTATAATCAAGAACTCTAATAACAACAGATGCTGGAGGGGATGTGGCCAGAAGGGAACCCTACTGTATTGTTGGTGGGAATGTAAACTTGTTCAACCACTTTGGAAAGTAGTATGGAGGTTCCTCAAAAGACTCCACATAGAGCTCCCCTATGACCCAGCAATCCCACTTTTGGGCATTTACCCAAATGTTCACAAACAAGACCATAGCAAAGCTACCAGCACAGCTATGTTTATTGCAGCATTATTTACATAGCTAAGATATGGAACCAACCTGTTTTAAATATATATATATATTTTTATTGAAAAGATACTATACAGAGGGATTATAGTTACATGAGTAGTAAGGTAATGAGTACAATTCCTATCGAGCATTGTTACCCCCTCCGTTGTTTTTCCCCTACCATCCCTTCTCTCCCCACCTCCCCAGCTCCTCCCTCCCCCTACCTCCCAAAGTTGTAAGGTTCCTTTTCAACGTAGTGTCTTGTACATCTCTAGGGACAAGCTAGCCACAGCTGCTGAAAACACGTCAGCATGCATGAGCATAGACCACCTTTGCTGAAGCCCCGGGACTCCTCAGCAAACCAAGATGGGTGGCCATTTTTCCGTGAGCTTCTCCTGCCCTGAGAAAGGAGAAGAGGAAAACTGGAATCTCACCCTTAGTTTGCTCCATGGCTTTATTGAGCTGACCGATGTTAGAAGCAGCTGATTTGTGCAACTGACAATAGTTCACTTGCTGACACACCACGCCACCGTACACTGGAGATGCTGTGGGTAGTGGTGGATGTTATGGTAATGAGAACCATATGTTGGTTGGTTCTTTGATACTAATGAAGATTTCTACTAAAAAACAAAGACATCATTTCAAATGGGCCTCCCCAGTAGACTGAAAGCCTCTCAAGTCTTTAAAGACAAGAACGTGGTTTGAATAGAAGTTACCTCCCCGCGAGGCTCATGTACTGGGGGTTTACTTCTGTAAACTTTATGAGGTGAGACCTCGCTGAAAGAAGCAGGTCACTGTGGAATGTCCTCGAGTGCTGTGTCTTATTCTGGCCCATCTGTGTATTCCTTTGTCTCTGCTTTCTGCCTACCATGATGTGAGACTCTGCTCCACCACACACACACAAGATGGACGGACCCTGCTGAAGCTATAAATCCCATCCTCCCTCACATTGTTAATCTTGTCCTCCCTCACATTGTTTATGTCAGGTATTTAGTCACAGCAAAAAAAAAAAAGTAATAGAGGAAAATGGTCCCAGAGAAGTAGGATCATTGCTGTGACTAAGCTGGACATGTAGTTCCTAACCCTTTGGAACTGGTTTGTGGCAAGAATTTGAAAAAGGTTGAAAAGGTGGGCTAGAAAGGCCTAATGTGCATCTAAGTAAGCTGAGCATACGAATGACTCTCATGCATGATCAGAAGAGCAGAATTCCAACAGAAATGCAGGCAGTGAAGGCCAAGCTCGTGAGGTTTGAAATGGGGATTCAAATGGTTTCTATTGGGAATTGGACTAAGGGCCATGCATGTTACATTGTCGCAAAGAATCTGTCTACCTATTGTCCCTGTCCTAAAACTTCATGGGAGGTTAAGTTTATGGTGACAGGTTAATTGGTAGCAGGAATTTCAGGTTATTTGACATTCGTGTGATGGAATAGTTATGGGTGGCTGGTTTTAGCTAAGTTTACAAGGAAAATAAGGATCCAAAAGCAGAGGAGAAAGACCTGAAAACAAAACATAGTTTTGTGGAAAAGCCTGTGTGACATTGGTGCTAGGGAAGACATGGTTTTGGAGAAATTAGTGCCAGTCCAAAGAAGGTAGGTACCTTGCATTTGGGACAGCAGGAAAGATGCCTTGGGTCATCTCAGGAATTGACCAGAACCCATCCATCCCAGGGTCCAGGGGATGAAGGAGCAAAATCATTGAAAGACTTTCCCCTTGAGAAGAGAGGGTCTCCATGCTGAGGGATGTTACATTACTCCCCTAGGATTCTTTTTCAACATTCTCAGCCACCCACTCAGAGGCCAAAGCAGCCAATGGGCTAAGGACAATGCCTGGGGAGGCACCAGTCACCCGATGAGGGTTTTGCAGATGCGCAGAATAAAACTGTTACAGTAGTCACAGAGACTTCCATCTAGATTTCAAAAGACCTGGAGAGCCAGGTACTGTGCCATAGGGTCATGTTCCCCACACGGACCCCCTCAGAGGGTGATACATGAAGCTGTGAGGGTGGAGCCTAAGCCACACTGCATCCCAGGAAATGAGAGATTCCAGGAATGTGGAAGAGCTGCCAGAAAAGCCACTGGCTCTGAGCAGAGCCATACAAGACAGGCCCTGTGGACTGAATTCAGCAAGTCCAAAGGAGTTGGACTGATGTGAGGTTTTACCCACGTGCACAAGGCCAAGCCTTCAGTGCCTGAGCCTTTGAAACCACAAGCAAAAGCAATTCTTTTCCCTTAAATGGTTCTCACAGGTATTTTGGTCATGGAAACTCAAAAAAGGAGCTGAAACAGAGAAGGCATTGACTCCTTCACTAGCTGCTGATGTGCAAGCAGTTGCCTCAGTCACTTTAGGGTACTCGCTGTGCATTTCCACATTTTAAGAATGCTCAGCTCTCCTCAAAGGAGTGCACATCTTCCCTTGGCACTATCTCTAAGATCTCTCACTGTCGTCTGCATTGTACAGAATTAGAGATGGCGAAAGCTTTTTTTTTTTTACCAAAAACATAAAATAAATACCAATACTTGAATTTGCAGCACCTAAGCCCTGCTGGAAGAATTTCAGAGCCAAAGTTATTATACTCATAATCCGTACCCACAATTCTCAGAATTTATAGAAAGTGGAAGTTTCCCAGTTCTCTCTTAGCCCAGTGCTGCTACCATTGTTTAAAAATGTTTCAAGTTAGGCTTATAGTTTTTGGTGACTATTAAAATTAATCAGTCATTTATGGACCAGAGGGAAACAGATGGCACATTCCAAAGGCTGCACTGGAAGCGTTTAGCAAAGAGGCCGTCACAAAGGTGTGGGCAGATGGAATGTTACTCATCTATTAGAAAAAATGATACTGTACCATTTGTAAGGAAATGGAAAGACTTGGAAAAAATATATTAAGTGAAGTAAGCAAGACTCAGAGAAACAAAGATTGGATGGTTTCCCTCATATGTGGTAGCTAGAATATACCTATAAATCTATACGTAAATATACCACGTAGAATGCAAGTAGTTACAAATGAATTAGCTGACCTATAAGAGACTCTATGGAGAGCACAAATAGTTATGTAATCTAAAAAGACTAGGTCAAATCTCAACAAAA
This sequence comes from Dipodomys ordii, assembly GCF_000151885.1. Classification (NCBI taxonomy): domain Eukaryota; kingdom Metazoa; phylum Chordata; class Mammalia; order Rodentia; family Heteromyidae; genus Dipodomys; species Dipodomys ordii. Next base: position 10,828,160 of record NW_012267237.1, read on the forward strand.
TCAACACCCAGAAATGGGTACATCCAAGAGGGGGGTGGAGCCCAGGGGGGAGGGGTAGACAAACGAAGGAGATTAGGGGCAAAGAGTGCAGTCAGGAATGCATTATATATACCCCAGGGAAGGGGTGAGTCAAAGGGGGATGAGAATATTGAAAGGGGAGACACTAATCAAGATTCATTATATTCATAAACTGCTTTGTTAGATAGCACCTCCTTTGTACAACTACTGAAAGATAATTTTTAAAAATTAAAAAACAAAGGTTGTGGGCAGAGTTCATGGAAACCCATAAAAGACAGTGTTGTATGAACTAAAATGTACGCTTAAGCATCACAAGAAGCTTTATCTAGTTTTTCTCATCACTAGCTCTATCCCCTACACTAATACAAGCACATAGCAGGTCCCCATTAATAATACATTGGATGAGATCATACCACTAGTTACTACTATGAGCAAAATCCAAATTTCCCACCAGGGGCATGGTTCATGCTGTAGAGCATCTGCCTAGCTAAGCACAAGACCCTGAGGTCAAACTCTAGTACTGAAAAAAAAAATCCAAATTTTCCTCCTGCCAATCCTGCACTTCTTCCTCTGTGCCTTTTGAGACCATAACGTAGGTTCTGCATGAATTTTCCACATATACTGAAGGAGTTGTGTGGTCTACTTATCTATTGCACTGAATTTTTTGAGATAATGAGAGCTCTCTTTTATCTCCCTGACCTTTTTTTAACCCAATGACCTCAACTCTCACCTCTGTCCAACCTACTTTCAAGTCTTTCTCTCTAGCTCTTAATGTCCAGAACTATTAACACCTGAATTTCCCTCCAGTGCAGAGAGAGGTAGGTGCCCCTGGCTGTACATTGAAATCACCTGTAGCTTTTCTAAAATACCAGTCCCTGGCTCCATCTCCAGAATTCTGATGCAGTAGGAGCTGCTGGAGCCCAGGCATTCCAACTTCCTAAAAATCCTTGGGATTCTATGTATCCCCTTAGTTCAGAAACACTGTTCTAGTTTCTCCAATTCTGCACTTCCAAAACAGTATTCAATGCCTTTCCCTACAAATTAAGAGTTTATTTTCTTTTTCAATTGTCCTGTTTCTGTTTTAAATCCAATATTTCCTAATCACCCATAATCAAAATGTTGATCCCTTTGGCTTTTTCTCCCACATAATCTTAGGCAAATGTCTACCAAATCACAAACTTTAGGTCTCGATTTTCCATCTTCACTGTTGGTCCTGTATTCATCATTCCCACTGTTAGCAACAGCATATGGTAGATATTCTCGAAGCCTCTTGAAGTATCTATCCCCAGCCTGGACATATGGAGATTGGAAGGGCATCTCCTACCAAGATCTACCCTTTCATTCCGAATCACATAACTATTACACAAGCAACCTTGCAAGGAGATATTATTACCTTCATTTTATTTAGAAATTTCTACTCTGAAGTCTGATCAAAATCAAAATGCATACAGATACTACATATATTTTTTTAAATAAAGGGTCAGATCACACCACTGATTAGTGTCAACTGTTGTCAACTGTGAGTAAAATCTACTTTGGGGAAACTCTCAGTCCTGGACTCCTTCCTCTTTTTTGAACACAGCACAAGTTGTTTCTGCTGCGGTGATAGAGGCATGGGTTATTTTTCACTATTATTGCTGTTAAATGACTGTTTCTTTAAAGAAACAAAAGCAGACAAATAGGAAACACAAGGACTTGGCCCATTTATTAGATGGGACAAAAAGTAGACCAAATGGTAAATACAGAGACATTTTTAATTATGTCCCCAGGATTCTGAATGTAAAACCCCAGGGATTATTGTCAGCAATAGCTTCCAGGCTGTTACCTTTGCCAAGAAAGCAATCAGTGTATTGAGGTCACAGTGTCTTTCCATATGTTTGCCTTTCAGTGACCTATGAGCTCCTCCATGATTCATCTCTTCCACCTCCATTTTCATACCCTCTCTTTGCCCACTACCACCATTTTGCTGGTCTTTCAAATATGTCTACCCCCTCAGAGCTAGGACTGTGCCCTAGCAGCTGTCTCTACTTGGCCAACTCTCCCCCTGGCTAGCCTCCCTTTTCACACTTACTTGGTCTTTTCTCCAGTGTCTCCTTCTCAGTGAGCCCATTCCTGCTGACTCTGTTTGAAACTTAAACCCATCCCTTCTCACTCCCTCTTCCACTTTCCTTACCAGTACAAGTACTCATCGCTAGCTAGCATTGGGACAATAAAACCTCAGCCCTCCATATGGCGATTCTAACAGCATTTCACAAGCTAGCTCATTGTATCCTCACAGCAACAAGGAAATTGGGTCCTCCATTGAGGAGGAAGGTGGAACACAGAGAAATTAAGAAGCTTGCTAAGAGCTCCAGGATGGCTGAACAGTGCATTTAAAATCTAGGCAGTCCAGCTAAAGTCTCAATCCATCAGGCTTTCATTGCCTAACCTGTTTATTGAGGGCATTTTGATCTTCCCCCTCTACGGAGTAAATGCCACACAACCAGGACTTTTTTCTTTCTTTCTTTCTTTCTTTTTTTTTTTTGCTATAACTCCAGTGCTCACGCACTCTGCCTGAACCACAGCGGATGCCTGATATGATTGTGGACTAGTTAGCTATTTCTCTCTCATCCTATTAAACAGCTGGTATAGGCTTGTATACCTAGATGCCTAGCACATATCCTTTGTGTGCCTTTCCCTGACCATGTTATCCCACTATCTGTGCCGGGAAGAAGCACATAAGCAAACGGTACCAGGGAACTCTTTCTCTCTGACTTTTGGCAACGTACAACCAATTAAGTGCCAACAGTTCATCACTGCCAAACAAGGCGCTTTGCCAGTGATCCAGGAGCAGGAAAAAATGCCTGAGAGCTTCTCAACGCCAGATGAGCACTGGATGCTCATGATGAGAGGCGTTCCGCTCTGCAGTCAGGCAGACCCCTCTTGGCTCCACAAATAGGACCACAGCATGGCTCTCATCTCCATAGAGGTAGAGACTCTCCTAGGTGGTCAGGATTACCATGTGCAACTCTCAGAAGTAGGCAAAATGGGAACTTTCCTTCCCTGTGTGCAGGACTCTCTCTCTCTCTCTCACACACACACACACACACATTACCCTGTCCTAAATTCCCTTTTCTTTACCCTAGTTAGCGAGAAAGCCACTTGGGTTGAATTTGTAGAGCCCACAATGATTGTGACCCCTTGATCTCTGTAATTCTCACCCCTAGGACAACTGCCATGGAATGAGTCGGATGTTCTACCTCGTTCATCCACGAGGACATGCAACCTGCTTTGAACTAGTCTCACTCATCTGTGCTTTACCCAGGCCTCTGTGTTGCACACCCATCCCAATGAAGGTAACAATACTCAAGAAGATCAGAATTACATTTCTGCAATGCAAGGGAATTAAGCAAGGTCATAATGCCAAATGGCTCCTGTTAGCATGTTTGGTTAGTGCTGTGCTCCTCCAGCACACCTCATCTAACCTTTGCAGAAGAACTCGGGCTAATGACACTTGCATCCATTGATGCTGGGCAGCCTGCTCTTCCTTGGTACAACTCTCCAGTTACAGTCTCCATCTCTGAATGGCTGCCGTCCACCTCACCACCTGTCGAGCTGGCCCGTTGCCCACCTGGGAAAATGAACCCGTGGCTTATTACACACATGAGGCTGGGAAGACTGGGATTTGTTAGATCAGTGACAGTGCATTTTCAAATACCACCCCTCTCCCTGGAAGCTATTCAGGAGCACACTTGTTGATGAGTGCACTTGTAGGAAAATCCATGTGCCCAGAGCATAGAAAGGTATACCTGGCAATGATGGGGAGTTGGTACAGAAACTAGAGGCTCCAATGGCAGCCTCTGCAGTTCTTCCTAAACTGAATGTATCAGGAAAGTAAGGTCTCTGGTTTTCTAATTTTTGGTTGGTTGTTTGGGGCATGGCTTGGGCTTATTAGGCAATGTTCTACTGTGTATTTGAACACACAGGGTGTAGTTCAACCCTGCCATTACACTATCCAAAATCACTGAGGAAGAATTGCTCAATAGGGGAAGACTTGAACCAAGGTGAATTGGTTGTCTCCTTCAGTGCTCTGGCTGACATCTCTGTCATGGAACTAACTAGAACACATAGTCACTGTGTGGCTACTTCAGCAGCCAATTTGCTTCACCTCATCGTGGCTATAGGTCAGGGAAAAATCAATGTATGGACACGATGCTTACCCCACGCACTGAGAGCTATTCCCATCAACTAGGTTTCCTTCCATCTTAGAACAGAAGGAACATTTGTCATCTGCTTACAGCTGAAGATGCAGGAGATAGAAGAGCAAATGAGGATAAGGAGAAGATAGTTCATTAAACAGATCAAGGATGAACCTGTCCCTATGTACTATTTAATAACAAATGAGAGACGTGTATATTGCCTAGGCTAGTTTGGACCTAAGTCAAACATCCATGCTGATTACCACAACCCTACTAAATACACCAGGTAACATTCAGGACACTGAACACAACGTCATTGTCCCCACCTCGAGTCAAGTTGCTTCAATGCCATTCAACCAAAACACACACAGTGCCAATTTGGAGGGGCTGCGAGTGGAAGACAGCTGAGTCCTGGGTTCCCGCCAGGCACATGTGTCTTTGGAAGGGAAGAAGGCAGCGAAGCTGGCTGAGCTGGCATATGGTCACACCCACAAGCCTATGGGAGCTCACCAGTCAATTCTCAGAGAATTTCCACTTCCATTATATAAAAGTGGCCAAAATACCACCCTGTAGCACTGTTTTTAGGGGCAGAGGAAGATCAAGTTCAACCCTTTGCACGATCCATCCCACTGCACTTTAGAGCACTCTTTTGATCCTGCAGCTATTCTCTACTTCCTTTTCCTGTTATGTGCTTTCAAGATACTAATTTATTTATTCGTGCTTCAGTGAGACTTCAGTTTATGACGGTCAATAAGCAGACATTACTGTTAAATGACGCAAGCCCTCTTCTGGAGAACAAGTGTGGGTGAGAGGGCTTCTCTCTCACGCACCGGAATTCTCGTCCATTCCACAGACCAGTCCCTGGAACAAGCTTAACTGGAGATGGCGCAGACCACTGTCTGCATTTGCTGGGCTGAGATCACACATTTTTGCTTCCCTTCAGATTTCTGAGAAATTTACCTAAAGCTATGACATTGTAAGCCATTAAATATATTACCACCCATTAAATAGGCCAGGAAATCATTTATTCCTTTCACTGGACTTCTGTACATGAATTGAAATACAAAGTAGGCAGAGTATAGATTATGAAATAACATTGATTTTTTTCAACTTCAGTTTACCTACTTTAAAACATGCCCACGTTCAAGCATCAGTGATATATTCTCAAAACATCATATCGCGTGTTCTCTTTCTCCAGCTCCCCCTTTCCTCATTTAAGAGCAATGAGTCTTGGATCATTGTTAGACATCTTAAATGCATTTAACCTGTTAGTAGACTACGAGCTTCAAGATATGAAACATAAAAGTGGAGATCCTGATGAGAAGGAAATGGTTTCACTGAGCTAGAAAATAGGTTCTCAACCACAAGCTTTCTGTGGTCCTTTAACACACGTCTGAACCCCCTTCATCTTAAAATATATTCTTTGTAGGAACAAACCGTGCCAAGGAAGCCCCTTCCACTAACTAGCTCTCTTTGTTCGGATCACAGTCACTCTTTTACTTTCTTACCCATGCCTCTTAACCTCGCTTCCACTCCTTTTCTTATTTATTCTTGTCACAAAGGCTTGCAGCCTCGAGACCATCTCAGATGAGCTTCCCCTCTTGGCCCTCCTGTGCACTCTACCCAAGTCCAGTGGTATATCTTTTACGACTGTACATACACATACAGCATTTTGAATTATTTTGTGGGGTGTATGTGTGAGAGATAGACAGACAAAGAGAGAGGAGATGGGGAGCTGTTTTTCAAAACTATATCTTCAGGTGCAAGAATTCTGTTATTTATCTTTTATATCTTTGCTGGCCTAGAGCCTCAGACAGCAGATGATCACAACAGTGTGCTCACCAAATCGTGATGCTGAATCGGGACAGCACTGCATGAAATCGTAAATGCAACTCCAAAGATGACTCTCCCATGAGATCACCTACAACAGCCTCCTGTATGCTCCAGCCCGTGTGAGAATCAAGATCTGAGCTTCTTCCTCACTGCACTTAGAGTGCATACTCTAGGCCGTGATTCTAAGGAAGACCAGAAGCAAACACTGGCTCACAAAGGACATATAAAGTTAAGGAGATAGAAAACATCCAAGAAATATCTAAACGCCTCACTTCCCAAGTGCATCCTTGGAAGGCTCCAAGAGGTTCATGAAGTAGAAAGAGTTTTATGAAGGACTGCTGTGTAAATAGGTGAAGTTTCACTCAGATTCATTCAGAAATAGATACTAAGTTCCCATTCAAAATTAGTTATTGGGCAACTACTATGAATGGCTTCCTCTGTTCTTAATTCTGGGGTTACAGGTGGGGAAGAAAGCAAATGGCTTGAAAAAGCAATTAACCGGTTTGCATTTAGAAGAAAAAAAAAGAATGCATAGTCTGCTTCTGTATGTTTCTCTTCCTTAATGGTATTAAGAGCCTAGGTGTGTGCTAGTAGTATTCTCTACTCCTCACAATGGTTCTGCCATGTAGACATTTCTACTTCCAAGAAAACTGTATCTCATAAAGATTAAAGTAATGTATAAAAAGTGAGAAGACAAGTCAAGCAATATGTCTGCCCTTCCGGGGGGATTTTCCTTCAGATAAAGAATCCTGTTATTTCCCTAACACTCCAGGGCCCTCTGCCTCCTTGCTTCTCCCCGCCCCAACACTCCATCCCCTTTCCCTGAGACCGGAAATGATTGCTTAGGTTGGAAGAAGAATCTGGATCAACTATACTTTCCTCTCTTCTCTGCCACTCCTCTGTGTATAGAACCTAAGTTCTCTGATCCTAGTCACCCTAACTCTCAGAAGTAGCTTCAAAGACACAGGGAAGGAATCTATAGTTTTCTATAGTTTGGGGAATATCAGCTCTAACGCTACATTAACTGGTGCCAGATATGTCATCTGAGGAAATAAACAAAAAGCAAAACACCTGTGGACTGAGTCAGAGAAATAGATCTGATCTTGGATCTTAGTGCATGAGCTAGGACTTTAACCTTAGAAGTGCTCGAGGCTTATACACAATGTTAATACAACTGTGCAATGGGTTTTAACTGCTATGGCTTGGGCAGAAGCTTTAAACCACAGGCTACATAGTATTTTGACCTTGGCAAATGACTTCAGCTTTTGTGGGATTTGTATACGGACCACTGACTATCTCCAGAGAAGCAAGGTTGATTACACAGTGGAAAAAAAAATCTGATAAAATGCACAGGCTTTGGCAAAAGAGCCAGGCAGTCCAGGGATTAACAAAGGCCCAGGGGCCTACCAAGCCAGCAAGGCACCAGGCTCCAATAATCATGTCAAGGCCACCTCTATTGGAGTTCACACAGGTATGCTCTGGGACACTGCCTCCTGAGCCCTGCAAGCCAGCACCAGCCTCAAGGCCTCAGCAAAGCTGTGGACCATCGGTCGGTGATGCCGACCTCGGAGTGGATGTCCTGAGCCTACACAGAGTGTCGGCACCTTCCTAAGCAGGTGTAGCTGAGCAAGCATTAGGGTTCATGACCTATCAGCTGGCTTCCCCAAGAGTGATCCGAAAGCAAGGCAAAGAACCACAATGTCTTCTGTGACTTTAGCCTTGGAAGTCACACACGCTGCCATTTCCATCTAGAAAAAGTCAACAGACATGTTTCCAGCAATAAGGGAAAGTTCAGTGAGCAAAGTATGAAAGTGATTCTGTCGGTAGTCTCTGCTAGCGCATGCCCAGGTGTTAACCTTGATATTTTAGAGGAATGAGCGGCAGTAAGGAGATTGGGTCTGGCCGGCACCATATTGGCTCACATGGTGGATGGCAGGACCTGGCATCTTGTCTTCATGCTGGGGGAAGGAAACACCCCAGGCACCCAGGTGATGGGCGTGCCTGGATCCCAGGAAGCAGGGGCGGGCACTTCGCTGATAGATTACTGAACCTGTCAGTCCAGTGCCTGTGACTGGGAATTTCCTGTGGCTCGGACCCCTGCTAATGACCCTATTTAGGCCCAGACCAGCCCAGACACCATTTTGCCATGCCACGTGTGTCTCTGTGAGCCTATCCTGTGTCCTGCCTCCTGCCTCGTCTCTGGCCATCATGGCGTCCTAATTCAGCTCTCCATTGGAGCTGTATTGGTTTGTTGGTATTGTTTCTGTTCTTTCCTCTCTGGCCTGTTTCTTAACCATGTTGAGTGTATTTGGGGGTTGCAGGCCTCTGTAACCACTGGCTGCCTGCAGCCTGCTAACTGTAATAAAGATTCCAGCATTCCATTCAGCTATATGTGGCTTCTGGGTTGAGTCACCTTACAACAGCCACTTGGACCCTGTCAACTCATGGAGGAGACAGACAACGAGAACAGGAGGAAAGAGGAACTACCTGGTGAGCAGAAGCTCACCCTTGTAATCATAGCTACTTAGAAGGCTGAGATCTGAGGTCACAAGCCAGCCTGGGTAGGAAAGTCTGTGAAACTCTTGTCTCCAATAAACTACTAAAGAAAAAGCTAGAAGTGGAGCTGTGGCTCAAGTAGTAGAGTACTAGCCTTGAGCAAAAGAGCTCAGAGATAATGCTCAGGCCCTAAGTTTAAACCCCAGGACCTCCAACTAACTAAATAAAGCATGGCACATCTGTAGATGGCTACTGATCTCTAACCCCACGAGTTCCTCAAGCAAAAGACCTTTCCTTTCACAGCAGCTTTCCTGCTTTCCTCGGGGGAAGTCAGCCACATAAATATATATGCCAGGAGATTTGTCATTTAAACCCTCTTCCTTAAACCCCTCTGTGTGCGCTTTCTCTCTCTCTCTCTCTCTCCCCTCTCTCTCTCCATATATGTGTGTGTGTGTACATATATATGTATACTTAGTTGCTTCTTCACCATATCTTCAATATTTCATATTAAAACACACCAAATATATTTCACATTCTGTTTTTGATCATTTTAATAACTAATGTCTTTTTTCCTGCTGACTTTTGTTTGTGATGGCTTCTTTTGGCTTGTTTTAAATCAAGAGCTCATTTTCTTCCTGAACTTTATCTATAGTTCTTTGAGGCTATAGATTAAATTGTCTTTCTCTACAGACTATTCCTTCCCCCAGAAACTTCCAAGGCAAGACTACTGTTTTAGTCCCCAAACCTTATGATTACAGACCCAAAGTTTGAAATAAAAGAGTAACTTTTTTCTCCAATTCACTAAACTCCAAGATTGAAATGGGCATGTACAATTTGTGTTATCTTCAATATCTCTATCATCAGGGATTATCTCTTATCCCTACACATCTTATCATCTTATCCCAACATTCATCTCTATCCCTGTGCATTTGTCTGAGTAACACTCAAAAACACAGTACCAGGTTTTTCTGTTTGATCTGGAGATCCAGCCATTAGACATTAAAATGATCAAAAACAGAATGTGAAATATACTTGATATGTTCTCTTATGAAATACTAAAAATATGATGAAGAAGAAAGATATCTTTTTTATTATAAAAATACCGTACAGAGGAGTTACAATTACATGGGCAAGATAATGAGTATATTTCTTATCAAGCATTGTTGCTTCCTCCTTTGTTTCCCCTTCCTATCCCGTCCCATCCCTTCCCATATCCTGCCCCCCCAACACACTCTTCCTCCCCCCTCCCCCTGCCAAAGTTGTAAAGTTCGATTTTTGGCATAACGACTTGTAAATCACATTGTTGCAATGGGTCCACCTGTAGCCCTATTTAAACAATTTGTTTTTTCCCTTCCCCTCCACAAATTATACCAACATCAAATACAGTGAAATCGGGTTATATTGTGGGGGAGGGATATACAAAGCAACAAAGAAATCATCTTATAAATATGCTAGAAACAATCGCATGAAAGTAAACTTTTATGAGAAAGATATCTTTAAGATTTGTAATTTTGTAAGATCTCTACAAACACCCTGAAAACTCCTTTACTTTCTCCCAGGTCTACCTGCATCATGAAATACTGATTGAGGAGGGGGGCAGCTGGCTTGGGGCTTATACTCAGGGCCTGGGCACTGTCCCTGAGCTTTTATTCTCAAGGCTAGTATTCTGCCCTTGAGCCACAGCTCCACTTGGCATTGGGTATTTTATTGGAGATAGGAGTCCCAGACTGTCCTGCCTTGGCTGGCTTTGAACCATGAGCCTCAGATTTCAGCCTCCTGAGTAGCCATGAATAGGCAAGAGCCAGCTTGAAAGACTAATTTTTATGTAACAATTTTAGGTGTGCAGTACTAAGACAGGTCTTCCAAATGTCCAAATACCCCTTTGCAGGCAATAGAAGATGGAACTATAGAGTAGCGCCATGCCTCAAGCAAGATTAAACATTTATTTCTGATTTAGGCTTGAGAATCTATCAGTAGAAAAAAAAATAAGGATACAGATAGACCCATTGTAACAATGAGATGTATAAGACACTATGTTGAAAATGAACTTTACAACTTGGGGGGAGGCAGGTAGAGAGGAGTTGGGGAGGTGGGGAGAGAGGGATGGTAGGGAAAAAGGAGGAGGCAACAATGCTCCATAGGAAACGGACTCATTGCCTTACTCATATAACTGTAACCCCTCTGTACAGTATCTTTACAACAATGCTCCATAGGAAACGCACTCATTACCCTACTCATATAACTGTAACCCCTCTGTACAGTATTTTTACAACAAAAATTCTTTTAAAAAAAAGTAAAGAGAGCTGAAAGAAAGGAGCTAAGAAGGCTAATGGTCTACCAAAAAGGAGCATAAAAGAGAACCAGATAGTTTCCCTTATTTGCAATAACTAGTATATGTCTGAGTCAAGCAGAAAAGGTCATGTAAATTGATGTTAGAGGAATGAACCTCAGATAAGTATTCAAAATTTTTTGTTTTTTTTTCTTTCATGCAATTGTTTCTAACATATTTATAAGATGATGTCTTTGTTGCTTTGTATGTCCCTCCCCCATGGTATAACCCCTGCTTTCACTGTATTTGATGTCGGTATAATTTGTGGAGGGGAAGGGGAAAAAACAAATCATTTAATTAGGGATACAGGTGGATCCATTGCAACAATGAGATGAACAAGTCGTTATGTTGAAAAACGAACTTTACAACTTTGGTAGGGGGGGAAGGAGGATTGGGGAGGGGCGGGGAGGGAGGATGGGAAGGGATGGGAAGGGGAAACAAAGAGGAGGCAACAATGCTTGATAAGAAATGTACTCATTATCTTGCCCATGTAATTGTAACTCCTCTGTACAGTATTCTCACAATTAAAAAAGAGAGAGAGAGAGAACCAGAAGGGCATTAGGTAAGTCAATATTTGAAAGTTACTAGGAAGCAATAAAGTGTCAAAGGATGATACCATTGTTCATATCTCCAGCAGACAACAGCTACAACAAAGCCCACAAAAGTAAGAGGGCCACTTCCTCCAGCAAGAAGGAGCTAAGCTAGAGAGGCATGGACACCTTCGCTTTCCAGCACAGGCTGGATCTCCCGAGGGGACGGGAAAGCACGGGTGCAGACACTGCTATGTTCCAAAGCAGGACTGGAGGGCTGGAAACTGAGACTGCGCGCGTGAATGAACTAGAGATCAGAAGCATGGTTACTGCGGGGCGTCTGCTCCCTCTTATCTGACTCTGCAGAATGGGGCTGGTGCTCCTTAATGCAGAACATATTCACTGAACAGAGTTGTTGATGGGCTAAATAAGCCTAAAACAACCTGATGGCTCTCCCACTGTAAAATTGTCTTTCCGGAGACATAAGGAAGTTTAAAATCCACTTCAGTGTCTACTTGTTACCATAGTTATAAAAGTCTTTTCCTATGAGTGTGGAAATATATTCTTTTTACTGGCAAAAGAAAATGTCTACAAATTTATAGAACTAAATCTCACTAAAAATCTCTGCATTTTTAGATAAGATTAAAAGTCTCAAATAAAATTAACCCATTAGAGCCTCAATTATGAGCATGCATGTGTAATTATGTGCATGTGTGCAGATGTTCAACCCATGAGCAAGAGGCCATGACAAAAATATTCTGCCCTTGGTAGATTTGGTCTCTCACACCTGCAATGTCATTGTACTTTTCAAACTCAGAGTGAAAATTTGAATCATAAAACCTAGTCTTCAATCACAAAATGAGACTTAGATCGCTGTGACAGTCTAAGTATCGAAGGAGGAAAGGAGATAGGCAAACCAAGCTTCTTAAAGTATGAAATAAAAATATACTTCATACTTAATGAATTAGAAGAAATGAATATTATCTCATTTCCTAGTGATTTTCATTATTATATAACAATTCAAATAAAATTGAGAAAAGTAAATATGTCGAAAACACCTATCTGGGAATTATACTGTACTCAAAACACACTTATGACCTAGTGCCGGTGGTTCATGACTGCCATTCTAGCCATTCACAAGGCTGAGATGCGAAGGTCTTGGTTCAAAGCCAACCCAGGTAGGAAATTCTGTGAGACTAATCTCCAATAAAACTGCCAAAAGGCAGGAAGTAAAGCTGTGGCTCAAGTGGTAAAGTGCTAGACTTGGCAAAAGAAGCTCAGGCACAGTGCCCAGGCCCTGAGTTCAAGCCCCAAGACCAGCGCACACACACACACACACACACACACACACACACACACAGAAGTAGGGATTCACAGCCTAGCACCTAAGTCTTCAGGTGGAAACCATGCGCTGGTACTGTAAATGCCTAGGCTGCCTCATCTTGTATTAAAGGCTGAACAGCATCTCTTCAGCATCAATATACTGATGTCCTAACTCTTACTATCTTGTAAAATTAAATGGGATGTACAAGTTGTTATGTCGAAAACACATTTTACAACTTTGGTGCGGTGCCGGGGGGAGGGGGGGAAGAGGGGAGGATTGGGTGGGGGGTGGGGTGGGAAATGGGAAGGGATGGGAAGGGGAAACAAAGGAGGAGGCTACAATGCTTGATAAGAAATGTACTCATTATCTTGCCCATGTAATTGTAACCCCTCTGTACAGTATTTTCACAATATAAATAAATAAAATAATTAAAGTTAAATGAAGAGTTGGCCCTGGTCCAATATGACTATTTTTCTCATAAGAAGAGATTAAGACACAAACAGGCGCAGGTGGAGGACTGTGTGAAGATGTGGCTGGGGACTGACTACCTGCAAGGCACAGCAAGAGGCCTCAGAAGGAAACATCTCTGTTGGATGGCTGGATTTGGCCTTACAGCCTCCGGAACTGAGCAAGCTAGTATACCTGCTAGTGGGATACTGATTCCACAGGTTGGAGTTGCAAGACTAAAATAAATTAGTTACAAGAAAATAAGCATTAGACAACATTAACTGACTATCTACTATGTGCTGTCATGCTAAGATCAAAGCCTGGTGTATGGTACCTGCTCAGTCAATGCACTTACTGTATAGTTTCATCAGTTTTCAAATAAGGATTTGCTTGGTGTAACAGAGTGATAGTTAACCATAATTTTGGAATTGGTTTTAAATATTAGCTATTAACCATTCATCTTCCTTCCTAACTTGGGAAGAGGGTCAGCCTCTGTGATAAATGGCAGCCACGTGTAGTTTTTTATCCACCCTGGATGACACAGTTTGAGGAATGACAATAATTCATTTAACCTCATCTAGTTCATTATATCACTTGAGAGCAGGGAGACACGTTCTTTTCTGCATCAGGCAATAATAAGTCATTGCCTGAAATAAGATATCAGTCTTGACCCACCCTCTGCCTCTTCAAGTTCCTAACCTAACTCTGCTTTTACTTGACGTGGGAGGAAAGTGAATGCAAGTTTCAAGTGCTGCCAGAAGAGACACACCATTTCCATGGTAGGTACAGCCACTGGGAAGGAAAGCATGACTTCGAAAGAGGCAAAAAGAAAGGGGGAGGGAGGAAAGAAAGAAGGGGAGAAAAGAAAGAAGGAAGGAAAGGAGGTAGGGAAGGGGTGGAGAAAGGTAAGAAGGAAGAAAGGGATGGAGGGAGGGAGGAAAGGAAGGAGGGAGAAAAGAAAGGCGGGAGGGAGGAGCGCAACTAGTAGCTATGTCTGGATTGCTCAGGAGTGAGGACAAGAATATGGATGTATCGAGGAACTTGATGCTGACTTGAGAAATGTAACGAAGAATTCCAATATGGTGATAAGTGAGTACCTAGGGAGTGTTTCTATCATAAACATGTAAGACTTAAGAGCGAGTAGGTTTTAATGTGATCCGAGAAAACTTGGAGAAATCTTGCAGTGCCAGGAAAGGAGTCAGCTTGTGGGTTCACCTTGTATGGAAGTTCACTGAGCTTCTTCCGTAGGCAGATCACATGGTCCTGAATCCAGAACTTCCTGGGAGTCAACTTAAACAGATGAGCATTGCTCATTCCAATACTGATAAAGTTTAATAGGTAGAAAGGCAAGTTTGATTTCAGAAGACATTAAATATCGAGTTTCTGTTTCAGGAACATCCAGTAACTTGAAATACAGCATCAAATGGAGGAATTATGGAGGCATGATTCAAATGGTAGAGCACCCGCCTAGCAGGTACTACACCAAAAAAGTCAATAGAACTAAGACATACCAAGGATTTGTCCTCAGTGAATGACTTATCTTTTTAATAATAGTTCTCATATTGATTCCTGAGTAGAGGATTTTATAATAGCTGTATGGTGATAAGCTCCAGTCTAGCCTCTAAACTGAAATATCCAAAATTCCACATTTATCGAGTTAGATCATTAAATACTTGAACATTCTTTGCCATACTGCTTGCCCTTGATCCTGACCCCTATCCTAAAAGGACTATGCCATAAATTTACAGAAAATCATCTTCCAGAATATAGACTAATTTCTTGGGTTATGAGTTACTTGCTGTGCTTTTTTTTCTTTTTTGTGTATGTTCATGTATACCTCAGTTTAACTGAATGTGCTAATTCAGTAACTATCAGCCTGACTCTGATGTTTATCCCACTAAAGCCCAAACTCCACAAAACATGAATATTAAAAAAATATTTTTCTTCTAAGAGATATTTGATATTAAATTACCCCCAAATTACATTTCCTGTTATGAAACATTTCAAGTATGTTGAACAACTTAGATTTTTTAAAATAGTCTTGCCCTTTTTTTGGTACTAAATGTAGAACCAAGAGTCCTATGTATTCTAGATAAATGCTTTCCCACTGAACTAACCCCACAGCCTGGCAATCCAGCCTTGATCCTATGTCAGGGTCCTGGGGTGCAGGGAGGTGGAGTTTAACCCATTAGCTAAGATGACTGGGTAGTGCGGTTTGATTTTCTATAAATACAGATACTAGCTGAGAGCTGATTGCAAATTTATGGAAAGAATGACTGAAATAACTAGGCTTCTTTGATTAGCTGGTAATTGAATTTACGGCTGTCAATGTAGCTGTCAATTTGAGTTGAACATAAAATTAAAACGATAAAGACATCACTGGAAAACTATTCTTTGGCTTATGGTTCTATGAAAAAAAAAACAAGTTTGATCGTTTGCAGACTCACTTGATTAGATTAGCTGGTGGGAAGTTTAACATTCGTCATACCAGTTGTTTTACTGAATTAACTGCAAGTTCATCTTAGAAGTAAGTTAAATGTTCAGTAAGTTATCTCTCAAAAGCTGTCAGTGCCTTCCAAGAGAGGTAACTCTGTCCTACCAACCATCCGTTAGCAGTGACAATTTCTATTTGCATGCTCACCAATCAATCTCTGGCCCACCCACATAGGCCACTGGAATCAATGAAGAATCATTACGTTGCCACCCGTAGGAATATCATGACCCGCGATGAGACATGGTAGCCGGTAGTCTCAGGATGAGAATGGAAAATGAACAGAGAGAAATAAAGGTGTCGGTTTCCAGATGGTGAAGATGCCTCGCTCCCCTCTGCTGAGTGATGGAAATTGTTATTACCCAGATGGATATTAAGCAACAGCAGGAAAGTTGACTCGCATCACCACAATGAACGCATTCAGTGACTCTCAGTGTTAATTTGTTACCAATGTGACTGCAAGAAAGTTAGCAGCAGCATTTCCTCTGACTAGTGAGTGATTCCTTCTAGGAAAACAACCATGAAGCTTCAGCAGTTAGATCTCAGACATCTACGAACATCCCCTCTCCCCCGCCCCAACCAGCAGGTACCCCAGGCTGGCTTGATAACACTCACATGAGCCATGTGCAAAGGGAACGCTGTGATTTATGGAGACTCACTCTCTTTTATAAACACACAGGGTTCATTATCACTTCTAGGAAGTGTCGGTGACAAGGGTGACAACTCATGTTATAAATAGTGTTTTCTAAAGATCCAGAAACAGCGCATGAGACTTGGGTTTAAAAAAACACACTGCAGACACAACGGGGCAAGTTAGTATACACCGCGGAATTATCTCAGCTTCCTAATGGTGCTAACATTTATTTTTACTTAATCATAGAGAATGACAACTGAGAGAGGGAGATAATCAATATAAAAGGATGAAATTTACCAGGAGAGAGATTTCAACATCCTGACCAGTTTCAGAACCTCTGGAGAGATGTTGTGGCGACCCTGGGAGGAGGAAGAAAGAGAAAGCACCATCTTCTGTCTGTGATTTCCTTGATTGCTTTGCTGCTGGGCTAAAGACTGATCCATGAGTCATTCATCTTGAGGGAGGGTGAAAGGGAGAAGCGGAAATGGAAGCAGTCCTCTCCTATGTATTGCAAGGTATTACTTGAGAAGAGCTAAATATAATTGCAGCTAATATTATTGGCATGCATAACTTGTGGAGTCTTTAAAGACTCATTTGTTTCATACACTTATTTTCATAAAAACTTTTGCATGAGTTGGGTGCTTTTAACTTTCACTCTATTAACTGAAAGTGGTCAGGAAGAAATGAATATCCCACAGCAACTACGGGTTGTCATTTAAAGATGTCTGCCAGAGTTTGAAGTCTACCACCACAGTTTCATGGTTTGGGAAGGAAGGGCTGTTATTCCAGCCAAATGGAACTGCACTTTAATATCAGAGTGACTCCAGTCCCCAAAATGCACGGAAGTCTGATTGCAGAAGAACCTGACAACTTTATATATGTTTGTGTGGCTAATCCAGTGATAGCTAAACATCTGTCTTAGTATTTCTGGAAATGTCTTCACTTGGATACTGAGGTGGCATCACCCACCTGGAAAGCAAGTGGGTTTATGCTAATAAATGTGTTCTGCTAGGATGGCCATCTTTTCAGGCAAGAGGGGAAATGAAAGAATTTCCAAGTGTTCTCAAATAAGCCAAACGCCTGGGGAAGGGAAACCATGGATGTTTGAGGTAGGTGAATTTAAGCTATCTACAATTCCTGCTTTTTCAGAAGCAAGGCATCTATCTTTAAGAATTAAATCATGCCCCCTACATTTCTTGTTTAAACGCTCTTTCATTAATTATAGATGGCACACAGTAGAAACACAATAATAGGAACACAAAGTTCAAGAGCCATGTGAGACATAAACCTATTTTCTAAATGAGTAGAAAATGGTCAATATTTCCTATCTTGTTTTCCCATCAGAATGTCATCCCCACCAATTGATGACTTATGAGCATGTGATGTGAGCTAATCTCTAATACCAATTTAGTCTGTGGGTCACCTGTGTACAAAGTACAAAGGTCTCTTTTCTAATTCAGCAACATAACCTCTACCATCTGTTACCCTATCTGAATTAAATGGCTTCAAATAGGAGCCTAGAATTTCAAATTCATATTTGAGATCAGGAAACTGCCAAAATGAAGCCCATATCTGTATTTATCAAATATTTATGCTGTCTAGCTCACTTCTAAATTTGTTCATAGCAGTGACCTCCTCAAAAAGAACAGAGGATCTACACTTACTTAAGCATGCTGGAGTATGGCGGGAGGAAAGTAGAGGGTTTTGTAAAGAAAGCACTGCCTGAGGACGGAGAGAAGAGGAGGAAAATGCTAAGAAGAGATGGCAGTCTCAGAGGGCACTGTCCTTTGTGGAAAGGGCAGGAAGCCCCAGGGAGCTGCAGGGGAAAGAGGGTTGCATTGACAGCACTAAGGTGAAAGAAACAAGAAAAAAGCAGAGACAGCGGAAGCTGCAGATGCTCCCTTGGAGGATGGGTATAGGAACACTGCACTGAGGTCCTGGCTTTTTTTTCCCATTCTCTTCAACTTCCTCCTTTCAACAAATATCAAGCATGTACCATCTGCAAAGAAACGCTGGGCACTATGGGTGATTGCAGTAAATACAAAGAAAATGTATTTTGTGCCCAAGTTCTAGTCCAATAATGATATAACACAGATATTTGGATGTTACTATACCCTAAGAAAATCCTAGAATCGGCCTAGCCCTGTTGGCTCACACCTGTAATCAGAGCTACTCGGGAGGCTGAGATCTGAGGATTGTGGTTTGAAGCCAGCCCTGGGCAGAAAAGTCCCTGTAAGAGTCTTATCTCCAATTAACCACCAGAAAACCAGAAATGGAACTGTGGCTCAAAATGGTAGAGCACTAGCCTTAAGCAAAAGAGCACAGGGACAGCACCCAGGCCCTGAATTCAAGCCCCATGACCAACAAGAAAGAAAAGAAGGAAGGAAGGAAGGAAGGAAGGAAGGAAGGAAGGAAGGAAGGAAGGAAGGAAGGAAAACTCTAGGATATTTAGTGGCAAAAAGCCTGCCACTAAGTCCTGAGCTTCTAGAAGACATGATGATTTTCCATATACAAAGCTTAGTACTCCTGATATACTCTAGGCTCATTATAGCTAAATTGATTAATGATACTTGAATAAATATCTGTGATGGACCATTTTAAAATATCTCATTCTTACAAAGTAGATCTCTAGAGTATAACTATAATAAATGCTTTAAGGAGTTTATATGTCATATTTATTATTTTAAGAAACACTGTAATAAACAGTCAACATTCAGCTGAAGAAGTAGAACATTTGCAAGTGTTTTTGAAGTCTCACATCTGCACATCCCAAAGTGCTTCGCAATTCTCACTCTACATTGTAATCATTTATATCATGAATTTATTTATGCCTTTATAGTTTTACCTCATACAGTTGATCCTCATTATTTATGCATTAGTATGCACAAATTTGCCTGCTGGCTAAAATGCATTTATAACCTACAAATCAACCCTCCTGGCACTTCCTACATCATTTGCCAGTGTGCAGCAGGTGTGAAAAGTGAGAGTGAGCAACCGCAAGGCCACGTCCGCCACTCATGGTGCACACAGTGACACCCTGCCTTCTTCTTACAGCTCTCGTTATTACAGCTCTCATTACTGCATCTTCTTATCACAGCTGCACCTTATAGGAAAAAAAATGTGTATTTATACTAGATAAGCTTCAGGCGAAGTGACAATGCCGCTGACAGTGCTGAGCACAACGCGAATGAATGCACATTATACGTTAACTGCAGTGTTTGAAACAGAAATGTATATAACTCAAGTTACATACAAATTGCTTGACAAAAAAAATGACCAGAAGCTCATAAGAACCAAACCTTTCATTTACCCTGAGAGCAGTGTTTCCATATACACTAATTTAATGTTCCTAAGTTGACTTTCTAGAATAACACTATCACAAATAATATGAATCAACCATATCTACATATCCCAGAGCATCACATGATTTAGTCTTATACATTATGCAGAATGAGTATAAATATACATTTCAATATATCTGACAATGTATTCTTCACCACTGTGGATATGAAATTCATATGTGTTGATGCATGCAGGTCTATCTCCTCCAATTGTAATTTGCAGGTATTGGTTTGCTGGTTTTTGTTTGTTTGTTTTTGTTTGTGCTTTTGCTCATAAATTGAAGGTTTCTGACAATCCCGCATAGAGCAAGTATATGGGTGTTATTTTTCCAATAGCAATATACATTTCCCGTGTCTGACTCACATTTTGGTAACCTTCACAGTAGTTTGAACTCTTTCCCTGTTATTCTATCTTCCATGTCTCTGAGATCGGTGGTGATGTTTGCTTGCTTGTTTGCTTCTGGTGATACTGAGTTTGTCCGCAGAGCTTTTACCTGCTAGGCAGGCAGGCTGACCTGTGCCACGCCTCCAGACCTTTGGGCTCTGGTTATTTTTTAAGATAAGGTCTCACTTTTTGTCCAGGCTTGACTGAATATAATCCTCCAATTTATACTTCCTGCTGTACCTAGAAAGAAAGGTGTGTGCTACCACAATCACCTTTCACTGTTGAGACAGGTGTGTTTCAGGAGCTTTGTGCTCACTCCTCATACTCACTATGTCTCCAGTAGCTACTATTACAGGCATGAGGCACTGGTGCCTGGCTTAAATCAGCAATCTTTTTTTTTTTTGGTCTCTCTAGTGGGGCTTGAACTCTGGGCCTGGGCGCTGTCCCTCAGCTCTTCAGCTCAAGACTAGCGCTCTACCACTTGAGCCACAGTGCCACTTCCAGCTTTTTTCTGCTTATGTGGTGCTAAGGAATCAAACCCAGGGCCTCATGCATGCAAGGCAAGCTCTCTCCATTGAGACAGCTTCCCAGCCCTTCAATCAGCGATCTTTGACATTACTATTATAATTGTTTTGTTGACTCCATGGGCCACATTCATATATGACAATGAACTTAATAAATGATGTGTGTTCTCACCATTTCATCAACTGGCCATTCTCCATCTCAGAATATGGAAGACTGACTATGGAAGCAATATTGAAATCAGACCAATTACTAAGCCAAAATGACTTCTAAGAGTTCCGGTTCAAGGAAAAGGTTTTTATATGAGTTTTAAAAAAGAAAAAAAAAAGAAGTACTTTAGCTCAGTGTGGAAGGTTGTGAAAAGCCAAGACAGGCTGAAATCCAAACCTCTTGTACCAAGTTGGCCAAGTTGCGAATACAAAGGAAACATTCCTGAAGGAAATTAAAAGTGCTTCTCCAGTGAGCACATAAATGATAAGAAAGAAAGCCATGGGCTGGGAAGGTGGCTCCGTGGTAGAGCGCTTGCCTTGCATGCATGAGGCCCTGGATTAGATTCCTCAGCACCACATAAGCAGAAAAAAAAGCCGGAAGTGGCGCTGTGGCTCAAGTGGTAGAGCGCTAGCCTTGAGCTGAAGAGCTGAGGGACAGCGCCCAGGCCCAGAGTTCAGGCCCCACGACTAGACCAAAAAAATTTTTTAAAAAAGAAAGAAAGAAAACCAGCTTGACTGTTGATATGAGAAAGCACAAGTGGTCAGAATAAACCAAACCAACATTTCGTTAAGTCAAATCTAGCACCCAGAGCAAGGCTGCAACTCTCTTCTATTCCCGGAAGGCTGAAAAGCCAAGTAGTCAGAAGGGAAAAATAAAAAGTTTGAGCTAACTGAGGATGCTTCGTGAAATTTAAGAAGTTGTCCCCACAGCCCACAAGGACAAGGCGAAGCAGCAAGTGAGCTAACACCTAAGACTGCTGAAGAACTAATTATCCGTGTGGATAATGCAGCCTTATATTGGACCATGCCATCTCTTGGACCATGCGAGCTCTTCTTATAAGCTAGTGAAATCTCAGTGCTTGCCTTAGAAATGTCAAAGGACACGCTGATTCTCTTTTGAGGGGCCAGTACTGCTGATGGCTGTAAACCTAAATCGACAGTCTCATACCATTATGAAGTCCTAGATTTCTGCTAAATATGCATTGGGAACGTGGCTCAAGTGGTAGAGCACCTTCCTAGAAAACTTGAAGCCCTAAGTCAATCTTCAGTACACAAAAAAGACCCAAATACATCTATGCCGGCTGACCAGTTCTCTTAGCACCGTTTATCATATTGTTCCTCCTTACCTTCTAATGTGCAACGCTTCCCTTTTATAAACTATTTCCATATAGGGGGTCTGAGGTTTGAACTCAGACTGCTCAACTCCCCTGGCTTTTTCCTTCATAGCTGGAAGTCTACTACTGAGCCATGACTCTAGTTATGGCTTTTTGCTGGTTATTTAGAGATAAATCTCTCAGGTTTGTCTGCCCAGGCTAGCTTCAAAACACAAGAAGCTAGGATTATAGGCTTGTCCCTAGGTTCATAATTCTACCTTACTGACTGCTACTACCTTTGTAATAACTAGACTTTTTTCTCAGTCTTGGTATTTTGCAGAAAAAAAAATCCCTCATATCTGTTCTTTAGAAATGTTTAGATATTCACAGTCCTTTCTATTTTCATGGAAATTCTCTGACCAATTTATCAAGCTCTGCCACAAATGCTATTGAGATTTTGATGAGATTTAAATTGATAGATCAAATTTCCAATAAGTAGCAACTATGAAGATGGTATTTCTCAATATTTCATTTTTAATATCTTGAAATAAAGTTTTATAATTGATTTATTAATATCTTACAACTATTTTGTTAGTTTCAGGTTTTGTGCCTTATTATTATTATTACTAATGTTGCTTTTCTTGCTCCTTATTACTGTCTATCCAAATATACTGTTTTTATTAGCCTTCGCCCTTTTATTTTTGAAGTTGCTATCAACAATTAACAGCTTTGTTCCTTCCTTTCTATTTTGTATAACATTTTTATCATTAATCCTTATAGATATTTTTTGCCCTTGGTCTTTGACAGTGTGGTATAAAAATGGTGGTATGACACCGTTGTCTTGGTCCTGATTTCAGTGACTTTTCATTACAGCTAAGTGAACCCCTTTCAGTGTTATATTCTGCCCCTCTTTTAAGATTAAGGCAAAGATCTAAGTGCGACTTAATCCTGGGACAACCTGAGCAGTATTCCGTTTACGGAGTCTAACCATCTTCTACCCTTTCCCCAAATACTTTTGTCATACAGCACTCATTGCCCACCTAAGAACCCCAACTAAGTCCTCAACAAATTATATCTAAAATCTAAACTATCACCTTCTCCAAAACAAAACAATAAAGCAACTTTAAGGCAGTCAGGCATTGCTTAAAACCTTTCTGCCATCTCCCCTTCCAAAATCCAGTTGGTTCTCAATCTTGTCTTGATGAAATGTGTCCCTACCTCCAATAGATTCTCTCAAAGTTCTGTTTGTATCTCTCATGATCTCTCAAAGATTACTGCATGGTGCTACTTAACTGGCTGGCTTTTTCAATCCCTATTTACCCAAATGAATTAACTTTCCCTATGGTATGATATATGGAAGGAACAGTCTGGGCAATGTGTTGAAGCACCTTACCAGCCTCATCCTTACAGATACATCCAGCACACCAGAGATGCATGGAGACAGATTTACACTGCCTTTCATTGATTTGCATAAATTAGAGCTACTGGTGATCTGTCACCCACTGTTATCGATTATCTCCCTAATAGAAGGCACTGCATGCGTTGCTGAAGGGATATGAAATTGGGTAAACAAGAATTTGGTAGTCTAGAGATCACTCCGTTAATTAGCTCCGTTGGTTGGACTCATGACTACTCAACATGTTCCTTATATTTATAGAGATGAATGGCTAGAATTGTAAATCTTGTAGTGTCTTTCTTGCCTGTGACTCTTTAATCAACAGAACCTACTACTGGAACACACATACTCATTCATAAATCTTAGCCACAAAGTTAGTTGGATTTTATGTCCTAGTTCAAAATGTGTTTCACCCAATCACTAAATTTGAGGAGACAAAATACACAGAGATCAAGGGCTGTGGTCCTTTTGAACCATGGCCGCATGTCTCTGTGGACACTGATTTTTACGAACTACGTAAAGGGGAAACTTTGGAATTCTTGCCCCCAAAAGATATTGCCATACCATACATAATTGAAATGTGAGTTTGTCAGTTTTCTGTCACTGTGACAAAAATCACAGTGGGGGGGGGAAGGAGAGGGAGAAGGAGAGAGAGAAAGGAAAGAGAAGAACAAGAAGGAAGGAGGAGGAGAAACTAGGGACAAAATATATCCTTGAATAGAACATCCTCAGTGACCTACTTCCTCCGGCTAGGACCTACTACCTCATGAATTTTCTACTACCTCCCAATGGCTGATTCAGCTGTGAATCCATCAATGGATTAATCCATTCATGAGGTCAGAGGGCTTCAGGTCCATTTCACTTCCCAAAGGGCCCACCTGTCAACAAGCCTTCAACGTAAGAGAATCTGGAGGATATTTAGGATTCAAACCACAGCACAATGGAAAGCAACACACATGTTCATGTTGGAAAGTATGGGGAGGAAGAGGATCTTTTTAAATTTTTCTTTTTATCTTTAAGTAGTTGTGCAAAGGAGGTGCCATGGAACAAAGCAGTTTATGAATACAGCGTATCTTCATCAGTATCAGCCCCTTGGCCATTCTCACCCTGCTTTGACCCACCCTGCCCTTACTCACTGTTGAGGTATATATAATGAGGTCTTCACTGCATTCTCCATCCTCTTTCCCTCGTCATTTGTCTACCCACCTCCTCTCTCCCATGCACCCATTTCCTGGTGCTGATATTGTTGGGCTTTGACCTACTGTTTCTAAAAAATTATCCTATTTGAGCTCTCCATAAGTAAAGTCTACTGTAATGAGTAAGAACTTAATGAACCAGAAGTGACCCTGCCATTGGGTTCTCTTGCATTTATCAGGGGACCAGGTGAGGCTATTACTGTTTGAACAGCAGTCCTGGAAAAGAAATGGATTCTATAAAAAGCACCTGGTGGCCAGGGCTGGTACTGTTTCACCTGGACACAAGTCTGGCGAATCTGATGGCCCAGGGTAGGGGACCCATAAGGGTAGCACTTGATAACTTTAAAAAAGAAAATGGAAAAAAAAATGAGACTTCACTAGTGGTGTGTCAACTAACAACAAACTTAAATGGATACAAGAGATTAGAATGCTCATGACATCAAATTTCAGAGCCTCATTGTACATCCACAAGGCCAGCCTTTCACCAACGCCACCTTAATTAACTGACTGGTTCTTCAGTGGCTTGCTGTGCCCACTTGGGTGGTTTTTCTTTGAATGTAAAATGTTGATTTGAAGGTTCATTATGTTACACTAGTAAGTAATGCAGAAGGAAGGGATTGGGGGACACAGTCTACTACAAAGAGAGAAGCTGATGACAATCTCATTTTACACTGGGCTTTCCAAGTTTCAGCAATAAAGATTCCATAAGCCTGCAGACTCTCAGTCTTAGGCAACTAGGCTGGGTTTCCTATTAGAAGAAAAGGATTAGAATTAGGAACTGAGTTGAATTGTCAGCTTTTTCTGTTTTATTTTATTTTATTTATATGTGACCAGTAATTGTATACAGGTGGCTATCTGCATTTGTGCTTTATACATCTGAAAGTGAACCAACCACAGATTGAAAAATCGTGTCTGGCTAACCATGCATAGGCTTTCTTCTTTTTCATTATTCCCTAAAGGCTATTTAATGTATAACAATAATTTGCATAGCACTTACATGGAATTAGGTATTATTCTATCTGGAAATTACTATGATTTAAAATATAAAGAAGACACAAGTAGGTTATATAAAAATATTGCACAATTTTCTAGAAGGATGCTAGTGCATCCTTGAATTTTGGTATCTGAAGGAGATTCTGGAACACATGCTCCACTAATGGAAGATAGCAATGTGTGTATTTATAAGAGTCAATGTGAGGTTATGGTATATGTTCACATGATACATACAACTAAATGACTAAATGGAGCTTATTAGCATATTCACCAACCATATGCATATCATTTTGTTACATTGAAAACACTTAAAGTCTACTCTTAGCAATTTTAAATATGACATAATTATTTTTATTACTGTGCATTAGTTGTGCAGAGGGGAGTTTTATTGTAACATTTCCACACATGTAAACAATATACTGTATCTCAGCCAACCTTACTCCCTCCGTCACACCCCCCATCTCACCTCTGCTTCTTGAAGCAATTTTAATGTCATTATTTATTTTCATATATGCAAATAACTATAGCAACCTTTCACCCTCTGTCTGGTGTCTACCCCACAATTTGATCCTGTTTTACTTTCCTGACAGTCTCTTGCTTTTTTAGTTGTATTTATTACCCCAAGGGGTTTCACTATGGAATTTCACACATGCACATACCATGTTAAGTCACAATTATTAACTAGAGTAACCATGATGTGCAATTACTTGCTAAAATTTATTCTTATTGAAGTGAAACGCCATGTCCTTTGACCAACAGCCCATTTTCCCCCATCTATCTTGCTCTCTCCAGTTTCTAAGTATAAATAAAATGCAATATATATATTTGTGAATATATATATTCATATGTATATATATATATATATATATATATAGAGAGAGAGAGAGAGAGAGAGAGCAATAATGGAATACTATTGAGCCTTAAATTACAGGCAATTCTGTCTTTTACCACATCATGGGTGAAGCTGGAGGCCATATGCTAGGTGGTACAGCAAAGCACAGAGAAACAAACACTACCTGGTATCACTTAAAAAGTTAAATTATTTAGAATAGAGTGCTTTTTCCTTCTGATAGAAAAGCAAAGAACATCTTTAGAGAGGCTAAAAACCTGGATTTGGTAAATCAACAGAATTCAGTTACTGGCTTGTTGGGGAAAGGAGGCAAATCTGGAACTTGAACTTGGAGCTTGCCTTGGCCTGTCCCTTAGATTTTTGCCCCAAATAGCACTTTTCTATTTGAGCCACAGACCCATTTCTGGCTTTTTGGTAATTTATTGGAGATAAGAGTCTTCTGGATTTTCCTGCCAAGTCTGGCTTTGAACCTCAATCCTCTGATCACAGCCTCCTGAGTAGCTAGGATTCAGGTGTAAGTCATCAGTGCCCAGCTTACAACTTGGTTCTAATTTCCAGATTTAATAGACTTTAATGCTATTGCTCATTCTTTTCAGCTTTTCCTTGCAATCCTCCACTCATCACTTCAGTTACCTTTGCTGCTCCTTGACCTGTGTATAAATAGATGCTATTTCTACTGGCTTTCTTAATAGATCGTCCAGATAGCCTGCTTTTGACCATCTACTCCAAGGCACAGCTGTATCAGCCACAATGACACAGACATAGTGGGAGCTCTGAGCCTCATAGCTATGAGGATGAGGAGGCCTCTGAGACGTAGTTCACAAATACACGTACAAATTCTATCCATAGTAGTTAAGTATTTCCAACCAACAAAACACCAGCCTAAGACTTTCATTCTCCAACAAACACTTACTATATATTAAAAGCACTTGTCTAGGCACATTGCTTGCACTGCATGTCTTGTTTGGTTCTTACTCCCCAGAGGTTTGGAGGGATTGGAGCAGACATAAAAACAAGTGAGAGAAGTATTAGCTTCATCCCAAGGATATTTGTTACATAATTGAATTTGATCATCCATTTTAAGACTTAGTGAAAAACCAACTGCAGAAAACCTTTAATTTAAAATGGAAAAAAACCTCAATAATTTCCTCCTACTGGAAATTTAAAAGGGGGGAAAACTTATTATCTAATAAATTATCTTCATTAAAAATGCATTAGTAATCAATCTTTATAACATCTGGTGACAGCTACATTGCTTATTAAAAAAAAGCAACACAGTCTCTTTTCTCCAAACATGCTTTTTATGGTGCTTCTGAAAGAAACTCAATAAACTCAACCATAGAAAAAGGCAAACTGCTTTACAATAAATTAGTTGTTATAAATAAGAGAATGCTTAGCATAATATTTTAATTGTTATTTTAATTTAAAGCCTAATGCATTGCTGCACAAATGTCAATTGCAGAAACGTTAAAACATACACACACACACACACACACACATGCACGTACACACACACACACGTACACACACACACACGCACACACACACACACACACACTGAGTTCTTGCTTGCTGTTGAGTGGTCAACTCCAGAAAGAAGATTGGGCACCGAATATATTTTTCCTAATCTTCTAACTGAACAATAGAAGATCAAAATGTTCACTCTGACTGTCCACTATAAATGGCTTCCCTCTTTCCTTTGGAAGCTCACTGAGCCAAATGGGGAGATCCAAGCAGTAC
This sequence comes from Dipodomys ordii, assembly GCF_000151885.1. Classification (NCBI taxonomy): domain Eukaryota; kingdom Metazoa; phylum Chordata; class Mammalia; order Rodentia; family Heteromyidae; genus Dipodomys; species Dipodomys ordii. Next base: position 10,856,166 of record NW_012267237.1, read on the forward strand.
AATAAAAAACTAGTTCGTTATGGATTTATTTTGCCTACTACTACAGTTTGACTATGATATCCTGAACAGGCCCATGTTTAAGGGCCTGGTCCCCAGCAAGTGGTGCTGTTTTAGGAGGAGGTAAAAACGTTATGAGATAGGGCCTAACTGAAGGAAGTAGAACACTGCGATAGTGGACAGAGAGGGGCAAAAGTTGAAGGTTATATCTCATTTACAGACTCTTCCACTTTTCTGTCTACTTCCTGGCTGCCATGAGCACCTCTGCTACACGCTCCCAAAACCATGATACTCTGCCTTACCCAAAGCAAAGAATCTGACCAACTTTGGAATTAAACCTGTAAAATAGTGAGCCAAAATAAATCTTTCTTCCTTTAAGTTGGGTCAGAGTAACAAAAGTCTAACACTCCTTTTCCTAGACAAATGTGTTGTTTCTATATTTGGCTGTTGATGAGGTACTGTTTACAAAATAAAAGAAGCCAAGATTCCACAATGTGACTCGTAGCTTAGAATCTAGGAATTCACTCTACACTCCCAGTGTTCCCCAGGAATCAAGTAGGAAACATGTCTATGTAAAAAGATGATGTCATATTACATCAATCAAGTGGCAAGAAGATGGTGGCAATGGGCATGAGGGGCCTCCTTATCTTAGAGAAGAAGGGAAAGAGAATTAACACTGGGAAGCAAGAACTCAGATAAAGAAGGAGTAAAAGACATAAGCAGTAATGATGAACTAAATAAATGATGAATGAATGAAGCCAAATGAAAAATAAGAGACTTTTCTCTGGTTTTCAATACCTTTTTCTTTCCTTTTGCTATAGTTTTGAAAATTCTGTTGAAACTTAATCCCTATTGTGACTTCATTAAGAGGTAAGGATTTTGGAAGAGTAAAAGCCATGATGGCTTCACCCTCATGAGTGAATTAGTCTCTTATAAAAGGACTGGGGGAGACAAACTGGTGTCTGTTTTTTACTTCACCTCTGTGAAGTTAGCTCCAGCACTTTGGATTTGAAGTAAGACAGAACACCACAACAATCAGATCATGAGAAGGAGTCTGTTTACCTCATGGTATCCACAAAACAAAAAGATGACAAGAAGAGGCTACTGATCAGATACATCTTTCCAGGAAGTGCTCCTAGTGACCCATTTTCCTCAACCAGCTTCATCGTCCACAATTGCTCCCCTGTCCATAGTCCATTTAAATTTTGAATTCATTAATGACTCAAAAAATTAATTCTACAAAATCTAACCACTTCCCCCAAGCCCCACCACTCAGCACTGCTCCCACCAAGGACCAAACTATCAATACTTGAGCCTTTTGAAGAGGCACACCATAACAATGCACTTCCACTCTTCTGCCAAAGGAGGATGCAGTAAGAAGGTCCTCAACAGACACAAACCACCAATGCTGTGATCTTGGATTTTCCAACCTTCAGAACTAGGAGAAAATAAATTTCCCTTGTTTATAAATTACTCAGTCTGAAAATCATTTAAATAGGGATACAGGTGGACCCATTGCAACAATGAGATGTACAAGTCGTCGAAAAACGAACTTTACAACTTTGGGGGGGAGGGTTGGGTGGGGGGTGGAGAGAAGGATGGGAAGGGATGGGAAGGGGAAACAAAGGAGGAGGCTACAATGCTTGATAAGAAATGTATTCATTATCTTGCCCATATAATTGTAACCCCTCTGTACAGTATGTTCACAATAAAAAAAAGAAAGAAAGAAAGAAAGAAAAATAAATAAATAAATAAATTACTCAGTCTGAGGCATTTCGTTACAGCAAAAAGTCTAAGACACGCTGCCCTGCCCTCATTCTAATTAAGCATACTTTTCTTTCTTTGCTCTTACCACTCTCTGTTTCTGTTGGGTACATGAGGTCATTACCCCATTACTGACCTTCAAGAGCACTCCCTCCTGGGTCTACTTCCTACTTACACCATTTCCAGGCCTTCAACTGGGGTACATCTTTTTGGCCTCTGCACACCCCAATTTCATCATTGTATAGTAAAATATATACCTCTGATATTGAGGTGTTGAGTCTGTATAACAATGGCCCAGCATTGCTGATGTCAAGCCCATTGTGCATTGTAGGGAAATGATACTTCCAGGACATGGAGTATATAACCATGCCCCTGACCAGTAAGGGGTGACTGCTGTCAATCTCAGTGCATCCACCACCTGCCCTAAACCTGCCTGTCAGCATTAACATTGCTTAGGTCTGAAGTTTCTAAACCTGTCTGATCATCAGAATCACAGAAATCCTTTCTAAAAATATAAGCTCCAGCTCTAGGTTAGACTCTCAAGTTAAGCAGCAAAATGAGAATTCACAGGTGGAATGCAAGGTACATGTTTGTAGTTTTTACAAATGTTCTCAGTACAATCATTCTAATTTGTCATCAGTCTAGGACTCCATTTTAAATTCTGTTTTCCTGGTGAAAAACTGGCCCAAATCAATAACCGCCAGGTATGACAGCCAACCTTGGCTGACCTTTTCCACATTGCTCTCAGCCTATACCTGCATCCAGCATGGCCTTTCTCAGACTGTCTAATCCTCTAAACTTAACTCTCCAAGCTCAGCTTTTCAATAAGCCCGAACAACCTCAGCTTCTTGCATAGCCTGTCCTGAGGTCTCATGTACAGCTCTAACTGCGTCACTGGTCTCTGTTTAATTCTTATTCCAAGATCCTATGGTTACTTTGTCCCAAGGCCTCTATCCTTTACACAGCAGTGACCTATACTTGTAATGAATGGCACACACTCCAAGTAGCAGTTCCCCTTCCCAGGCCCCACTATCAATACTTTCCATTCCTTAGCAGGAACCCATTCTTTGGGCCTCATCAGCCATGAAAAGCAAAGTCAACTTGTCTTCAATGTTTCCTCCTATTTCTGAAAAAAAAATAATGTAAATGTACCTTCCTTCTTCAAGTTCCTCAGGAAAAAGCACCCATAACCCCCAAGAAGAGACACCAGACTCCACCCACACAGATGTGAGCACCCCCCATCCATTTCCCAGACTCTTTTGTGACCCACAACCCAACAATGCCACTACCACTTAAAACTGAGTTATTTTTGTTCTTGTCAATATTCACTGGTCATTTAAAACTCTCTCTCTTACATACACACATACATACACACAAACAGGATGATGAACTGAGAGGAAGGTACACATGCACATCACACACACACACACACACATACACACACACACAGACACTGGACACTGAACTGAGAGGAACCATATCAGATGTGATGTGTGTGCACATACACACATCCCTAGTGCCTAGAAATGTGCCTGTGTTTGTGAGGAGGGAGCCACTTTGGGTCTGTGGAGAATGAGTGTGCAAGGGAAGTTGGGATAAGTGTATATCAGGATACTTTCAGCCAAAGCTTAGAATGTACCCAATCATAAGCAACTTAAACCATGAGAGCTAAATCCAGAAGAACTTGGGAGGGAGATTCCCACACTGATGCTGCATTTCCATGATGGCCTCCAAGCTCTGTCCATCTCTCAACTCTGCTGCTTTGCAGTACTGTAGCATCTCCCCTAAATGTGCAGAGATATCATAGCTGCATCTAGTAAAACATATTAATGCTTTTCTACCACCCATGTACAGACACAGACAGTGCCTCTTTTACCAAGAATGGATTACAAGGCTCCATCTTATCTTCCAGAGAATCTGGGAATGTGAGCCATCTTGGGATTTGGACTTGAATGAAATAAGAAGCCATGGGTCTGAGGCAGTGGTAGAAAGGATGCTGAGTAAACATCCCATAATGGCTGTCCCTGGACTCAGGGATGAATTAGAAGATAAGAACATTTTTCCTGCATAAATCTTGGGTGATTTTCTCTTGATAGTATTTGGGAAACTTTATATCTAGATGTACCTTAGACGTGAAGGTCTAGATATTTACACGTCACACTTTTGTCTACTACTTAAGGATGCTGAAGTCACCTTTCATCTTTCAAGGCACAGGAGATACAGGCAAGTATTGCATTCTTAAATTGATATGCCTCAGGGACACACACTCGACAACAGTCTATTTAAGCTCAGGCTGACACAACAAAATCACCAAGTCTAGGTGGCTTAGACTTACTTATACCACTCTGGTGGTTGGAAATCTGAGATCAGAATGCCAATATGGTAATTTGGATGAGGCCCTCTTTTGGCTTTGTAGATGGATACCCTAATGTGAGCAAGATGCATGCAGCAGAAAAAGAACTAGCCAACTCTGTGGTCTCTTCTTACAAAAGCACCAGTCCCCATTCATGAGAGCTGTTATAACACACAGGCACTGACCCCTCTTCTTAACTCTATTAAATTGGGACATGGGGTTTCAACAGGTGAATTTGAGAGTCACAAACATTTTGTCCACAGCCAAGTCAAGATGAAAAGAGGATGAAAAAAGGTTGTGTCTAACTCATAGTCCAAATTCAGATTAACACAGGGGCAGTGTGCCAGACACTGAGCGATATCTGAGCTCACCTGAGCCTCCCCAGAGGGCAGTTGAACCAAAACATACTGAATCAAGGCACCAACTATTACAGAAATTAATTCCCTTCTTGAGCTTGTGAAACCTGCAAATTTGTGGATAAGGAGAATTAAGAAGGAACATCAGGAAATAATGGCTAGAGCAGGGCTTACAAGTCAGACTCTGGGATTGAGTCCAAATCCCAGCTATGGATCATGGTGTAACCTTGAACAAGGCCATTCGGCTAGCAAGGAGCCATCAGGACATCATGTAAATGATTCAGGGGATGTTCTAGTCTGCATCAAGAGGAAGCAGAGATTATTCACTAACAGAGAGACCTAGCAAATATAGACAGCTCCCAAGGGAAAACTGCGATGCTTACTGACATCACTAAAAATTGGACAACATACCACAGAATTGGGAAATTCTATAAACTTCCACGACACTGTCTTTTTTCTGTATCCTCTAGCCCTGTTCATATGCCCTGCTCCTGTTTAGGTATTTCTGCTTTTATGGAGTCAGAAGCCCTCAACACTTGAAGTACTTCACCTTTTTGAGATTGTTTTCTATATCCTGCTTCTTCTGTAATTTTTTTATTTCTTTTTGTCACAGTACCTGGGTATGAATTCAGGAAGGGCTTTACACTTGCTTAGCTTGCTTCAAAAACAGAACAGGCCCAGGGTGAACAGAAAAGATGGGGAGATTGTGCCTAACTCATAGTCCAACTTCAAGTAAACACTCAAATGTTACCTTCAGTGCTTGCTCTATTGGTGCTCTACCACTTGGGCCATACTCCAGCCCTACTTTTTGCTGGCTATTTTGGTGATGAAATCTCATAGACTTTTCTCTCTGAGCTGGCTTCAAGCCACAATGCTCAAGATATCAGACTTCTGATTAGCTATGATTACAGGCAGAGCCGTTGGTTCCTAGCTCTAATATGTGCACTTCTTTCATATTCTTCCCTTACATACCATCACTTCTAAATATTACAGAGATGAAATACCCATGTACCTTCTTATATGTATATAAAATAATATACATACTGAAATGAATTCCAAAAATATGAAAACAAATGATTCTTTTCTTAAGTTGTTTTTTCTTTTGCTGATGATTCTGTATTCTTTACCTTAAATGCAGTATATTCACAAGCATATCTGCAGAAGGGCTGGGGGGAAGGCACAGAATTCAAGGAAAAGGGGTGAAAAAGTACAGCAATGGAGTGCACTGGACATTTATGAAAGTGAACTATATACTCATGGGTGGAGATGGGAGGGAGGGAATTGGAGAGAATCAGGGAACAGATGACACCTAGGAAAAGAAATGTACCTATTGCCTGGCATATGCAAATGTAACCCTTCTGTATATCACTTGTATAAAAACAATAAAGTAAATTAATAAAAAAATTATTGATCTTAATTACTGTTTATTTATGCCTCCTTCCTCAGCCTTATGTTACTATTCTCTGACATTTCATAGGGGCTCAATGACAGTTGCTCCTTATGGAATAGCTTAATAACAAAAATTTATTCACCACTGAAAATGCTTATGAAGAATTGTGCTGGTGCTTGTCTCTAATAGTTGTGGTAAAGGAATCTATTTACAGGTCCATTTTCCAGTGTTTCTATGTCATCATGTCCATTGTGATTTATGAACAATTGGACATTGATGTGAAAATAGCAGAACTTATGCTAAAGCCTGAATCAGAAAGATGCATGACTAGCAGAAAGGAACACGCCATGTTCAGTGGAAGAGGCTTGGCTAAACCATCAATCTCCACCAGACATTTACTTTAGACACAGAACAAGTTCATTACAGCCTTCTTTTTTAATTTAAATTTTACTGTGAAGGTGATGTACAGAGAGGTTACAGTTATGTAACTCAGGTAATGAGTACATTTCTTTTTTAACAGTGTCAACCCTCCCTCATGTTTCCCCTCCAGACCCCCAAGTTATAAAATTCATTTCCAATATAGTGTCTAGTGAGTGTTACTGTTTAATTAGTTCACCCTTCATCCCATCATTTCTGTGATTCCCCTTTTTCCTTCCCAAATCACATATATACAAGACAAAGGGGACAGAAATCAAAAAACAAGGACAACAGGGATTAAACCAAAGTAAGGGAAAAAGAAAAAAGAAATAACTGTAAACAGCACGTGTGCGCACGCACACACACACACACACACACACACACACACACACACACACACACTGAGTTCTTGCTTGCTGTTGAGTGGTCAACTCCAGAAAGAAGATTGGGCACCGAATATATTTTTCCTAATCTTC
>NW_012267237.1:10863609-10870375 GCF_000151885.1 Dipodomys ordii
TCTATGTGAAGTCTTTTGAGGAACCTCCATACTTCTTTCCAAAGTGGTTGAACAAGTTTACATTCCCACCAACAATGAAGTAAGGTTCCTTTCTGTCCACATCCCCTCCAGCATCTGTTGTTGTTAGAGTTCTTGATTTTTGCCGTTCTAACCGGAGTGAGGTGGCATCTCAATGTTGCTTTGATTTGCATTTCTTTGATGGCTAGGGATGTCTATAAGCATCATTCTATATGGTTAAGTGCATATAGCCATTGAGCCATTGTGACTGTCTGCTAGGAATACCCTCCTATCTTCTCGCTGTGTGATGCTTAGATGCTGTTTAATTAATCATGTCCAAGTGTAATTATTTGTCTTTTACTATCCATTGGATTAACTTGCAGATCTATAGACATATTCTAGTTATTATAAATGAGGGAAATCATGCAGTCTGTGTTTCTTTGGGTCTGGCTTACTTCACTTAATATAACTGTTTCTAAGATTTTCCATTTCCTTGTGAATGGGGCAATATCATTCTTTCTGATGCAAGCACATTGTGTATGTATACCACATTTTCTTGATCCATTTATCCACTGAAGTGCATCTGGGTTGATTCCATATCTTAGCTATGGAAAATAATGCTGCAATGAAATGGTTTTGCTCGTGGTATTAGTATGGGCTGGTTTGTGGTTATTTGAGTAAATGCCCATGAGCGGGATTGCTGGGTCATAGGGGAGCTCTATGTTTAGTCTTTTAAGGAACTTTCATACTGCTTTCCAGAGTGGTTGAATAAGTTTACATTCTCACCCACAGTGTAGTATTATTTGGCCACATCCCCTCCCATCATCTGTTTTTTTTTCTTGATAATGGCCATCCTAACTGGGGCTAGGTTAGATCCTTATATACCACCCTGCACCAGAATAAATTCCAAATGGATCAATGTAAGACCAGATAGCCTGAAAATATTACAGGAAGGGATAAGGAAAACACTAGGACTCACAGGTTGAAACCTCCTAAGAAGAGATCCAGAAACACAACAAATCAATGAAAGACTGGATAAATGGGATTGTATCGAACTGATGAGTTTCTGCAAGGAAAAGGATATAGCTAGCAAGATAAATAGAAAGACCACAGAATGGAAGAAGATCTTTATTGCCTATACCTTAGACAAAGGCCTCATATCTAAAATATACCTGGAGTGCAAAACATGAACCTCCCCCCAAAACAAATCGTAAAAGAAACACCAACCCCATTAATAAGTGGGCTAAAGACTTAGAGTGAGACTTCAAAGAAGAATTAAGAATGGCCAATAGACACATGAAGAAATGTTCAACATCTCTGACCATAAAAGAAATGCAAATCAAAACAGTCTACTTTTTTCCCTGAGTCCCACCTGCCTCATTAGGGCTGACTCCTTGCTCTGTCGGGGACCTATAGAAACTTTCCTCAGTTTATATCAGCTTTACCACCCATAATGGGTATTTTTCCATGTCCCCTCCTCAGTTTGTGCAGTGTTTTTCTTTCAGGGAGTGCTCACTCTGTAACTTTCGCAGGCACCAGCAGAGGAGACACTGTCTCCTGGGCTCCATAAATGTGGATAAAGCAAAACACCTCTCACCTCATCACTGCAGTCATCAGAAAGACCAAGTGATGTCCCCTCCCCCCAAGGCCATGACTCTTTAGCTTCTTTGCAGTCATCTCCCAAGTCCATCCCCCTGAACTCAGAGTCTTCAGTATGGAGAGCTCAGATCGATCCTCAGCAAAAGAACCAAATAATTTTAAGTGGGAATCTCATTCCTATTCCTATGCCAATCCCACCATGCTGGTATTCCCATAGGCACCATTATGGCTGGTGGTCAAGAATGTAGAAAAAGAAAAAGGAGAGATGTTGGACATTTGTTGGCCACATGAGCAACTCACAGCAGGTTATGAGAGCAGGTGATCCAGTACTAAACTCCCATGAAGGACAAAAAAAACAAACAAGAACTTCTGACTTTATACTTAGAGCAAGGAAATCAGGGTCTTCATCTGAGACATGTTCCTTAAAGAACTCAGGGTATCTGGGGAATAATGTGTAACACATAATATGAGGGATTTTTGACAAGTAGCTTTCCTCGGGAAAATGGAATTGTCTTAATACTATTGTGGAAATAATCATGAGAGAACCAAGCTGGTGAGGCTTAGGAACTTCCATGGTCAAGCTATAACATCAAGTCAGTCATTCATCATGACCTCTCGAAGCAATATAGAGATAGCAATCATGAGATGTGCAAGGCCACTAAGGGTATATACCTTCAAACTCCAGTTCATATGTTTTCATAGTTAGGGATGAAAATTTTTCTTCCAGAAAATAAACATTGCTGTTAGTAATAAACAAAGCCAAATAAAGCAAAAGAATAAATAAGTGCAGTGGCTAACATCTGTAATACTAGTTACTCAGGAAGCTGAGATCTGAGGATCATGATTCAAAGGCAGCCAGGGAAGCAAAGTCTATGAGACTCTTATCTCCAATTAAGCACCAAAAAGCCAGAGGTAGAGGTATGGCTCGACTGGCAGAGTGCTACTCTTGAGCTAGAAAACTCAAATACAGCCCACATCCTGAATTCAAACCCCAGGACCAGCACCAAAAGAAAAAAAAAAGATGGAATGGGTTGTCTCAACCTTTTCTTTAGTTGTCACTAGTCAATGGTTTCATAAAAAGCAAGTGACATGCTCTGTAAGTTTACCCACCGTCCAAAGTGACAGTGAACCAGCTGTGTCCATTATTCTGTGCACCTAGGAACAAGAACACAGGCACCTCAGTGGGAGGGTGTTGTAGAGACTCTGGATGGGTTATTAGGGAGGGTCGGTGTTAAGGAACCAGGGACTGGTCTAGGTGACTGATGCTGGAAAGTGAGTGATGATGCCCTACGATTGGGCATACCAGCACATCTTATCAATATCAAGGGCAGATTACAGTGAGGTAAAACTACAGCTGGAGGGAAACAGCAGTCACATCGCCACACGCATGGCTGTGGGTTTATGGGATGTACAGTGGCCTTGTTTTCTCTCACTTCACATGGTCTCAGAGTGACCTTGCTGGATGTTGGCTGTTCTCTGCGGTTGTTTACATGAACAGGAGAACAACAGGTCCAGCCATGAGAATCGGAGCAGCTTGCAGCAACACTGAGGTCCAGCTGGGAGCATCAGGCCAGCTCCCAGATGTCAGCACCTGCTTTTCATTTATTTTTTCCCTCGCTAACAAAATACATGTTTTAATTCTTTTAGAAACAGAAATTTAAATCACTACCTCCATAACTAAGAGTCCCATAATAAAATTAGTTATTTCATTCTTTCACATGACATTTTATTCGATAATAGTCAGGGCCTTAATAATATTTCTGGGGGAAAAAAATCTGTGAAAAATCATCCTCAAAATATCCTCCTGTCCAGGTACTTATCCTTTATCTTACCCACACCATCTCTCCCACACCCAGAGATAACTGAAGCTTATTTGGAGATTCATCTTCTTTATATTCACTCCTTAGGAAATCCTAAGAGTTGCCAAATAATGAATAAAGAACCAAATGGGAAAAGGATAAAAATGGGACAAAAAGACACATGGCATTTTTCATAAATGTTGTTCATTGCACCAATACCTATCTGGCATGAATATTGCCTAATTTTTCATTGGCTGGGGACAAATCCATAGATGTATTAGCATCAAGATGGATTCTTTAATAAAGAAATAATTTGAAGGGTATGTATGTCTCCTTGCAGCGAAGTGGAGCTGAAATGAAACTGTTCAATAGATTTCTTACTCTTTGGAGAATGAATCAGAGAAAGGAATGAGAGACTCAGCTGCATCTGAGCTTTTAGGATATAGGTTTATATAGAGAGTGAATATCCATTAAAAGTCATTCTCATATACATATATAAATATACATTATTTACCTGTATGTGCATATGTGTGCATGTATATGCTCAGGTCTGTATATATGTGTGTATATGTATCTACATAGGTATGCATGTGCATATATTCATATATATGCATGTGTATATAAAATGTGTGATTTCCTTACTAGCCTCAAAGATTAGCTGGAAATATGCAAGTCCCTAGTGTAGGTATTTCCCAACCCTAGCAAGACTTGCACATTTTTAAATCTCAGACTGAGGAATGACAATGGTACAGAGCAAAGAATACTGGCTGAAGAATGGAAAGCTCCACACTCCAGCCCCAGAAGTGACGGAGTAATCACGGGTGTGTCACTTGTCTCTCTAAAGAAGAGCTGGAAAAGAAGCTCTCCAGACTTCTAACTTCACTACTGAGCTATAGTAAAATCAGCTTGGTAATGGTCCAAAAACAGACCAATAGAGCAGAGTAGAAGACCCAGAAATAAACCTAATATCTATAGCCATCTGATATTTGAAAATGAGGCCAAAAATATATGTTGGAAAAAGACAATGTACAACAAATTGTGCTGAGAAAACTGGACATCTTTATGCAGAAGACTGAAACCAGATCTCTGTCACCTTGTATTAATATCAACTGATCAAATCATATAATCAAAATGGATAAATACTTCAATGTAAGACCTGAAACTTGAAACTACTATAGGTAAGAGTATGAGCAACATTATTGGCAGACAGGAACTTTCAAAAAGTTCTAAGCTAAAAAGACAGCCTACTTAGGTCTGACAAAGGCCAAACACCCAGAGCGTACCAGAAGCTCAAGAAATTAAACCCACAAAAGAAGCAATAACCCAATTAATAGATGGACTAAAGGGCTAAATAAAGATTTCTCAGAAGTAAAATTTGCCAATAAATGCATAAAGAATGCTCAACACATCTGGCCACAAAGAAAATACAAATCAAAATAATATTGAAATTCTATCTCACCCAAATTAGGACGGCCATCAACAAAAATACAAACAACAACAAATGCTGGCAATCTGAGATGCTGGGGAAAATGAACCCTATTACACTGGTGGTAGGAATGTAAACTAGTGTAACCACTATGAACGTCAGTTTGGGTAAGTCTCGAAAACATAACAGAACTACCCTGTGATTCAATAATACCATTCTTGGACATCTATCCAAAAGATTACAAGTCAGAATACAGTAAAGACACTTGCACAACCATGTTCACTGCTGCACTACTCAACATAGTTAAGAAACAGCCCAGATATCCTTCAATGGATGAATGGATCAAAAGGTATCTCATATATAGAGAGGGGGGTGTAAAATTTTACTCATTTTACTCATTCATCAGGAAGAATAATACTAAGTCCTTTTCACAGAAATAAATGGATGTGGAAAAAATATTTTAAGTCTGGCTCAGAAAGACAAAGAGGACATGTTTTCTCTCACATGTGGAAGTTGTAAAGATCTAAATTATAAGCATACATGAAAAACATACACAGGATCATATGCATACATAAAGAAATGGAAGAATTGTATTACAAAGGAAGATTACAATGGTGTAACTCCTTTGAATAACTAACTTACAGTTTAACAAATGAATACCAGGAAGCTGAAATATGTTTTGTCAGGGGTAAGGTCTGACAAATAGAAAGAGGAACAGGGGAGAATGCAGACATAACAATGAACACATGTAAAAATGAAACTAGGTAAGTAGAGAGGATGGTGTTAGGAGAGAGAGGAAGAATGATGAAAAGGGTGTCACTGATCATGTTGAATTCAAACCCTTTTGGACAATTACTTAAAGATAATTTTTAGGTCTATCCCAGCTCAACTGAGTAATGATTAGGTGACACACACCTCCTCATCAGAAATAGGCACCTCTTACATACTGGCTGATCCCTCTGACGTGAGATTTATAAATTGGGCTCCAAGGGAAGCAGTGTCATGTGTCACTGAACAACAGGGATGTGTTCTTCGAACTGCATTACTAGGGGTGGTGACAGAACAGCATAGTGTATATTTAACTCATGCTTTGATGGATTGGGTCAATCACTCAACATGGCCTTTTGGTGTCATAAGGCAGTAATTATGAGCTGAATGTGTCTACCACAAGCACAAGACATTGTTTTATAGTAAACCTATCTTCTGTTGTGATTTGGTTTTCCTATAGTGCTGGAGATCAAACCCAGGACACTGCACATGTAAGTAAGTGTACTACCACTACACCATATACCCAAACCCAGGAGACTTTTATCACTGATTAGTTTTACATCAGTCTAGAATTTTATATAAATTTAACCATGTTGCATCTAGGAAAAGATGAAAATGTTGAAAGGGGTGACATTGATCAAGATATATAGTATTCATAAACTACTTTGTTAAATGGCAACTCCATTGTACAACTACTTAAAGGTAGTGAAAAATAAAATAGTATTAAAAAGGTTAAAATAGAAGAAAAACATACTAAGTAGAATGTATGAGACTTATTTGAATGCCAATGTAAATATCTGAAAACAATCAAAGAAATATGAGCTAACAGAATAGTTGGCAATATAAATCATGGCTAATTGTTTAGCCATGTTGTGACAATGGTATTGAGGGTATTTTTGTAAAATATTTTATTCTTCAGAAATACACAAGGAAATATCTATGGATACCATTGGTATTTGCCGCAAACAAACTTTGGAATGGAGAGGCAACAGATGAAACAAGACTGGTGCTGCCAGAATCAACTCCAAATGGATCAAAGACCTCGGAGTCAAAGCAGACACTCTGAAAACATTACAGGGTGGAATAGGAGAAACCCTAGGTCTCCTTGGCTCAGGCCAAAATTTTCTTCATAGAGACCCAGAAACACAACAAATCAAAGAAAGGTTGGACAAATGGG
>NW_012267237.1:10870915-10873084 GCF_000151885.1 Dipodomys ordii
AGATGAATGGATCAAGAAAATGTGGTATATATACACAATGGAATTCTATGCCTCCATCAGAAAGAATGACATTGCCCCATTTGTTAGAAAATGTAAAGACTTGGAAAAAATTCTATTAAGTGAAGTAAGCCCGGCCCAAAGAAACACAGGTCTATGGTTTCCCTTATTTGCAATAACTAGTATATGTCTGAGTCAAGCAGAAAGGGTCAGATAAGTTGATATTAGGGAAATGAACCCTACGATATGTTCTCAAATGTTTTTTTTCTTTCATGCGATTGTTTCTAACACATTTATAAGAAGATTTCTTTGTTGCTTTGTATGTCCCTTCCCCACGGTATAACCCCTGTTTTTACTATATTTGATGTTGGTATAATTTATGGAGGGGAAGGGGAAAAACAAATCGTTTGAATAGGAATACAGGTGGACCCATTGCAATAATGAGATGTACAAGTAGTTATGTCGAAAAACGAACTTTACAACTTTGGGGGGGAGGGTTGGGTGGGGGGTGGAGAGAAGGATGAGAAAGGATGGGAAGGGGAAACAAAGGAGGAAGCTATAATGCTTGATAAGAAATGTACTCATTATCTTGCTCGTGTAATTTTAACTCCTCTGTACAGTATTTTCACAATAAAAAAAAAAAGACTGGTGCTGATCAGCGCTGAAGCATGTGATGACGTAGGATGATTAGGTCGTTCACACTACTTTTAGATAAGCTTTAAATTCAAATTAAATATTTTGAATAGAGGCCAAGTGTGGGTGGTTCATGCCTAGAATTCTAGATTCTCAAGAAGCTGAGATCTGAGGATTGACATTCAAAGCCAATTCAATCAGGAAACTCCATAAGACTCATCTCCAATTAAGCACTCAAAAAGCTGGAAGGCGTAGAGCACCAGCCTTGAGCAAAAACGCTCTGGGATAGCATCCAGGTTCTAAGTTCAAACCCTAGGACTGGCACAAACAAATTAATAATATAGAATAGGAGCCACATTATTTTTGGACAATAATTGTTTTTGAAAAATGATATAACTTAATAGGCAAAAATATTCATTTTAGGATTTATATTGGGAAGAAATTAAATGTCAAGCCACCCGTGAAACACACTATGGTGATTTCTTTCTATGCAATGGAACATACCTTCAATTCTTTTTCTAGGACTGCTTTTAAAGACATATAAATATGATTATTAGTTATTAACTAGTACGTATGAAGATTATAGTATGTCAAACTAAGTATATGGTGTACGTTAAATAAAGTATTGGATTTATTTCTACGTGGGACCCACTGCAGTGACCTAACTGAAGGCCGGGGTTGGGATGGCAGGATCCAGCCTGCCTGGAGGGCCGCTCGCAGGCGCAGTAGCTGGGACTTCCACTGCCCCCACGTTCTGTCTCCTGCACGGGGTTCCTCTGCTGCGCCTGCCTTGCCAGCGCGGCCACACAGCAGCGTGCGGGGCCTGCACGGAGCCCAGCTTCCACCTTCACACGGCCTGGCCGCGCTGAGGACGAAGGCGTTCCCAGGGCTCTGACCTCCCGACCTTCCTCCGCCGTGGCTGGCTACCTGCGCTGTCCGCAAGGCCCTCGCCTTCCTCTTAGTCCCTCTGCCTAGCGAATAATGGCCCCAAACTCCAGGCGTGCAGAGATCGGGGCTCCGGGCTCAGCTCGCAGGCCCGGGGCCGTGGTGTGGGTGGCTGGGGGCTGAGGGCGCCCGCCCTCCCGCGGCCCGGACGCCGCCCTCCCGCCTGGGCTCGCTCGCTCCGGCCGCAGCTCGGCTCCGCTCGGGGCGGGACGGCGTCCTGACGCGCCGGGGCTGCCCGTGGGATCCTTTCCACCGGCGCTGGGCTGGAGCCCGGGAAGAGGCCCGACTGCACGCGGGCAGTCTGCGTCCACACGGGCCCTTCGACGCCCGCAGCTCTGCACCCCGTGCACCGCAGACCTGGCCGCGGACACGGGGAAGGCCAGCGAGGAAGAGAGGGAGGGAGGAGGCCGCTCCTCCGAGCTGGGACGCGGCCCGCTGACGCCCCGTGCCAGGAGCTCGCGTGCTTGTCCCATGCGCTCCGCGGGGCCGCGGCGGCGGCGCCATCCCAAAGATGCTGAGGAGGAGGAGGGGGAGGGAGAAGAGGGGGAGGGAAAGGAAAAGAAGGAGAGGGGAGGAGGGAAAGGGGGAGGAAGG
>NW_012267237.1:10873240-10922518 GCF_000151885.1 Dipodomys ordii
AGGAGGAGGAGGAGGAGAAGGAGGAAGGAGAGGAGGGGGAGGGGAGGAGGGAGAGGGGGAGGAAGAGGAGGAGAAGGGCGGAGGGGAGGAGGGGGAAGAGGCCCCCCCCTCTGCAGCTTCGCTGTGTCTGCCCTGCCCGGCCCCTCCCGCCCGACAGTCAGTCCTGTGTGCTCTCACCCAATGGGCAGATGCGAGGAAAAGCAGCTCTCCTCAGCTGCTGCTCAATGGAGAATAAGGCCCTCTCTCCTCAAACGCTCTGCGGAGCTGGAGCTGCTTGCTCCGCACAGATGGAAGGACAGGGGAGGGCAGCCGAGCCCCCTGCTGCTCCGCCTCCTGCTCCGGGGTAGGGGGACACAGACTCTCCCACACCTCCCCCAGCCCCTCTCACTCCACCCATCCCAACCCCCTCAGGATGAACAAAGCCTTTGCTGGGTGCCCTGGGGACCAAGTGGTGTCCTAAAGGGAGTCTAAGGATCAGCCTATTTAGGAATGCTAACAAATCAACCTTCCCGCTCATCCCATGCCTGGCCCTGCCCAGCCAGGGCCACAAGAACTCACTGAGCAGAATTCACGTTCTGTTCCTGGCACCTGGGGCACATCACAAGGAGACTTAGCAATTCCATACTTGAACTTGATCCAAGTAGCAGTGAGGAGAATGTCTGGAGTCAATCAGGCCATGGGAACTTTTCCTTCATCCTGTCTACCTTTCCTCACGCCCTACCCGGGCAGCAAACTTGCGGAGGCTAGTGATTAGGCCGCAGAAGTATGAAAAGTAAAGAAAGAATGGATCTGCCAGAATGGAGCACCATGGTGAAATCAGCCGGTGTGAAGCCACGTTTGCAGTCTGCAGGTGGGAAAGGGGAAGGCAGGCCTCTGTGGCAGACATGTTGCGAATATGCCAAAATGTCAAATGCACATACATTGACCTACCAAATCTTCTCCTAGAAGTTTATCCTAAAGAATGGGAGACAAAGCCAGGAGCTGGTGGCTCACGCCTGTAATCCTAGCTACTCGGGATGCTGAGATCTGAGAATCACAGTTCAAAGCCAGCTCAGATAAGAAAATCCATGAGACTCCTCTCCAATTAACCATCAGAAAACCAGAAGTGGAGCTGTGGTTCAAAGTGGTAGAGCTTTGACCAAAAAGAGCTGAAGGATAATGCCTAGGCCCTGAGTTAAAGCCCCATGACTGACAAAAGAGAGAGAGAGAGAGAGAGAGAAAGTGCACACAGATATTTGTATCGGTATTGTCTCAACTACAACAGGCTAGACTCAAATGGGAGACTGACAATCAAATATGGTATAATTGTGAGATGGAGTATTTTATAGCCTTGGAGACAATAATAACATTTTAAATTTCAGTGACACAATCTAGCAAAGGACAATGAAAAATAATTAGGTAAGTACATTGAGACAGTCCAGATAGCAGGAGCTCAAGCCTGTGCTCCTAGCTACTCAGGAGGTAGAAACCAGAGAATCATGGTTCAAAGCACACCTGAGCAGAAAAGTCTATAAAACTCTGTCTTCAGAACAAGCAGAGAAAGCCAGGCTCGAAGGAATGGCTCAAGTAATGGAGCAACAGCCAAGCAAGCAAGCTGAGCAAACACGAGGCCCTGAGGTCAAGCATCCGCTCATACACACACACACACACACACACACACACACACACACACACGTGTGTGCGAGAAACTTGCATTTGTCATGGAGATCATGAGGTTATCTCTTGGTGGAAGTTCTGTTCTCTACTAAACATGTGTCAAATATTTATACATTTGTTCCTAGTGAAAGAGTGTTTCTATTGGGTGGCATCTTCATCGCTGACATGCTGCAATTCAGTCACTCCGAGAGCAGCTCTAAACCTCAGTCCTGGGGTTCTCTGGATATTGGTATGCCTCCTAACTGGCCTTTCCATATGAACTGTCTCAACTGTGAAGGTTAATTTTATGTGTCAGCTTGTCTAAGCTTTAGCATCCAGGAGTATGTGGTCCAACACCAGTCTAGAGGATTCTGTGAAAGCAGTGTTCAGATCAAATTAACATTTAAATCAGTAGATTTCAAGTAAAGTGGATGGGTGCCTTCATTCAATCAATTGAAGGCTGTAAGGGAAAAAGACTAAGATCCCTGGAGAATTCCTTCCTCCCGACTGCCTTCAGACAGGAAATTTTAAATCAGCCCTTCCCTAGCTCTCCAGCCTGCTAGCCTGCCTGCAAATTTCAGACTTGTCAGCCACAGCTGCATGCACAGTTCCTTAAAATAAATCTCTCGTGGGGGGTGGGGTGGATGGGATGTTATTAATTCTGCTCTGTTCCTCTGGAGAGCCCAAGTGATGTGCTGTCCATTGGGATGCTTTCTCCCACCAGATATCACCTCATATAGCTCTGCTGTTCTGTTTACTGGTGTGTATACACCCAGCCCTGCTAGCTCTCCTGGAAGGTCTTCATGAGCTGGCACTGTTCCAAACATCCATGTAGTTCCAATGTTTAGCAGAGAACTTGCATCAGTAACAGGGCTCGATAAAGATGTGCTGCTGAAGCTGTACTTTTAGTGACAATTGTCTTCAAGATGAGAGCTTGGGTTTCTTTTTCTACAGCTTAGCATTTAAATCTGCTCATCAGTTGGGAAGAAAGAGAAAAGCAAGGGAAACAACAACAGCTCTTATCCAGTTGTTTTCATTTTCAGAAGACTTTATTGTGCATGTTTCTTATACAGCTGTACAGAGAACTGTCACAGAATTGACCAAGTAAATCACCATAGTCAAGTTGTCACAATGTAGGACTTCACCTAACCTGTTTCAAGCCTAAAAATCAGGAGCTATCTTTTGAAATATGATGCATTCAAACTGAAAATATATATAAGTATGTTTATCACCCTCATTTAGACTCCAAGTGTTGAGTTTTATTGTCTATTTAGAAGATGAAATGATGACTTTCAACACCAAGGGAAAATACCACCCAAAATCCTAGGTATTCAAGTGGTTGAGATCTGAGAGTCACAGTTCGAAGCCAGCCTGTGCAGAAAGTAAAATTCTTATCTCCAATCAACCGCCAAAAAGCAAGAAGTGAAACTATGGCTCAAGTGGCAGAGCACCAACCTTGAGCAAAACAGCTAAGTGCTCAGGCCCTGAGTTCAAGTCCCAAAATACAACCCCTTCAACCAGATTGAACCCTAAATTAGAAATCTGTGGATAAGGTCCATAAAAGCTTTTAAAAAAATCATTTTCCATGTTTTTAAAGGATACAAGGTGAAACTGTCTTTGACAAGTCATTCTAAATCCTTTGAATCCTTAGGTGAATCAGGACCAGTTGGTTTAGTTGCCTGATCAAGAAGACTTATTTTCAGTAAGTGCCCACCACCAATTCCATCCCATGAGAAAACTGATTTATCTGCATGTCAAATGGAGATTATATTTTACTTCCTGTTTTTACAGCTCTGCCTTCAGCTGTCAACAAAGAAGTTAGACACCCTCCCCTGGGAGCTGGAGGCAGATAGTAGGAGGCTTTCGGGGTCATCCTTGAAAGCAGGAAACACTCAGCTTTGACCTGGTCTACTGAAATCAATACAACATGACGCAGAGAAAGGAAGCAGATGGCAGTGTATAGTTACATCAATATTTTTCTTTTTATATAATTTGCATTAAATTCTGTTAAAGGACAAGTAGATTAAATTGACCATGAGAGATACTAAAAGAGAGAATGTGATGAGTCATATCTCAAATGAATTTTAAGCAACACTATAGGATTTGCAACAGAGGTTATTTTGCTTGTTCTGATATTGTCCTCCATCTCTCCATTCTAAATTACATGTTAATGCACAGCTTGACGCATCTGGAAGAGAAACATAGCCTGTAGGCTCACCAACAATGGATGGGATGCCACTGTTAACATTTCAGCATATTTAATCATAACTGTTCTCTTTGCATTTTACAGAGTTGTGAATTCTGCTCTTTGTTTTCACTTAACACCAAAATAAAACCATCTCCTATTTTGTTATAAATTCTTTCCTCTACAAATTTTATAGACGATTGGACTCATCTGGGGAGGGTCAGCCTTCTCTAAGACCCCAGAACTAATAAGCAATGAAGTTGGCATTGCAACTTGATACCTCCAAAGACTACAGTCTTTTCATTATGATCAGTGGCCTTTAAAATGGTTATTCCTACCTGTGCACCAGTGGCTCACACCTGTAATCCTAGCTACTCAGGAGGCTGAGATCTGAGGATTGCAGTTCAAAGCTAGAAGGCAAGAAAGTCCACAAGATTTTTATTTCCAATTAACCAGCAAAATACTGAAAGTTGGAGGTATGGCTCAGGTGGTTGAGCACTAGACTTGAGCAAAAATGCAAAAAACCTAAGGATAGCATCTAGGCCCTGAGTTCAAGCCCCATTACCAGTAGCACCGGGGTGGGTGGGGGGAGTTACTCCAGTGTTTGGGACATGGCTCAAAGGGCAGAGGCTGGCAAGCTCAGAGCTCTGAATTCAAACCTCTACTGCTGCCAAAAGACAACAATAATTATTCCCTCTCAGTAAATCACATCTTTTGGAAACCTATACAGAATCTCAAGCATACACGATGACCCAGAAATATGCTGACATGACCAGATAGGCTATGTCAAAAAACTGACTTGATAGAAACCTCACTGGCCAAAATGGTACAGTGTAACTTTCAAAATGTATAACTGCTGTCAGTTAAAATATTAAACATAAAAATCAGTGTACTCATAAATTAGCACCAAGT
Source organism: Dipodomys ordii (assembly GCF_000151885.1). Lineage (NCBI taxonomy): Eukaryota > Metazoa > Chordata > Mammalia > Rodentia > Heteromyidae > Dipodomys > Dipodomys ordii. The sequence continues at coordinate 10,877,973 of NW_012267237.1, forward strand.
TATTCTACTGAAAATTGATAAATATGTAGATTCAAGAATCTGCCCTGACTCTTCTGTACAAACTGTATTTCAAGACAACTAAATAATTGATAAGAATAAAGCTTCTGCAGGAGAAGTACGGCTGCAGGATGCAAAAGAAAAGACACATTGAGAAAACTGTCATTTCAGTCCCAGATAAAACACAGGATCAAGGCTGTCAATGCCAAGGCTCAGTAAGTTGTTCATAGAAGCCTGGTGAGAATGGAATGCTCTGACCTCATCGGATTCAATACTCAAAGTGGGGCAAACAGACGTCATAGGCTCTTGGTATACTTCCACAGGAAGTGCACAACATAGGAAGAGGACCTAAAAATACCATTTTAATTTCCATCAAATCAAGGCTCATATTCAATTACCATTTTGTAGAAAATGCAATAAAACAGAAGGGCAAATTTAAAACATTACAGAGTAACAATCATGCAAATCTAGAATGCAGGATCTAATATACATATATATATCCTTATTTCTCCAACAAATTCAATATCATGAAAAGAATTGAGGAAAAAGGAGGAGGAATGATATGCTTTAAAATAGTTCAGAGAATCTCAATGTTGTTTTGATTTGCATTTCTTTTATGGCTAGAGAAGTTGAGCATTTCTTCATATGGCTATTTGGCCATTCTTATTTCCTCTTCAGTGAAGTCTCTCTTTAAGTCTTTAGCCCACTTATTAATCAGGCAGTTGTTTCTTTGAGGATTTGTTGCTGGGGGATTTAATTTTTTGAGTTCTAAGTGTAAATCTAAGAATAACAGATGCTGGAGGGGATGTGGCCAAAAGGGAACACTACTGCATTGTTGGTGGGAATGTAAACTTGTTCAACCACTTTGGAAAGTAGTATGGAGGTTCCTCAAGAGTCCACATAGAGCTCCCCTATGACCCAGCAATCCCACTTTTAAGGCATTTACCCAAACGATCACAAACAAGGCCATACAAAAGCTACCAGCACAACTATTATTTACCATAGCTAAGATATGGAACCAACCCAAATGCCCTTAGTAGATGAACAGATCCAGAAACTGTGAGATATATATATATATATATATATATATATATATATACATACACATATACAATGGAATTCTATGCCTCCATCAGAAAGAATGACACTATCCCACTTGTTAGGAAATGGAAAGATTTGAAAAAAAATTAAGTGAAGCAAGTCATACTCAAAGAAACATAGGTCCCATGGTTTCCCTTATCTACAATAACTAGTATATGTCTAGGACAAGCAGAAGAGGTCAAAAGCTCTGTACATATGACCATATAACCTGATGCTAAATGAAATGAACCCCAAGATAGGGACACAAGAGGTTTTATCTTTGTTGCTGCTCTTTTTAATGTACTTATAATGTACTATATGATTTTTTTTCTTTGTATGTTCTTCCCCCACGGTACAACCCTTGATGTCACTATTTGAAAAAAACAGTTCGGAGAAATTATAATCATGCAGTTTATGAGTTTTATAGGTTTGTAATTGTTGACTATGTAAACTGTAAAAGATGAAATTGGAAAGATTTGGATTGAGTATTAGAATACTTTACAAAGTATTGTTGTTTGTGGTTATTAAATAGCCCAGGAGCAAAGTGTATATGTGCGTGTGTGTATATTAAGAGAGGAGAGATATATAAGAGAGATGAGAGAGATAAAAAAGATGGGTAGATAAAATTGTAAAGTTTTGATAACGGGTCAAGTTTAACAATGGTTATATGATGTTTTATTGTACTATTCTATCTTTGAATATGTCTAGAAAATTTCACAATAAAAGTGACATTAAAGTGATATTTTAAAAGATATTTAGGGCTGGGAAGGTGGCTCAGTGGTAGAGCACTTGCCTTGAATGCATGAGGCCCTGGGTTCGATTCCTCAGCACCACATAAGCAGAAAAAAAAAAAGCTGGAAGTGGTGCTGTGGCTCAAGTGGAAGAGCACTAGCCTTGAGCTGAAGAGTTGAGGGACAGTACTCAGGGCCAGAATTCAGGCCCACCACTGGACCCAAACAAAAAAAAAAAGAATCTGGCAAAAAGATATTTTAAAATATTCAGAAATAAAATTCCATACTGCAAAAATCTAGAAACACATGGTATAAATAACTCTCAAAAATACCTATTAGAAACACCTACTCTATAAGCTACATGATAATTCCTTATCTAAGTTTGACATGAAACTACTCCAAATAGTATCTGATTAGCTTTGAAACTGATGATTAATAAAAAGATTAATCACCTTTTACATTCATTTAACACCTAACACTACCACCAATTTAACTAGGAACATCAAAACTTTCAACCTAAAGAAGAAATGTAGAGAATTAAGTCTCATGATGTGCTCAGTGAACATGTCTTTCCTGTTGCAAAGAAATAATTTGGAAAAGGAAAGAAGCTATAAATCCTGCAGATCAATTTTCTGTAATCCTCTTTAAGGAAGCTAAGATGGTAATCTGATTTTTAAAAAATCTCATGCTGTGGATCTGGAAGTAGAAAAAAATTAATTGTGAGTAAAAAGAAGAAAATACTTTTAATAACAGGATAGAGTTAAGTAAGCTGATAGCTTTCTGGGGTTAAAAATAAGTCCATTCACCATATGCCCACACACATTCCACATAATGACAGATGGAGATCTAATTTTTAAAACATACTACATTATAAAAATACTTCAGAAATGTCTAAACAATGGAATCAAATTTGATTAAAAACACGTTGAAAAAATGGTAGGTGGAGAAGACAAAGCTCTTTGAGCTCAGCAAAATATTTTCTGCTAAATTAAATGACTAAATATTTTAACTGTGTGAGGGAAAATTTATTCTTAAATTGGTTTGGTTTTGTTTGTTGGTCATGGGGCTTGAACTCTGGGCTGTCTCTCAGCTCTTCAGCTCAAGGCAAGTGCTCTACCACTTGAGCCACAGTGTCATTTCCAGTTTTTTGGTAGTTTATTGGAACTAAGAGTCTCACGGACTTTCCTGCCCAGGCTGGCTTTAAACCACGATCCTCAGTTCTCAGCCTCCTGAGTAGCTAGGATTACAGGCATGAGCCACTAGTGCCCAGCTAAACTGGTTTGTTTTTAACCCCACAGTTAATTTGGAAGTGGGGGATGAAAGCATTTATCACGTTTAAGCCACAGCACATTCTTCGGTTGGGTCCCCAGGAACCAGGCTCTGACATGGAAGGCCAACATGTGAAGGCTCTCAGAAGCATCACTTGCACCAACTGGGCATAGGAAATGCCTAACTGTGGTGCTATTACGGGAAGCCTCTGCAACTGCCACAGGGAGATAGCTGGAAATGACCCTTCAGTGTGTTTCTATCTCAGGCAAGGGGTTAGGTCTTCCTATCCTCACATAAACACACCTGTGGATGCCACTGGAAATGGTCTGTAACCATGGGTGAGATAGCTCCTGAGGATGAGCTAGTTTCCTTTCAACATTCCTACGTAGTCTCCAGTCTCTGTGATAAGTCCCATGGCAGGACACAGAATCCAGCTCTTCGGACTGCTTCAGAAATGATTGTTCTGGTCCTGAAAAGGAGATCTAAGGAGTGAACATCTACTTCCTTTACATCCAGTCTCTGAGCCTTCCCAATCTACTATTGCCTGCAGACAGCAAGCTGATCTCATCTAGGAAACACTGTATGTTTCTCAATGGTTTCTTTCTGTAGAAACCAGAGAGTGGTCCTGAGGAGAATCCTAGCCCCTGCCACTATGGTTGCTATCATGATGTCCCCACCTGTTTTCCCTGGTCCATTCCTCACACAGGGAAACACAAGGGTTGCTATTCTGGGTGGCTTCTTGGGTGGAGTTACCCAGATTCTCATCTCTGTGGGTCCCAGTAAGGACATGGCTGTGGTGGTAAATGGCCAAGTTCAAGCCATAACTGCTGTGTTTGCTCATTTTCAATCAGTACCAAGGAAACAATCCAGACTAACCCAGTGAGTCACCTGGGTAAACTGAGTGGCAGCTGTAAAGCTTAATGGAATTTTTTTTTGGGGGGGTCAGTCTGGAGCTTGAACTCTGGGCCTGGGCGCTGTCCCTGAGCTCTTCAGCTCAAGGCTAGTGCTCTACCACTTGAACCATAGTGCCACTTCCGGTTTTCTGGTGGTTATTGGAGATAAGCATTCTCACGGACTTTCCTGCCCGGGCTGGCTTTGAGCTGCGATCTTCAGATCTCAGCCTCCTGAGTAGCTAGGATTACAGGCGTGAGCCACCTGGGCCTGGCTAATGGAACTCTTTGTCTCTTGATGGGAGTATTTTTGCTCAGGAACCAGGATACAAGAGCCTAACCAGGTAAAGACCCAGGCCCAAATTCTCTAAGTAGGTTATTGGGAGTAAAGGTGAATGGTGTCAAACCTACTTCCAATGCTTGTTTTATGGGGTCACCATCTATTAGGAGAACAGTATCATACAAAGGGCCTTGGTTTAATGTCATCACACTCACTAGGTACCATCTCCAGCTAGGCTGGCACCTTAGTTGGGTTGTAAGAAGGTCTGATTAGCAGGCAGCTTTGGAGTGGTGTGTAAGTGGCAAGAGCAATGAACCCAAACTACACAGATCTTGTGTCCGTTTATCACTCCCTGGAATAGAGATACTATATGAGTCTCTATGAACAGCAAAAACAAGGTGCTTATGAAGTATAAATTCCATTCAAGGTAAATTACTGTCAATTCCCAACTAAAATGGATTCAGTGTGATTACGTTTCTAATAAACAGTTGGTTCTCTTCAGGAAACAGTGTTTATTGGGGGTGGATTCAGTGCTTGCAGGTTGGGTACGCAGTAATGGCTACAGATGTAGTGGGTAATTAGTTGACTTCATAGTGATCTATTCTTAATTATTACGACCAATGTCTGATTTTGAAGGGGGCGGCATAATGAAGTAGGTAAGGACATGACAGAGACCTCTACTCTTGCAATATTGTTTGTTTAGAATGTCACATCTCCTCATCTTTCCCTCTGTCTGTGTTATTGGTTTTGTATATTCTCTTGGTCCTTGAGTAGTCTTTATTTCTCCTCCCTAAATATCAACAGTGTTTGTGATGCTAAGATTCTGCCCAATATGCCAGATTGCAGATCCTTCCTGATACAGCCTTTCTTCAGTTAATAGGTTTTGACACCAGGACTAGCTCAGGTCTGTAAATGGGCCATGACTTCTCAACTTACCCTTACTATACATCTTGCTCCTAAGAGCAACATGTTTTAGAACAATGGTCCTCTTCTCCTCCCCTACTTACCTGTTATTTGACTTTGGGTCATTATAGTTACCTATAGTCAATGTGGTCTAAAAATTAACAGAAAATTCCAGTCATAAACCATTTCCAAGTTTTAACTGTAAATCAATTCATGTAGCATGCTATATCTCTTGTCCTCCATTACACTCAGGACCTGAGTTATCCCGTGGTCCATGTATGCACACCACATTCACTACCCATGAACACCATGTTGGCTGGCAGATGACAGTTGTGGTGCTGCAGTGCCCATGTCCACGCTACCCTTCCATACATGGTAACCTACCGCTACACTACACCACCTGTGTCTCTCACTGAAGAGGGAACATCTCCCTGAAGCACTGTATTAGCTCATGTCATCCCAAGAAAATGTAAAAAAAAAAACAAAACAAAAAAAACCCATCAGCACAGTACCATAAGACATTTTAGAGAAAGAAACAAAATTATATCACGTTCATTATAGAATTCAGTTACAATTGCTCAGTTTTATTATGAATCTCTTACCATGCTTAATTTATAAAGTAAACTTTCAGGGTTTTTGGAAGCACTAAGATTTGAACTCAGAGACTAATCCTTGCTAGGTTGGTGCCCTACCACTGCACCATGGCTCCAGCCCTAACTAGCTTTTGCTAGTCATTCTGGAAATGAGAGTCTAATGGACTTTTCTGTCTGGGCTGGTCTTGAATGGTCATCCTCCAGCTCTCAGCCTCCTAAATAGCTAGGGTTATAGGCATGAGCCACTGGTGCCTGGCTTAAAATGTAAACTTTATCCTAGGTATATGTACAGGAAAAATATAGCATGTGTAGGTTCAGTACTGTTTATGTTGATAGTCGTCTGCTGGCATCTTGGCATGGATCTTCCTCTTTATAACTGCGTATTTCTTGCTTCTACCAGCTGCTTTCTGCCAATCAGCCTCTGGCAACCTGAGATCTTCTCATGCCCGTTGTTTTAGAGAGTCCAGGTCCGTAACAGCATCACCTACATCATTAGCCTGACCCTAAAGAGGTCGTTCATCGTCTGTGTCACAGTGGCTCTCACCAGCCTCATTCCTTTCAGCTTTGGGAAAATGGCTTGAGTTTTTTTGTTGTTGTTTTGTTTTGTTCTTTTTGTTGTTTTGTTTACTTTGGTTTCCTTGAGAAACTCAGTGAACTTGTAGGTTTTCCTTTCTCACTCTGGCTAGCGCATCCACTTCTCCAGGCCTTTTGATTTCTTTTGTCATTGTCTTCTAAGCATTTATCACAAATCACCTCTACTTAGTTTAGTAATCCTCTGAAGTCAAACAAGAGACTACAAAAGTCAACCAGAGTGCCAAGCCCTCTTACTGATCTCGAGAGAGTGTTCCTATGCATATAAACATCATTTTCCAGCTGTGTATTTATCTTCCTTCATCCAGAACTTTCAGGATTCAACTTTATATATGCTCATGTCCACTTCTACTAGCATTGGTTGGTTAGACCTTGCATGTTCTTTGCTGTGTAGTCGTTTCTCTTGGTCAAGATCTGTACTTCTCCTACCAGATTCTATGTAGCTTGAACCTAGTTCAGTGGCCAGCTTGTCCTACAAAAAGCCAACTAGTGTTTTGTGGTCCATGCACAGTCTGTTCCAACTATCCCAATGAGCATGAAGGCAGCCAGAGATGATGTCACTGGAATGCGTAGCAGTTGTAGTCCAATAAAACAATCCCTCAAATAACGTTCATAATGGGGAATAATGGGGAATGATAGAAGGGGTGACAAAGACCAAGATGCATTGTACTTATAACCTGACTTACAGAATTGTAACCTCTTTGTATAACTAAATAATAATAGAACAAAATTTAAAAAAACATTAGCCCCCCACACACACACTTCAGGCTAGGTTTAGTTGCTGATCCTAATTCTGGTTACTGGTCTAGTGTCCAAGGATAGAGACAAAAATGTCTTCCAAAGCTTCTGTTCTGCATGAGTAGCTTTATATAAAAATGTAAGTAGCTTGTAAAAGGGGTGAATGGACCCAGAAGGTGGGATACTCTGGGGACACTAGATTTTTGGTACACCAATGTACTGAATCCAAATCTCCGAATCTTACTCTTTGCCAACTAGGTGCTGGTCTGGGCATAGCAGGCTTGTTAGGGTTGGGAATTCAACCCTCCCTGGAGCTCTGCTGCTCTTATCGTTAAAATCCTGCCTTTTTTCTGCCTTTGGCTGCAGGAGGAGAGAGTTTCTTTATAAGCTAGCATAGGTCTCTGGCTTTCACATGTTGCCCTAAATTGGTGATTAACCACTGCAGCGTTTCATTGCCTTCTCTCATTCACTTTATAGCACTGTGCCATAGCCCTCCACTCACTCTGTACTGACAATTATAGTCCTCTAGACCCTCAAATGCCTCAGATATTGGATCCATCAGTGCATTCCCTTCCAGTGTCACCATGGGGAAGGCTGCAAGCATCCCAGGACTTCAGCAGAACACAGCCCTAATACCGCGCCCACCCAGTGGTAGTGTCTTCCTTCACAGCTGGCCAGCTGGTGACTTGGTTCTAGATACCATTTTAGAGTGCCTTCCTTGGGTTATTCCTGGCTTCAACCATTATTAAATGAGAACAAACACTGACATAAGACATTTACATACAGGACTTTTATTGAGGAGCACTTTCAGGATCAATGTTTACAAGGAATGAGGTAAACAGAATTCCACTGAGGAGGAAGCTGAAAGAGGATTCAGTTGCTATGGAGGCTTTGGGCAATCTTGTGGGGTACTGTCAGATTTGTTCTAGTCTAGGCAGGGAGCCAACCATGAGATACAGGCTGCCCTTTACCCCTTAACCTAAGGGTAAGATAACAATGGGTTGGGGAGGGAGAGAAGAGGGTGTGAGAAGGGACAGAGGGACAGAAAGGAAGAAAAATTAATTCCTCCCAACTCACTATGGCAGCCTATCTACTTAACCAAACATACATATTATAAATTATTTCCCTGTCTTCTACCAAACATTTTGTTTGTGGAGGGGTCACTGGATGCATCATAATACTGAATAAGTAACAGTGGTAATCTTAAGAGGTTAACTATGATTTTAAGAAATACATATAAGTAAGTTGGAATCAGCAAAGTATCACACAGTATGTGCAGCACTGCCCAAATAAATGTAACTTATTTCTTCCTAAAGTCAGAAAAATAAGTTGTTCAAAGAAATCATGTAAAGTTATGCTATCTTTGAGGATAAAGGAAGTTTTTAAAGAAACCCCACAGAAACCAAGGGTTGAAATCATTTCTTAAGAACCTCAGGCATTGTCATAATTCTTTAGTAATTTCAAATTCAGATAAATTCTTCAGTAGTTTAATTCTAAGTACCTATAATGCTTTCGTCTTGTTCAATATTCATTTTAGCCAAGACCCTTCCTTGTTTTTGTCTTCAAACAACTTCAGGGTTTATTTCTCTAAGAAGTTCTGTACATTGGAGATTACGAACATGAAATAATGAGCATGGGTACTTGTTTACAGATTTTGAAATGCTACCATCTGTTCAATTTCTATCCCTATAAATGCAGTGAGTAATGAATCTTATTGGTGCCCAAAATACATCATTGCAGCTTATACTTATTTGTTCACAATATATGCTTTTCTAGCTAGGTGAATTTTCTACCAGCTAAATATAAAGGGTTGGGTTGCGGGGGACAGTATTTTGCTTTTATGAGGACATTTGTTAATGTTATTGGGTTCATTCTGAGACACATAAGGAACATACATGTGCCAGGCACTGGTGGCTCACGCCTGTAATCCCAGCCACTCAGGAGGCTGAGATCTGAGAAACACTGTTCAAAGCTAGCCCAGGCAGCAAAGTCCGTAATACTCTTACCTTCAGTAAACTACTCAAGAAAAGCCAGAAGTGGCAATGTGGCTCAAGTGGTAGAGTGTTAGCCTTGAGCACAGAGTCTCAGGGACAGAGTCCAGACCCTGTGTTCAAGCCCAAGGACCAGGAAAAAAAGAAAAAAGACACACATGTCTAATTCCGCTAGTGCTTAGGCTCTAAATGGCAAATAATAGCCATGCCCCAGGCCACCACTCCAACACTAGGGTCTGGTAAAGCTTTGCTGAAAGGCAAAAACAAAGCAAGGATGGTTTTGACTCCTAAGATCTATCTGCTTTGTGCTCACAGGATTAAGTGAATGAGATGAACTAGTGTGGTCACAAGCCCTAGCTTGGTGCTAGTACAATGGCATTAGTTAAGGCCTGCCACATTTGTTTCATTCCACCCTTCAGCCTCAATCCCTTTTGGACTGGCAGGGGGCTATTTAAAGGCTTTGGTGTAAAATAGTTCTTCTCTAGAAAAAAACAATGCAGGCATATGCCACTTATGCATCACATTAAACATCTAGAAGCTCAAGTTGAATTGAAAGGGTTTTAAAGTTTGGGAATCCATCATTGCTCTCTTGCTTTCCTTTCCCTCTGGCTTCTCCTCTTTGTTTCCCCTGATTACATTAGCTGGTCTGAAATGAAAAACTACCTTTGGCCAGGAATATTCTGTTGGGCACCTTAGCATGACTGGGGGATGTGGACGATGTTCCTACATGACAGTGTTAAGTATTTTAGAGGCAGAATCTGAGAACTTACAAGTGCAGAAACAGGGTGGCACCCCAGTCTCTGGCTGATGATCACTGCCCTCATTCCTCCACAGTAGGCAGAGACATACTTGAAGAAAACTCCTTAGGGAGCACCGAGTCTTCCACCAGGAAGTTGTCTGTGTGACAGTAAAAGGTAGGGGTCTTTTAGGTCCTGAGATCTCTGCAGGGGATTTGCAAAGCCAGACCTGGCTCCCACTACAGAGAAGAATTTCTAAATATGGTGCTCCTCTGATGCAACAAATAGAATGCAAAAGCAGATATAGCAATCCAATTGTGTTGTTAAACTCTATGTCGAGATTGATATTGTGTATGTGTGCGCGCCCACACACTGTCTGTCCATCCATTCCAGGGGTTGAACTCAAGCCTGGTTGCTAATTCGAAGGATTTCTGCTCAAGGCTAGTGCTCTACCATTTGAGCCACAGTCATTTCTGGCTTTTTCTAAGTAGTTAATTGGATATAAGAACCTCATGGACTCTTACCTGGACTGGTTTCAAACCCTGATCCTCAGATCCCAGCCTTCTGAGTAGATAGGATTATAGGTAGGAGCCACTGATGCTCAAGTACAGGGTGATGCTTGTCCTCCAAAGTTCGAGCATTGAAAACTTGAAGACCAACACAACAGTGTTGGGAGATAGGACCTTCTGCAAAAGCATGGTCCTCATTAATGGATTGATGTTGCTGTGTTTGTTTTTACAGAGTGAGTTTGTTATAAAGTGAGCTCAGCCCCCTCTCTCACACTCTCTTGACCTTCTGCTTTCCATCATGGAATGGCATAGGAACAAATGTGTTACCAGGTACTGGCACCTGATTTGGGACTTCCTAGCCTCCAGAGGTGTGAGAAATCAATTTCTCTACACATTACCAAGTGTATGATATTGTTATAGCTACAAAAAATAGACTGAGACAGTAAATTGGTCCTAAGAAGGGGGACCACTTCTATAACAAATACCTGAAACGTTTTGGAATTGGATGAGGCTGGAAGAATTTGGAAGGAACAAGTTTTTAAAAAAATCCTGTATTGCTGTAAATGGAGCATCAAGGGCAATTCTGGTAAAAGCTGGGAAGACAAGAGCTGTAGGGAGAGTTTAAATCTTCTTAGGGATTACGTAAATCCATCCTTGTTATAAAGTAGCACAGAATTTGGATGAATTCTGTCTATGCCCTAAGGCTTTACGGAAGATGAAATTTCAGTGATGAATTAGCACATCTGACAGAAGAAATATTTAAGTACCAAAGCATCCAAAGTGCTGCATGATTTTTCTTGGATGCTTACAATTAAATAAGACAGAAATGATTTAAAGATGGAATTGATAATTAAAAGAAAGCAAAATGAGAAGAATTGGACAACTCTCAGCTTTGTCCATGTAAAGATTAACCAAGTGTGCTCTGGAAGAAAAACCAAGTTTGTAGGCAATACTAGTTTGTTTGCTAGAAACTAACACAAAAGAAAGCTAGGTTCTAGTCAACACCAAAAACAAAACAAAACAAAACAAAAAAACCCTGAGGCATTTGCCAAGAGGCCTGTGAGGTAAGGTAGGATCTTGAGCTCAAGATTTCCATACAGAAGAAGCCTGTGAGGATCAGCATTTTCTGCTGGCACCATCTGAAGACTGCTCCCTGAATTCCAGCTCAGCACCCCTCCGGCTCTGTGCCCACACTCTGGAAGGTATAAGCTGTCAGTCTCAGTAGCATGCACATGACACTAATTCTTGTAAGCATTAAGAATGCAAGAGCTGTTGAGCCGTGGCAGCTTCCACTTCAATTTCAAAGGATATCACAGACAGACAAGGGGTTGGGGACTGACACAAGGAGGGAATCCTTCCTGGGGTAATACCCAGTGGGGCAAAGTGCCCACTGGTGAATGTCTTGTGAAGCCCTAAGAGTGAAGCAGCCTCAAATATTACAGAACTTGGGAGGGCCACTACCATGCAACTACAGCCTGGGCAAGCAGCAGGCATGAGACCGGCCGTACTGGTGAGCTAAGCCCACAAAGCTGAGCAGGGCTACCTGGAAACCTGCGGGGAAAGTGGGGAGGGGAAGAAGTTTACGAAATATAGAGTCAAAGGGAATTATCCTTCAGCTTTGTCACTTAATGTTTCCTTCTCTGTTGCGTTTTTGACTTGCTTGGGACCTATGGCTATTTCAATCCCCAGCTCTTCCTTTGGGGATGAAAATGTCCATTCATATCCAGTGCTTTCTGTTTGAAGCACATTAACTTGTTTGATCTCAAAGGCTCAGCTAAAGAGGATTTTTGCCTCAGGATGAATTATGCCTTGACTCTCACTTGTACCTGACAAAGTTGATGGAGGTATACCAATTAGGAATCCACAAATAGCCTAAATTGGTTGGGAGCAAATTTTGTTCACATTCTAGGCAAGAAAAGGTGACATCTTCCTTTACTTAGCAAAGTAAACAATAGAGTCAATTTATTTATGGACTTAGTGTAAGCTTTTTTCATAGCTGCTACAAATCTAATGGACTTAAAAGTTTTACAGCCTCATCTCCTCCTTCTGCTAGGCACAATGCTGAGGACCTACACGCACCTATGGCAGTATCAGCAACATCAGAAAGAATCACCTCAAGCCTCCTTCTATTGTCCTCCTTCAAAAGTTAGCTCTCCTGGTCTACAAAATAGCACTATCTGTACTTCAGTAAAACACAAACTCATACCACACAGTAAAGAGTACAGTCATGCAGCAGCTAGTGGAGATAGGAAGTGCAAACAATCAGCCAGGCCACCTGGGGCCTCTGAAACATGCACACAGAGGGAACAAAAGGTCATGTTCTCACTTGCCATCCCCGGTTTCAAGTCTGATGCTAAAGCCAGACAAAGCAACTTGCTAGGCCTTGCAGTCCTGGGATGACTCTCGGAGGAAAGACAAACACAATTTCAAAAATGATATGGATCAAAGGTGTCTCCTGAAGGTTGAAAGTAACCAAGAAAACAAAAGGCGGCAGTACTGGTATTTCAGAAGTCAGTCAACAATGCCATCACATCCCACTCCAAAGGTGAATAGAGATGACAAAGTATGAGGAAGCATATAAACGAGCTCCAAGTGACCAGTACAGAGCTGACATCATAATGTGGCATGGGAACAGCCAAGTCATTAGCTCTATGCTAGCACAATCACATTGGGCACCATCATCACGAAGGAGAGACAGCCACATGGTTGAGTGAAAGATGCTGAAATGAAAACTGAGAATGAGAAAAGCTAACACAGTATCATATTAAAGATATATATGCAAAGCATGACACCATTTCCTAAGACAGAGACTTAAAGAATGTGTCTAGACTGTATATTTCTACAAGGCAGAGACTGTATATTTCTACAAGGCAGAGGAGCAAAACTGAAACAAGCCCTCTATTAGATACGTGAGGTATGATTAAATATGTGTGCACTGAGGTATATGTAATGAACTCAACTCTGAAGAATAACATCCACTCTGGTGATAAGGTTGGCTACCAGCATTAGGGCAGCTCCATCACCTTGACGTGACATGTTTTAAGTACATGCTTTAAGTACTGATTTAGTGCCAGTGACTGTATAAGCAACAGGTCCTTTGGCAGATTCATTTAGCCCCCACCATAACCTGTGAGACAAAAATAAATAAATAAAATTTAAAAATGCATTTTAAAAATCAAGCTACTTTTCCAAAATCCATAAGTTAGCTCAATGAATTCTAGCTTCATTTTCAATGCTTGGTGCTTAACTATTTAAACTGAGAATCGCCTCAGGAATTTCACTGTGAGGCAATCTTTCTAAAATACTATCCAGTTTATGTTTATTTCCCCCCTAAACTAACTGCTCAAAGAATGACAACCCTAAAAACGGGTCTGAATGTCTAACACTGTCATTTTTATGTGTTGCTAGAAAAAGCCACTGCAGGAAGCCATTCTCTTCTTTACCTCTGTCTAGATTTAATGAAAGTGCTAGAGATAAGTACCAGTTCCTGAGCCATGAAACATTTAACAACTGACATTCAGTGTTGTTCCGACATAAGCCACAAAGCCCTTATAACATAGTCCCACTGTCATAATGTGGTAATTATTCCGAAAGCTAAACTAATTTTGGAGTAGGCAAACTTCTCATACTTCTCACATGATGATACCACAGCACAGAAGCCTTTGAGAGCTGAGATAGTAAGGCAGCTGGCAAGTAGCAGAGGTCCCACAGCCAAGCAAATCCATACTACCTACACATAAACGCTAAACGCTGTTAAAAATTACACTTGAAAACCAGTCTGATTCTGACGTTCTTTATTAGGTCAGAACAAATGAAGTAGCAGCAACAGGGTTCATCCTATGACTCAACTTCCACCCTCAGATGAGGAGGAAACTGAGCAGGGGATGCATCGCTTGATCCCACAGACTCTCAGAATCTCACTTGGGCCCTAAAGTGCATCTGCTTGGTGGCATTGTTCTTCATTCCTGTCTTCAGCATCCATTTTGACTTCATCCGCTGGACATACTGCATGTCCCGCTCTCGCACAAGAGCCGCTCCTGCGGTTGGAAGGAGGTTAAGAAATGAGGCGAAGCTCTGTTATTTGTAGGCAGACAAAGTCCAAATTTTGCAAAGAATCCCAAAGTTGGTTTGGGGTTAAGCAGGCTCTTATACTTAAAGAAGAAATGCTAACTTGAGGTTTCCGAGCAATGAACCTCAAGGGTCTATTGTGAAGCTGAGAGTTGCACAGTAGAACACAATTCTCCTATGAGCATCTTTTAATTCTCATCATCTTGAAGGGACTACAGGACTCACTGAGCTTAGAGGACAAAGGCAGAAACTACAAATTGAGTCAGATAATAATTTCTGACAAGAGTTAAGATGATGAAAGTCTCTGCACAGCTCAAGTGGGCTTAGAGCCTACAATATGCATCCACAGTGAAGAAGCCGTATGTGCATGAACAGAGGTGTTCAAGATGGATTTAGGGCGCCCATAGCTTGCTGGACATGAGAAAGTTCTCCTCTCTCCTCTCCACTGTGCGCTAGTTGGATTGAGGCTCTCTCTGGGGATCTGAGGATAGCCAGCTTTATAAATCTACTTTATAAATCTACTTCCCAGTAGACTTCAGGCACATCACTATTTGAGAGCTTTATCCATCAGAATCTTTACAAAAGTTTGTATAGAAATTTTGCAATAAGGAACTAATAGTTAACCTTTACTGTCAGCATGAACTTAACGTAAGCATTATGATATTCAACATTCAATTGCCATTATTATTTCCATTGTAAGAATGAAGAAACAGAAAGCTTCATTCTATTACTCATCTGCACCACTGCAAGTTGTGCTAGACTCCAGAGCTCAAATTATTAGACATGAGGCATACTATTTAAATTCCTCCAGATAGCCTCCAGGATTTCTACCTGTGATGACCAGCAATTCGTTTTGTGACTGTGATCTTCTCAACTAGTTCATGGTATTGATTAAGTTACTGTGCCAGGAATATGAAGTTTTTAAGTCATTCAGTATTGTACTTATTGCCATAAACCTATCAAGTGGTAATAGAAACTCCAGAGCTAAGACATCAGTCTTCTCCAGAGACGACTCATAAGGACAAGATAAATGCAAACACCACCCAAGTCCCTTTAGAAGTGCAAGTCCTTGGGCTGGCATCCATGGGTAAAAACATTGATATACCTGTGCTTCCAGTCCAACCTAGGGCTCTGTACTGCTGGAGTACCCTGCCCACAGCCTTCTGATTTTTGGCAACTGCTACAGCTCTTGACAAGCCAAATCGCTGTTTGTAGTATCTCATCAAAGAACGATGGCCCACTCTGGCACCTGTTTTTCAAAAGAGCAGCATTTAAACACTAAGTTGGAGAGTTCTTTCAAGGCAGAATTATAAAGTAACGCTTCCCAAATCACATCAGGAAAATGGATACATCAGAAGAAATAAGTGTTTTATTACTAAAAAAAGATGACTCAGCCATTTTAGAAAAAAAGTGTGAAGGAACAAGCCAAGGATATTCTTAGAGAGGAAAATGGTAGGTCACTGTTAACAGAAACTAAGCATCTTACATATAGCAATGTGCCTCCCAAGGCATGCCCTACTAATTCCATTAAAAAAGGCCTATGTAGACAGGGATTTTACATTATTTTTAAAAAATAGAAGATTAAGCAGAGAATAGTCCTGATTTTTAAGTCTACATGTCACAACTTAAATTCTCTATTGCAATATTCTCTAAAAGGGTGATTTTTAACCACACAGGAGATATTTCAAGCTCAATGGAGACATTTAAGTTGTTACAATTAGAGTGCTACTGGCATCTAGTGGCTAGAGACCAGAAATGCAACTAAACATTGAAAGAGCTCCAACAACAAATTATTATTTTGCCCAAACTGTCAACAATGCAAAGTTGAATAATGCTCTCTATTGCTTCCTAAATGACATAAATCACTTGGTGAACTTTTAAAAGATGATTAGGATGAACCCTGTAGTTTTTGCTTTTTGGAAAAATCTTGCAAAACATTTAGGCTTTCAGAAATGAATTTCCAACTTTTAATTGTTTTGAGACAGTCCAGTCCTGCTGTTCACACTTGGCTGACTTCAAACTGTTGATCTTCCTGTCTCCGAGTTCTGAGTAAAGGGATTATAGGCATGAGCTGCCCTACCTAGTTAGGTGTTTCTAATTTTAACTTCCAATGTATTTTGATGTCATTACAATGTATGATTATACATTAAACATTGTATTCTCAGAAGCCATTATCAATCATAATAGGTAAAAAAAAAAAAAGGGTTATGTATACTTCAATGGACAAAAATAGTGGGTATCCAATGCTTTAGAATGTGGCAGCTGGGCTAAGAGAAATCCAGTGCAAATGAAGATAACTGCTAGAGGAATAATTCAAAGTTCCTATTTAAAGGCAGGCACATCTGATACAAATAATCAATAGGATGGCAAACTTCAGGAGAACCAGATCCAGCCAACCAGTCTGCTTGTAAGTTTTATTGGAATATATCCACACTTGCCCATGCAGAAATTATCTTAGATGCATTCATGCTACAAAGGAAAGCTGAGTAGCTGCTTCAGAGACAAAAGGGTATATAAAGTCTAAACTCTGCCCCTTCATAGGAAAATTCCAACTACCATGCCTAGTCAATACCAGATGAAGCTGAAAAGCCTAAGTCCAGGCTCCTTCACACCAGCAGTTCCCAAAAGGTAGCCCTCAACATTGCTTCAGGGGCTAAGCATGAACGTTTCCCCAAGATTTAGGACATAGCAATTAAATCTTCCTGGACATAAACATGTTGATATTTAACAGAATGCATGCAAGACACTTAAAGACAGTTATTCCCACGAAAGTGAGAAATACGTCATTCCTAGTCAAGTTTTTTTTTTTACATTTGCATACCTTAAATCTTTTGTGTTAATATAATGAACAGTAATACTATAATTGTTATGAAAGGCTGTTTGCTTTTAGGGTCAAGCATGAAATTAATCTGCATGAAAAAGTGATGTGATCAGATTATTTTAAGTGCCTCCATGTGATAAAACACCTGGTAAATAATTTGTTAGCTAGCTATAGACATAGGAGGGCAGTTACTCAATAGACTGAGATCACACTTCAAGAGATGACAAAAAAATTTTCAAAATCAAAGACACAGGGGGGCTGGGAAGTTGGCTCAGTGGTAGAGCACTTGGCTTGCATGCCTGAGGCCCTGGGTTCGATTCCTCAGCACCACATAAGCAAAAGAAAAAAGAAAAAAAAAGCCGGAGGTGGCGCTGTGGCTCAAGTGGTAGAGCGCTAGCCTTGAACTGAAGAGCTGAGGGACAGCGCCCAGGCCCAGAGTTCAGGCCCCACTACCAGACCCAAAAAAAAAAATCAAAGACACAGTCCTAGGATGTTAGTACTGATGAAAATTAGTTCCCCTGAGCTTGACTGTTCTGGAAGGCTAACAGTTAACAAATCTCCAGGATCACAAAAAACAAGTGTGATGAAGCTAATGGGAAGGCCTCAGCCATAATGGTCCTAGCAGGAAACTCCAGCAATTATTAAGATTTTCTACTTACAGTATTAGGGCAAGAAGTTCTAGGTTTGCAACGATAATTATCCCCCAATCAATAAATGTGTATATAATAAATCAAGATGAGTATTTTTAAGCAACATTTGAAAATACACCTGACAGTTTCAAATAGTTGGCAGAAAAGAAGTGTAAACACAGTTTAGAGCTTTTCTTGCCATGTCAATGACAGCTGTAGGTTCTCAGAACAGCTTAACCTGAAGGCCCTCATCAAGGAAAACAAAGTATGACTGCTCAATAAATAACATACTGGTTATGTCTGAGTTACGGTGAAACACACTGCTTACAAAACTGCCCACTTCTGCTGAACAAACAGCTATGCAACTCATTATACCTGCATAGTAGAAAAGACAATCTCCAAAGGCAATTTTCCTAAGAAGATTACCTATGTATTTCTTGTAGATCCAGCAGCAGTTTCATCTAACTAGCCAGACAGAAGCTTAATGAATGTGTCTTTCACACCCAGGTTCCTCCAGATGAACTGAAGAGCAATGAAGAGAACAAATGCTCATAGTGCCCTCTGCTGGATACATTTTGTCATTGGTTTTGGGAATTATCTCACTACTAATTTTACTGAAGAACTAGATTTAAGGTATTCTATCTCCTCTGAAACCAGCTTAAATAAGACAGCAGAGATGACTAAATATTACTAAGCTCTATATAAAATCCTTCCCACGTTTGCTTCAAGCATATTCAAAGAGGTTTCTGAATGGTAAATTTGTTCAGAGATAAACAGCTGACTCATTTTTGTAGTGTGCAAAGATCCTCATTTTCTTAGGGTTGCTACAAAAGCCATGAAAACAGTACTGAGGCACAGAAGCAAACCAATTAAGTACCAAATCTCACTGTATACAAGACTACATTGTTATTAAAGCATACATTGTTATTAAAATCTGAGAGAGAAGTACAAGACAAATTAAAAGCACTTTTGTCAATCTAGATGGAAGAATTTTCAGGATACTGGTGATTTTTGATGGACTTACAAACCTGTTTTGTTCCTACTGAATAGTCACGTTACAACTGTGATTTGTATTTAGATGCGCTTACCAGTGGCTCTCCATCTTCTCTAGGTCACATATGACTTCAATAAATTATGGCCTTTCCCTATAAAAAGGATAAGCACTCACAGGAAAAAAAATGGACACAGTCTAGTAAGAAGTTTTGGGTTTCACAAATCGTTTATATAGGGATACAGGTGGACCCATTGCAACAATGAGATGTACAAGTTGTTATGTCGAAAATGAACTTTAAAACTTTGGTGGGGGGGCGGAGAGGATGGTGGGGGGGGGGGAGGTGGGAAGGGATGGGAAGGGGAAACAAAGGAGGAGGCTACAATGCTTGATAAGAAATGTACTCATTATCTTGCCCATGTAATTGTAACCCCTCTGTACAGTATTTTCACAATTTAAAAAGACTAAAAAAAAAAAAGTTTTGCGTTTCAGAGTCTCTGTTAGTCAAATTTCTTTCCCAAGACAGTTGGTATAAAAGTATATCATCTGTAGTATCCTTAATACCAAGGCAATTACTTCACTGCTCCCAAGACTATGTCAGAGTAGCCTGAGTTATCATGTACTTTAAATCCATGACTAGTAACTAGACCTATAACTGTGAGCAAGGAAACCCAAAATCTATAAATACATATACATATTTTCCAGCTCATCTCAGCTAATTTCTTCTTTGAGTAGATGTCACAAAGGCAAAGCAATTTTCTTCACGGACCAAGACATTAATACAGACAAATATGGTTCTAAATCATCACCATGACCCACTGCTTGCCTTTTCCTTTATTTCCTTTATTACTTCAGGCCCAAGGAAATCAACTTCACCTTTTTAAAATTGCCACTACCTTCAGAGTAAATAACATTTATCTGGTTCTTATGTATCTGAGAACCCAGAAGAAACATGAACGCAATGGAAAGTTGGAGATGAGGAGTAACTTTTAATGGTAACAGTAGGGTAACTATGGTTGACAACAATTATTTCAAAACTTGGTGCTCCCAACTTAAAGATATCTGAAGTAAAAAACAGCTACTCTGATGGCATCATTATGTACTGTATGTCATAATGAATCCCATAAATATGTACAGTTACTATATTCCAAGTTTTAAGGTAATGGGGAAAGACAGATAAGCAAGCCAACAATTTCAAGGTGAAAGCTTTGGCAGACATGCAAGTGTCCTGGGAGCAGAGAATACCTCCACCACTCAGCAAATAGACAGTAGAGGAAGGTTAAAGACTCCCCTGAGAAGTGAACTCAAAGTGAGCCTTACAGAGTTGAAGGCATCACACATGGAAAGACCCATGGGACTACAAGAGGGTAAAGAAAGGTCTAGCATGAGGCATCTGAAGGACCAGAGGCTAGAGAAACTCAAGTTACCCTGGAGGCAATGGCTCCTGCTGCCAGAACTCTAATGTGAAAAGAAAATATACTGAGTTTTTAGAAAGAAGGTTCTGGTGGAAACCAGACTGAACTATACTGGTGACACAAACAATGGATAAAGAGAAAACAAAAAAATATTCCAAAGACACTTAAGAACTTGTAAAATCATCTGAATGTGGGATAAGAAATGGTTGTCCAAAAAGATACCCATTTCGGGACTTGGACTAACCTTAGAGAAACCAGTCACCTTAGGAAAATGTTTTCTCTATAGCTGATGATTATTTTTAAGGTTCAAAAATTTTAAGTCCAAAGCCTTACACTGGTGGTTCACACCTGTAATCCTACCTATTCAAGAGGCTAAGATCTGAGGATCATGGTTCAAAGCCAGACTGGGTAGGAAAGTTCATCTCAAAATTACCACCAATAAGCCAGAAGCAGAGTTGTAGCTCAAGTGACAGAGCACCAGCTTTGGGTGAAAGAGCCAAGGGACAGCTTCTAGACCCTGAGCTCAAGCCCAGTAACAACAGCCCCCTCCCCTTCAAAATGTCCAGATGAAAACAGTTCTTAAATACTTTATACTTCTTAAATAGGACATGCTTGTTATTATGAGTGTTTTTGTAATAGATGCTAAAGTAGATGTAAAACGAAGTAAATATGAATTACTCTTCCACATCAGATACTACTTATTTCATTCAGCTTACTTTAAGGTATGTTGTTACTTTATTCTACAATCAAATACACGTAGGTACTCAAGATAATATGGTATAGTACTTGCATATAACCTACACATATCCTCCAGTATTATTTATTTCATCTCTAGATTGCTTGTAACACAAATTTAGTGCAACACATTTGCTATACTTTCTTTCAGAAATGCCAAGAAAAAGTGTGTTCAATACAAATGCAATTCTTCCCCCTGAATATCCTCAGTTCTTAATTGGCTGACTGCTGACACAGATGCTCTTGTCCTATTATGTATTTATAACAGAATTCTAGAGATTTTTTATGATTATATTCAGGTTCTTACTAGCAATGCTACACTACAATAAAGTATCACTGTAGGAAGATTCTTTAAGACAGATTCTGCCTGCCATCTTCTTCTACAACCATACCCTCAAGTTGCCCTTGAGCCTTAAACAGTTATCATTTTGACTAAAGATGGCATGGAAAACAATACTGAAAGCTTGCTCCTTAACCACACACAACTTCCCTGGCAGGTGTGCTGCTCCTGCCCCACCACAACAGAGAAGTGGAAAACAGGCTTGGTATGTGACTTCCGTAAGTTACTCAATTCCTGAAAGATTGATTCCTGTGTCCTGTGAGGATGACAGAATCTCTCTCACAGACTTGCTACAAAACCTGCTGAGTAAATTCTAGGCATTATTAGGATTTTATTATCATCTCTATCACTCCATTCCCTTTAACTTCACATTCTCCATTACCAGCTAGATACAATTCCTTTTTCCCAAACAATATACAATGGATATTTCTCATATTCACGGTTATTCTCCATCTCATACCTAGAGTAAATTCCCACCAAGTCCTATTCCTCACAAAAGGCAGAATTAAAATTCCTGGCTTCCCCTTCAACTAGAACACAGACAGAAATGCAGGAGTGTCTGCCAGGTATGCACATGCCAGATTACTAGTCTACTATTTGGAAACCATAGGTATCAGTCCAACGAATAAAAGTCAAGATTAATAAGAGAAACCTAGAAAAGACCCAAAAGAAGACAAAGGAATGGCTAATCTGAATTGTAAGAGAAATTAGTTTAAAAAAAATTAGTTTAAAAAAAAAAGTTGATCCAAATTAAACAAAACAGCTAACTTAAATGTGTTATCTTATATACATAACAACAAATACAGGCTGGGAAGTTGGCTCAGTGGTAGAATGCTTGCCTTGCATGCATGAGACCCTGGGTTCAATTCCTCAGCACCACATAAGCAGAAAAAAAAAGCCGGAAGTGGCGCTGTGGCTCAAGTGGTAGAGTGCTAGCCTTGAGCTGAAGAGCTGAGGGACAGCAGAGTTCAGGGCCCAGAGTTCAGGCCCCACGACCGGACCCCAAAAAAAACAAACAAACAAACAAAAGAACAAATACATTCCATTCTATTCCTTCAGCATAGCAGGTAACTTCTTCACAGTCCGTTAACATCAAGCTATTTTGCTTGGACAGATACACTTACCAGAAGGCAGGATCAATTCCATAGTTTCATCATCATATTCTAAATTCTTATCTGAAGGCAATTCCTCAGCCTCATCAGGGTCCTCTCCTTGCTTGTGATCTGGGTAGCTACTCCTAGAACAGTAAGAAGGGGCATTTATGCAATACCTCATTCAAGTTGCATTTGCACATGTGGCATACCCACTAACTACCTGAAAGTCAGCTGCAGAGATTGCCAGCTGAAAGGTTTGGTGGAGAAAGCAACTTGCCAGCATTTCTCTGTAATAAAAATAAGGAAGTGACACTAATAATTTTTCTTATTTGTTTCTAAGGTTCTAAGAGAACACAGATCTAGACATACACATGTGATAAAATGAACCATTATAAAAACAAGTTCTAGAACAATTCTCCCAATAGAACTCTATGATTACAACAATGTTCTATGTGTCATAGACACAGGAGCTTCTAGCACTGAACTTCTAAAACTGATTGAAAAACTATAATTTTAATTTCTCTTTTAGCTCATTAAAATAGCTATCCAGTAATTACCATATTGGACAATGCAATTCTAGTAAGAATTTATATGTAACTAAAACTGTTCATAAATTCATATTTATATATACTGGTGACCAATAACTGAAAAAAATGTACAATAAAATATTAACAGCCACATAACTCAATAGAAAAAAACAGATAAAATACTAGATTAGATACTTCACAAAAAGATTTCCAAGTGACCAATCAAAACACAAAAAGGCTCTTAATTACATTAGTCATTTTAAGACAGACCTACCAAAGCAGCTAAAATGAAAAACTCTCCCTTAAAGGAGAATTTCAGAAAACAACTCTGGAAAACCACAAGACAACATCTTTAAAATTTGAATAGATGCATATCCTCTGGTCTAGCTCCTAAATGCATTCTTACACAAGAGAATGTATGTTTGCCAGAAGACTCTAGAATGACAGAGCAGCATTATTTCTAACAGTTCAAAACTAGACACAACTAAAATACTCTAACAATGAGAATTTTCTAAAACTGTACTAAGCAGTATGGATAAGTCTCACAAACATAAAGCTAAGAAAAGGAAATCAGATTCAGAGTACACGTTTTTATAAAAGGCCCAAAAAACTGATCTATGTAATTCTAACAGTAGTTATTCTTAGAGAAAGAAAGGATCATTTAGAGAAATACACTTGAAAAATGTCTAGGTATCATTAATCTTCTCTTTCTTATCTGGATATTTTTCAAATAAGTTAACAGTTATCTTGGGAGTAAGGGTGGAATTATAAATAATTTTTAACTCAACGAATCCATAAAGGTATTTATTAGAACAGTTCAAACTCAATAAGGTTTTCTATTTTCCAAGTTTTCTTCACTGAGCATTAGCAAGTTTTGCTTTCAAGGTAATTAAATAATTTATTATTCTCTTTTATAAAGGCTCATTCCATTTCTCATTTCTAGGAGCCCCCCCCAAAAAAAACCTCTAAGTCTACATAACAAATCTTCATTTGGATACAGGGAAATCCACTTCTTGGTTCGAATTAGTTATAAATATTAATTCAAACTAACAATCTGAGCAACACAGTGAACAATAATAACAGTAACAAAAAGACCTAAGCCATCTAGATTTTAAGAGACTAGAAATAATACATAAAGTTGAAATGACAGTAAGCGTTATAAGGACAAATGAAAGAATAAACAAGATTAGGAAGTTATTGCAATTTTATGAAAATTTGAAAGTCACAGTGGGTAACATGCCAAGCCCTGCAGGAAAGGAGGGGATAAATTTCATATGAGTAATCTGAACAAAGGTTATACACAAAGACAACAGGAAGTACAAAGGTCCTGGGATATTACAATCATGAGGAACAAACAGTTGAAAACACCAGGACCATGGCAAGGCCAGAACTCATAGGACTTTTATGTCAGAATCCTTTTGCCTAGCTTTGAGACTTTTGAGGTGTTTGAATTAGAAGGACAGGATAACAATTTACTTAGAAATAGTACCAAAATGGCAAGGAGAGCTTGGTATGTATGCCTGGAGAAGAAGACTACTATACTTAGGACATTAACTTGGGAGTCATGAGTCTACACAAATAATGGAAATTATGAGAAAGGCAGAAACCTGAATGCATAGGGAAAGGATGTAGACTGAGAGGTCACACGCGATACTGCCAACATGCCAAGCCAGCTAGGAGTTAGCCTGTGGTGCTTGTTGTGACCACTTCTGATTGGAACACATCAGTCAAAAGGTCATTAACACTGGAACCAGGTAACCTGAGGGGATGGGTAGAGTTGGAAGAGATCCAAGGATGGGGGACATTGATCAGATGCATTATGTTTACAAACTGACCTGTGGAATTGAAACCCCTTGTACACCTACTTAAAGATTAAAAAAAAAACAAAACAGTGACAAGAAAGTAAAACAGGTTCTATTTGGGGGTGGGCATCAGTAGAAGGAGAAAACAGAAAAGGAAAGGGTATATGAGGACTTTGAAATTGTTTCCTTACATATATAAGAACAGCAAAAAAACTGAAATTGTTTTAGAAAAGGGAGGTGGGTAAGGAAGAGTGATAAAGGGTTGAGTCTGGTTGAGATACACTGTATGTATATATGAAATTATATGCACAAGTAATGCATGATAATAAAAGTTGTATAAAAAAAACACTCCTGTCTGACAGGACACTGGACATGAAAAAATACAATTTATTGCCAGAAGGATGCTTTCCACCTCCTAAAGACACAATTCATCTTCTGTACTGCCACCACCTCTAACCACCTAAATAAGACAGACCCAAGCTCTCAACTGAAAAAGTGAGCAGTCACTGTGAAAATAAAAGAGGCTTTGAGGGAAGTGGTGCTGTGGCTCAGGTGGTAGAGCAGTAGCCTTGAGCTGAAGAGCTTAGGGACAGCGCCCAAGCAGAGTTCAAGCCCCACATCCGACCAAAAAAAAAAAAACCGTAAAGAGAGGCTTTGAAAGACTCAAACTTTTCTAAACATCTGTACAACTTGGGCTATACATACTTGGCTGGTAATTATACGCATTTACTCATCTCTTACGTTACATCACAGCAACTTTGACAATAGGAATTAGTTGTTCATGAGCACTAATACATTTGCTGCCTAATGTATGAACTGTTTAAGATTCTAGTGAAATCATCTAGGGAATAATCTCCCACCAAATGACAGGATCAGGCCAAGCTTAGCAACCATCACAATCCCTTTAGAAAACAGCTTGTGACTCAAAGTCTCAGGAAATCCAAAACATGAATTCTAATTTTCACTCTCGGTTCACTAGGTTAAGTGGCAAAATTGATAACCTTCTAACCACCAGTCAAACAGACTTCATCTGAACCCAAGCTCTTCTCTTTCCTAGTTGTGTTAAACTAAGTTCTTGGCTCATAGAGAGCTATTATAAGGGTTGTTAAAAATTTAGTGTACATATTGTACTTCAATGAAAATAAGTCATCAAGTCATTTCGCCAAACCTCAACTTACCTAAAATCATAAAAGTCTGCAAATTCCAAAGCAGCATCACCATCTGTGAAGAGCTTGCAATGGCTTTTGTCATTCATATGTGCCTGTACTGCTTCTGTGGAGTAAAAGGATTTCCCTTTCTCATTGCACCACAAGCAAATCTTGCCAACTCCAACTTTCTCTCCTGGTCAAATCATTTAAGAAAAAAAAAAAAAAAAAAAAAAGAAGTTTAGGACCAGCTTGTGCTATATGATGAGTCTCAGGCTAGCTGGGGCTATAGACAATTGTAAGACCCTGCTAAAAAAAAAAAAAAAAAAGAAGAAGTTTAAAGTATGTGCAGCTACCCTGAGTCTGAGCATCTCTCTCTCCAACTCAAAAAAAGTTTGTTTTCACAAAGTAAGCAAATTATTAAATCAAAGATTGAAAAGAAAAACAAAAATATTTTCTTAAGACTAATTTAATTGTCCCCAGCCCCAGTAACATGGTATTTCCTCATTAAAAGTAAAACTAGGTAAGCCCCAGTGGCTCACACCTATAATCCTATATAAAAAGCTGAGATGAGAGGATCAAGGTTCAGGGCCAGCCAGGCATACAGGAGACTCCCTTTCAACCAATAGCTGGGTGCAGTGATAACTGTCATCCCAATTACACAGGAGGCTGAGAGTCTGGGAGTATTGGGGTTTCAGGCTATTCTAGGAAGCAAAGTCTAAGACTCCATCTGCACAGCTGGGCAGGCATGGTAGTACATACCTGTTACCACAACTACAAATGGAAAACATAAAATAGGTAGACAGAAGCTCAGTCACACAACTGGACAAGCACAAGGCCTGAGTTCAAACTCCAGTATTGCTGGAGGGCAGGGATGAGTGAGGAAGACATTAGCATTATACTTACCCAAATATTTAATCAGTCCCTTAAGGTCTGAAAGATATTCTATATCTGGAATAAAGAAGCTGTGGACTTTAGTCATATGAGCCACATTCTTCATGAGAGAGCTTGAATGATGGGGACAAAACAAGCAGTCCGTTATTGGGATGGCACCAAGGGATGGGCCTTCACCAGCCTCCTCCTCCTCCTCCACATCCTGCTCCTCCTCCTCATCCATCACTTCAGAATCTTCACATTCCAAGTCCTCGTCAGAATCAATGTCTTCCCAGTCTTCAAGCCAAAGTTTCAAAAAGCAAAGTTAATTTATGTAAAGTAGTAACCACAGTTAAAGACACCAAAGTGATTCCTATGAAGTGGCAGGGTACTACATGCAGGTGGAAATGGTACCAATGACATCCCCCTGAAAACAAATCTTTTCAAGATCTCAAATGCAGCTGGTTATTAACCACAGAAATGTTTCTACAGCTAAGAAACTCCTTAATCTTTAATTTCAAGTACACAGAAAACTCTTGCACAGTAAAACTCTGTACACTCCACCCAGTGTGGGATTCCAGTGATCTCCTATTTTTATATACTCTATTTTCATATACTTTAACCATCTCTAACATTTCACAGGAATATTTCTATGAATGTGCATGGTGGTGTTCAAATATGTGCTACATGTTCATGTAATATATGTTCTTAAGTTTAAACGTATGTTCCCTTCCATGCTGATACCCCTATTGAGACAAAATTAACTGGTAAGATGTCTAAGAAGTCATGAGGGCTCTGTCCTCAAGAATGGATTAAGAAGTGTTTGAGAGAACTAACAAGCCCGATTTTTGCTGTTTGTTCCTTCTCCATGGGATGACAACCCCTTGTCACTTTTCTGCCTTTCCCATCATGAGAACAGATCATGAGAAAACTTCACTATGGATTATACCCTGCCAGACACTGAATATACCAGTATCCTGATTTTTTTCAACGTCTCATCCTCTAAAACTTTGGGCATGGGGCTGGGAAGGTGGCTCAGTGGTAGAACGGTTGCCTTGCATGCCTGAGGCCCGGGGTTCGATTCCTCAGCACCACATAAGCAAAAAGAAAAAAGCCAGCAGTGGCGCTGTGGCTCAAGTGGTAGAGTGCTAGCCTTGAGCTGAAGAGCTGAGAGACAGCGCCCAGGCCCAGAGTTCAGGCCCCACGACCGGACCCCCCCCCAAAAAAAGAACAACTTTGGGCATTTTGTCATAGAAGTACAAATGAATTAAGATATCAACACATACATTATCAGTGCTAACAGGATATGGGGTGATCAAAGTAATAAATAGGTCATAAAGCCAACGAGGGCAGGTTCCTATAC
The DNA here is from genome assembly GCF_000151885.1 of Dipodomys ordii. NCBI lineage: Eukaryota > Metazoa > Chordata > Mammalia > Rodentia > Heteromyidae > Dipodomys > Dipodomys ordii. Next base: position 10,906,085 of record NW_012267237.1, read on the forward strand.
AATGGAAAGCCCCCTAGATGCACAATCTATAACAGATGTAGGCCAACAGCACACACGTCATCCTAGCACAAGCCAAAAGCCAAAAGCCACAATTAGTCTTTACCGTATTGTCCCAGTACCTAGTCTCTTTTCAGATAAGGTTGTAGACACTGAATCTACAACATGGAACCAAACAGCCGAAATTATGATTCCCATGTGGAAAAGGCACTTCAGAAAGCACTTAAACCACCCTCACAGTGGCTCTCGAGGCACTCCACAGCAGCAGAGTACCAGCCTAGCACGCCCCAAGTCCTGAGTTCAACTCCCAGTATCACCAGAAACAACCAAGCAAAAACAAACCACAACCAAAAGCCCTGTCAGTGGAGGTAGTGGTCCAGGCCAGGAATCTCAGGTTGGGAGGCTGAGACAGGAAGACTGAAAGATCTAAGCCAATGTGTGCAACTGAAGACCAGTCTCCACATATAAAATAAAGTATAAAAGGCTGGCGACGTACGTAGCTGAGGGGCGGGGAGCGCTGCCTCGCACGCACGCGGCTAGGTGTGGTCCCTAGCCATAACACAACAAACGACAACAGTAATTTAAACTGGAGTGTAAGCCTGGAAGACGAAGCTTCCCGAAACTTAGGAGCCAGTTAGCAGCCCCCTTCTCCCCCGGACGGGCCCCTCACCTTCGGCGTCCAGGTCCCCCTCCTCCCCGCTCTCCTCGCCCTGCTGCCTGGCCAGCTTTTTCGCCTGCTGCTCAAACCACTGGAGCCGGGGCGGTTTCTCCGCCGGGTCTCGACCGTGGGTCCCGCGGGCCCCGGCGGCCGCCGCCACGGCACTGGCGGACTCGAGGGGCGCCGGGGGCGCCTTCCTGGGGGACGTGGACGGCTGTGCCTTGATGGCCTGCTGGATGGCGGCGTTCAGGGCATCCTTGTCCACGCTGTCGGCGCCCAGGCCCTTCTCCAGGTTCTTCTCGTTCATCATCTCCACCCTGCGGCTCACGGCCTGCACCGCCCGCCTCTCCAGCTCCACGTGCCGCCGCGACCGGAGGTGGTTCTCGTAGGCGTTGAAGGAGGCGAACTTCTTGCTGCAGACCGTGCAGTAGGTGGCCGGGCCGCGGGCCTCGGCCGCCGCCCCGGCGCGCTGCGCCTGCACGCGCTCCTGGAAGCCCTCGGCCGTCACGGGCGCCATGCCCGCCACCTTGCGCCGCAGGTTGTAGCGGTGCCAGTCCGTCTTGTAATGGGCCCGCTGCAGCTCCGCGTCGCGGAACGCCACCCGGCAGGTGATACACGTGTACGTCGCCATGGCCAGGCCGGGGGGGGGGCGGGAAATAATCAAGGCCACCGAGCCCAGATTCCGGCGTTCCAACCCCGCGAGACCCCGGCGCCCCCGGCCGCCTCAGGAGCCACGAAGAGACCCGCGCGCAGCGGCTTCCGGACTCTCACTGAGGGAGCTTCCGGTACGCGTCCGAAGGTAGTGCTAGCCCTACCGGAAGTCCCGCCTCTCCGACGGTGGCCACGCCCCGGAAGTGTATGGCTTTACCGAGGTGTCGTTAATGGGAAGCTTTCACGCCCTCCTGCTACCGCAACCCCCCGGAGGAGGAAAGCCGAGGAGCGGCCGAGGGGGCGCTCCGGGACTGGGTCCTCTGGGAGCCCACGGGTGCTGCTCGACACTCAAGGCTTCACCCTGCGGGCAGGCCCGGTCCACTGGGAAGCCGGGGACTCTAGGCCGAACTCGGAGGCAGGCCAGACTCCTGAGTGCTGTTAGCAGCGACCAGCACCTAGACTCAGCCAGCCTGGGGACAAGGGACCATGGAGAGGAGGAGGGAGATGATGGCACATCAGCCACTTTGTGCCTGCCCTTTCAAAACTGACCAGAGCCGGAGGTCAGTAGAAGTAAGAAGCCTGCCCATCCAGTGTCTGTACCTGTCTACCTATTAACTGAACAGGAATTTATATTCTTGCCTTGGTCACCTGACTTCTCCTCTCCCTGGTCGCCAGATGTCAGAAGTAGCTAGGGACATTTCTACCAACATTTTTCAGCCCCATTCCTTCCTCTTGCCATTTATTTGCTCTCTAGTATTTTTTTTCCAGCGCCTCAATGCCTCAGGAGACTTCTCCAGACTTCATCTAAGGACTCACGCCACCAAGGGACAGCTGCAGCTCACTGCCTTCTCTGAGAGGGGACCAAATTCCAGCCTTTTACTTCTATTGGCTATGCCCCTTGTCAGCAGGAAGTAGCCACAGAGAATCCCCGCCCTATTCCATGATTATTAAAAGGCTGGAATGTAAAAGTCCGCTCCTGGATGGCAAGCAGACTCCACCCTCCTCGCAGCAAAGTCTCTACCCAGTACCTGCATTACCTAGGCAACTGGAAGAGGTCACATCTGCATCCGCTGAGGTCACATCTGAATTTGATGTGGCCACACCTTTCTCCGCCCATACCCTAGTTAAGGCCTAGCCCAGACCCAGACACCCTCTTTTCTAGCTCTTTTTCCCAGCTCTCTCTTCTCTTTTCTAGCTTTCTTTCCCAGCTCTCTTTCCCAGCTCTCTCTTGTCTTTTCTACCTCTTTCTCAGCTCTTTCCCAGGTCTTTTGCCAGCCGCATGGAGTGCCAACCTGGCCTGGTCCCAGCAGGTCTACTGAATAAACCTACCCCTTACCTGAATACCACGTTCGTGGTGCTGTTCTTACTCGATTACCTCTTTTTAAAAACCTACCAAGTGCAAAATCCGGCTTGCCTGCTGGGTCCCAGTTTGAAATACAGTCCACGCCACATAAGTAATTTTAAGTCTGGTGTGTGTGTGTGTGTGTGTGTGTGTATAATATGTTTATAATTTAGACCTAACTTCCACAGATCACCTATTTTTAATAGGCTATCTATATTGCAAATAAAAATAAAATTACTCTTTAATTATACACTTAACTCAGTAATTCCAAAATGTTGTTTCAACTTGTAATCTAAAAAAAATTCACGAGAGATTTTACATTCTCTCACTAGTACTAAAACTTGGGCATCCTATTGTATTGAGTATAGGGCACTTTTTTTTCTTTGAGATTTGAACACAGGGAACTTGCACACGAGCAAATCTGCTTCGGCCAAAAAATCTCCCTTTTTGCTCGGCTTATTTTTAAGAATTGGGTTGGCTGAATGAGGAACCTGATCTCTGCCTCTCTACTAGCTAGAATTAAAGGCATGAGTTGCAGGCTTGACCACTACATTTTCTGAATCTAAGATCAGATCATACTGTCATTTTGTAAAAACAAAACAAAACAAAAAACCTCCTGTGGCTTTTCTTGACCTTGAGTAAAATTTAAACATCTTTCCATTTCTTTTTCTTTTTTTTTTGGGGGGGGGGTCTGATCGTAGGGCCTGAACTCTGGGCCTGGGCGCTGTCCCTCAGCTCTTCAACTCAAGGCTAGCGCTCTACCATTTGAGCCACAGCGCCACTTCCAGCTTTTTCTTTTTGCTTATGTGGTGCTGAGGAATCCAACCCAGGGCCTTGAGCATGCAAGGCAAATGCTCTACCACTGAGCCACCTTCCCAGACCTAAACATTTTCCTTTTATAGTTTAAGGTTGCCTAACAGGAATTGCCCCTGGATGCACTCTACCTCTGATAGGCTACCTTTTTCCCTTCCATCTTGTTCATCCTATTTGAAGTCACAGACACATTCTCAATCTTCTTCTAATACGGCAATGTAGGCGTCAATCTGAATATTTTTTTGCTGGCTGTGGTCATTTTAGGTTTCTGCTCAAAGGTCTTTTACAAGAGAGGTTTCAAAAATAGTGTCTACCCCCAATTTACAAGCCCTTAACCAGAATAACTTTTCTCTGTAATAACACTGCTACCTAATATTCTATATTGAATTACAACAGAATTTAGCCTCAAACTTTCAGTTTCTGTAAATCAGGCATTTAATGGTAGTGTAGCTGGGTAGTGTAGTTCTGCTTCAGTCTCATGAGGTTGTGGCAAATCTGTATCCAGAATAGAAGTCATATGAAGGCTTGAGTATTTCAACATGATGAGCAGCCTCATGAAAAAAAAAAGTCTCATTTAAGGGCTGGTCACTGTGGCTTATACCTGTAAGCCCAACTACACAAGCTGTAGTTAAAGATTGAAGTTAAAGACCAGTCCCAGGGAAAAAGTGAGATCCTATCTCAATAAACTGGGCATGGTAAATAAAGCACTTCTGTAATCCCAGAGGAGAGTGTAGCTAACAGGATCATAATCTTAGAACAGTTCTGGGCAAAAACATGAGACTCCATCTGATGTCTGTTTGCTCCTGCCTAGCAAACTTGCGGTCTTGATTTCAAACCCCAATACTCCAAGTAAAAGAACAAAAATGGTTAGTTTACATAGTTGATAGTAAGAGGTTCTCCTCTCAAGCAAATCTCTCCCTACAGTTGCTCCAGTGTCATAACATGGCAATTGGCTTCGTCTTAGAACTGAATAGAACCATGATATCTTGTTAAAACCCAGTCATGGAAACCAGTTAGTTCCACAGGTCAATCTTATTTAGTGTTAGGGCATGAAGGGAGTGAGGCCATGTGGTATCCAGTCTCCATTTTGAGAAATTGGCTACTACTAGCCTCTACTAATTTCCCAGTGTCAGTACTGGAAATCATGCATCCCAGAAAACACTGCCATCTTGGGCTAATCAATGACTAACATAACATGGTCACTCACAAGCATCTAAAATATAAACTGTATTGAGTAGGCATTCCTTTTGGTCTGTATACTACAGTGCTAGATCAGTGTCAACATATAAATACAAATATTTGTGAAATGGACAATAATGCAGTGTTAAAAGTTAAATTTGATGGTGATTTTTTATTCCAAAAGAATGATTTTGAGATTATCAAGTCTTTTGAAAAAACTGAGCTCTCCGAACAGATACCCATTTTCAGAAATGTAGATTATACTAAATCATCACTTGGAATAAAACAAAATTAAAGCAGAAAATTGCTATATACAGAACTTACTGTTTTACTTTTTCCTACCATGTTCTTACATGGTTTTTCAAGCCTCTGCTGTTCAAGGTTACTACTATTTATTCCCTGCCTCCTCCAGTCTATTTTCGTGATCCTCCTGCTTCAGCATCTTTGAACTTTCCATAGATTCTCTACTTTTGTTGTTCAAAAGGGTATTTGTGTCCAGGACCACAATAACTTTCCAATGAACAAGAATATAGGCGTGGGCTCAGGCTAGTTTTTCTCCTTTCTAGCAATGTAGGCTGTGGACAATTTACCACTCTCTATCCAGATGCTCTTAATTCCCACTTGATATTGTTTGTACATGGTCCATCCTTCAAGTTTCATAGGCTACCACCTTAGGAACCGATTTAGCTGTGTTCAGAGTTGGTTGGACCTTTAAAAGGTAACTAGATCATAGGGCACCCTCATGAATGGATTACTATATCAAGAAACTGGGACTTGTGATTGGTTACCACCAGGCCTTTGTCCCTCCTTTTCTGTCCTTCACACATGACCTCTCTTGCACACCTACCTACTTCCATTTCCATCTTCCACACATTGATGATATGGCTTCACCAGTATCTGGGCAGATGCTGGGGCCACAGAATCCAGAACCCTCCTAAATCAACCTCTTACTTGTAAACTGTTTAGCGTCAGGAGTCCTGTTATAGCCACAGGAAATACAACAAATCACCACAAATTGTAAGGTTATGAGAATTAGGGTGAATTAAATTGTAAGTGAATGTAACCATTAGCACACTATTCCATTAGAAGAGCAGTTTCCTGTCTTAGCATACTTTTCAGTGTTTACCAAACTTTTCCCATTAAAGGGCCAACTAGTAAATAATGTAGGCTTTGTAGGCCATTCTCGTCTTTATTGAAGCTATTCAAGATTACTTTTATAGTATAAAAACAGTCATGATAATACATAGAAGAATGAACATGGCTGTGTTCTCATCCATCTTTATTATGGGTATCTGTTTTGATATAGCTTTCACAGTCACAAAGTAATCTTCTGTTGGTTTTTTAATTTAAAAATATAAAATCATTCCTGATAGTAGCCCATATATGTAGCAGACTGGATTTGGTCCATAGGTCCATGCCAACCTTAAGACAGGAAGTCCTTGCCATGTCCTATGAGGTAGGAGCTATTTTGTCTTCATTTTGTAGATGAAACAAGTAGAGTTATTAGGCTACTGTCCCAGAGCCCCAGAGTAGTGTTAGAAGCATTAAAAATGATTAGTGTAGGACTAGAAGCATGACCAAGCAGTAAGAAAACTGCCTAACAAAGATGAAAGCCCTAAATCCAAATCCTACTAGTGCAAAAAAAAAAAAGCCTAGAACCTTTCACATGGTCCCAAGTTTAACTGACATCTTTGCACTATTTTCCATCCATTTATTCCAAAGGCATTTATTGGACTATGAGACCAATACAGCACTAGATCCATTAAAAAGAACATTACAATGTTCCTATAAGCGGGCAGTGGCTTGTAGATTGTATATGACTTCTATCATTGGGTAGTAGGGTTATGATACTAATAACGGAACCAGAGCCTGTATTTCTAATTGTGTTCTAACAGTAAAAAGGGAGGAATGATATACAATAAGATAGTTGAGGCATTATAACTATTATAATGCAAGTGATCTTTGACAACAGTACTTCATTAAGGGTTTTTTTACATAAATTTTCTAGCAACTAACAGCTAGAACAATATAAGCAACATACTAATCTTGTTTAAACAAAAAAAGTACATTTAAGTTTTTTTCTTACAACTTGGGTGGATTTGCTTCAGCCTAAGATAATTATCATGATGACATTTGCTAATTTTTAAGAAGAAAGTTATACTTATTTAAATATGAGTAGAATGCAAAATCTTATCATTGTTGGAGAGTGGTTTTGTTTTAGTTTGTTTTACATCATGTTGGATGATTTTTAGAGCAAGAAATACCCAAGCCTAGATTAAACTTCCAAAGCAAACTCCAACTTCTTGAAGACTGCTTTATTGTATCAAAACATATACTATCTTTATGCTATTCCCATTATATGGTTTTTCTCAGCACTCTCTAAAGGAAATGAGTAAAACTTTTCCACAGCTCCTCTACAATTTTAAAGAAAAAATATGATTCATATTTTAATGACTATCTTCCACTTAAGTCTTTACAAAGCGTGTACAAGCATGTGTGTGTGTGTGTGTGTGTGTATGTGTATGTGTGTGTGTATGTTGCTGGGAATTAAGTCCAGGAAGTACCACTTCAGCCATGCCTCTAGCCCTATCTTAGTTTTTAAAGATAGAATTTGATGCTTTTTGCCCAAGCTAGCTATATGCCACAATCTTACTGTTTCCCCTTCCTGAGTAACTAGGATTATAAGACATTGTTTTTTCAGGTTTTTTTTCTTACATATTAGGGAAATACTGCTATTTACATCTGCATGGTAAAGCTGTGTAGGCCTTGACTGTAGATCATTCACATGGTTTATTGGCTACTATATTGTAAAACTGAAAATAATGCCCCCGTTCAAACACACACACAAAAGCCTCCACATCCATAGGTTTCAATGAAAGGTTTTGAATATGGAATAATAACCACATATTCTTATATAAAGACTATCAAAAGGATATATAGTTATTATAATGTTACCTTCATGGAGAGATGGTATTTTTTTCTACATTGATGACTCTTTTTTTTATCCTACCAACCACTGATATGCAAACTGTCTTTAATTTGTAGTCTTATTCATGCCGTTAAATATTAACAGCCCTAGCGTTTATCTCCTTAGAAGTTTGCCCAAAAAACTTATAAAATATTCATTATTTATTTAAATTTTTGTTATCTTCTCAGTGAGGAAATGGAAATGCCCTTTAAACTTTTTTTACTTCATGTCCAAGAGTATTTTATAAATGAAAATGCATACATATAAAAAAGAATACTGGTAACAGCTATTTTGTGAATATGTAACTGTATTTTTCTTCATGTCCAGAAACTTGTTGAATAGAACTCACATATATTCTTCCAAACCCCACACAGTTCCAAGATTTCCTAACAGGAGTTTACATTTGTACCAAAATGGGCACGAAAATGAAGGCATAGGCTCACTTTGTGTCAATGAAGGATATCACACAGTCATGAGGCACTAATGACATATTCTATCAGTCACAGAAACCTTTGTGTTCAGTCTACAGTAACTTTCCTCCTGTTAACACTTGGCAAAATTCAGTCTAGATATTTAATACCTCGAAAGAAAAAGTAAATAAGAGATGTTACATTAAAATGTCAGATTATCTTAGACATAGAAGAAAGGGATAAACCAAAAGATGTGAACACAGATTTCCTACATGCCTATCTTATGGTTTCATGTCTATGTTTATCTGACAAATGCCAGCTACAAATGAAGATTTAAGAGATTTGGGATAGTTGCTGAAATGGTCTCTCAACACTACTTAAAATTTTAATTATAAATACAAAACAAAACTACCTTGATTTCAGCTTTGATTATTTAAAAGTGATTTTGAAAAAATGTTTAAAGGAAAAAAATATATTCTACCTTCCCAATAAGAAACAGTATATATACTTCAATGGCAAATAAATACACTCTAAAGCCAAGCAAGTTCCTCTCTTTTATCTATGCAGACTAAGAGAACAGAGTTCTTATTTCTTTATTGCTGATAACCACATCACTCACAGGAGACATATCAATAACTACTTTCACAATTTTAGGAGACTTTTTCCATGACACAATGTAAAAAATGAAAGTATAACAAGTCTGAATGGACACAAGGGATCTGTACCCGCAACACCCCTGTTGCAAACATATGACAGAAATGAGCTATTGAACAACCAAATTTGTTACATCATAACCACCCTCTATGTGATACATACTTAACACCACCATTGCTGGACTAGAGGTGGCTGTCAATGGAGCATGCCACTTTATAAGTGTACCTGTCTATAACCACAGAAATAACATGGAAATGTTTCTGCCTATCCAGAATACTTATATTTTTTAATTTTTTCCTAGGAAATTAATTGTGATTATTTCCCAACACCTTCAACTAAAGACACTTTGATAATTGAGCTTTTTTTAACATCAAAGTCTTAAAACTGTTGCCAAGTTTTAGGAAGAAGGGTCATTGATAGAGCATGTCTTCACAATATTTTTCACTTAGTTACAATAAATTTTTACATGCTTGAAAATTAATTATAAAGAAAAAATAATGCCTACAGAAGGATCTTAGTAATCTGGTGGGTTTTTGTTTGTTTCAATTTTCTTTACAAACAACCCCATGTATTCATCTCTGACACCACAGAATGTATATATGCATATATAAAGTTCATTTCCATGCTTATTACATAAAAATAACTATCAGAAATAACCAGTCTACCAGTATCAGTTGATATATATCCAATTCACTGCAGAAGGGAAAACAAAAAAAAATCTAATCATTAAAAGCTTACAGTTTGTATTTTTTCCTTTTTTTCCCTTTTTTTTTTCCTTTTCCTTTTTTGCTTGTCTGAGATGTTTGGTGATTCGTCTGTATTCTGTTGTAAGCTAATTCCTGGTTTAATGACCTCCCAGAAGATTTGAAAGGAAGCCTGAAGACTTCTTACTTTGCTGCGCCTCTGCCTCCTGCTCTCGTGCAAGTCCCAGTTCACTCTCAATTTGATCCAGCTCTTCCTGGTCAAGCAGTTCGAAGTCATCACCTTCTTCAGTGTCTGTGTCCTCTCCTGGGCTGAAGGCAGCGTGAGCCAGTGCCTGCTGGGTGCCTTCTAATTGGTCTTTGATAGCAGCAGACACTGCGGCTGTGATGACTTCCCCAGCCAGGTCACCCATCAAGCGATAGGCTTGGTCACTGTTCAGAGGGAGGCTGAGGCCAGCTGCTGATGGCCTCTCTTGACATGCTCTGTGACCACCATCCAACTGTTCCTTTTTTCTCTGGAGTTCAGCAGGCAAGCTGAGGCTTAACTCGTCTTCATCATTTGTTCCCATGCCATTTTCTAGGGATGGAAAATCAGAGAGATCTCGGGAGAAAACTTCTTCACCAGGCCGATCAAGATCTGTGAAATGTATAACAAAAGTTCATGGGTAAGCATCATAACAAATTAGAACCAAGAACTATGGGAAATCTGACTTTGAGCCCACCTCACCATGCAGCCTTGGTATTCATCTCATCCCGAGTCCACTTGAATCTATTTAACCATTTATTATGGATCTTTTTAACCATTTATTGGACCCTTCTAAGTATACAAGTCATTGGGCTTCGGTATATATACAAATCTGTACAACCATTACTGCATATTCTACAACATGTTTATGAATTCCAAGAAGAAAGTTGGTCCAATTAACAATTGCCATCCCCTCCTTCTAACTCCTAGCTACCACTGACTCACTTCCCTCCCTGTGGATTTGCTATTCTGGACAGTTCATAGACATGGAATTATACAATATGTAGCCATTTGTGTCTGGCTTCTTTCTCTTAGCATAAAGTTTTCAAGGTTCATCCATGCTGTAGGCAAGTATGTATACCTCATTCATTTTTATAGCTAAATAATAATACATTAATAATACATACCACCTCTCAGTTATCCACTCATTTGTTGATAGTGAATATGTTTGCATGTACTTAATACTAATAAAAAGAGGTATACCATCAGAAGTGTCTGTCTGCGGAGTGTATCCCCCGGAAAGGTTGAAGGTCCCATTTTCAGTCCAGGACACTTCTGAGACATCTGTGTCAGACACAGATAACTCTTTGGCAGCAACTGTGAGGCTAATCTGTGTTAACATAAATCCCAGTGATACATTATAAACAGATGCAAGTATTGTGAATAATCCCCATTAACCCCTAAGGTAAAGACAGATGCATTTTCCTTTGAGATTATCCAGTCATCTTATAAAATAGGAGTTTGTAGCTGAGTGCCAGTGGCTCACACCTATAATCTGCTATTCAGGAGGCTGAGATCAGGGGATCACACTTCAAAGCCAGCCCGGGCAGGAAAATCTGTGAGACTCTCATCTCCAATAAACCACCAGAAAACTGGAAGTGGCACTGTGGCTCAAGTGGTACAGCACTCAGGGACAGCACCCAGGCCCAGAGTTCAAGCTCCACAACCAACAACAACAACAACAAAAAACAGTTTATTAGAAAAAATATATATTTCGGGGTTGGGAAGGTGGCTCAGTGGTAGAGTGCTTGCCTTGCATGCATGAGGCCCTGGGTTTGATTCCTCAGCACCACATAAGCAGAAAAAGCCGGAAGTGGCGCTGTGGCTAGTCTAGAGTGCTAGTCTTGAGCTGAAGATCTGAGGGACAGGGCGCAGGCCCAGGGTTCAGGCCCCACAACCAACAACAACAACAAAAAATACATTTTGCTTCAGGTAAAAAAAATGTACAATCAAACCATGCAGAAACAAACTAAACTAAACAAACAGAACATACCTTAGGACAAAGAGCTGAAAAATCAAGTTCACTATCATCTTTGTGACTTTTATCTTTATCTGCTTCTGTTGAGGAAAAAAATGGAAGTTTTCACTTTCCTGACAAGCTTGAACAAAGTATATGTATTTTACGATAAATTCTTACTCAATTTCCCTATACTCTCCAATACCTCCCTATAATTAAGTGTTTGCATTCAAGAAGCTTCACGTATGTGCAAAATAGGTGATGGTCTACATTTAACCATCATTCCTAGGAACTTGCTAGCTGTGCAGTCTCAGGTTCCACTAAGCCAGAAATTTTGTAAGACCACATTCTATGCTTTCATAAACCTGTCAGGGAATTCTGCTGCATCCTCTAGATGACATACTGGGTCATAGGTCAAGTTAACAGGTAAAAAATGATCACTTTTTCTATGTGTTTCCCTTTCCTTCCAATTATTTCACTCCTGACTTATGGGGCTCCCATGTGTGATCTCTACCTTTGGCAATGTTTATCTTTAGCTGTCCCATCCAAAATAAAATAAATCATGAATAGCAAAATACAAAGTGGTTGAAACCTTTTCTCCCTCCCTTGACTATTTTGATTGAAAAGTCAATTTATTAGTGTTTTTTAGAAAAGAATACAATCCCAAGTTGGAAAGGCTAGATATATTAGATTGGGGAGGGGGGAGAAGGGTATTCTTTAAAGTATTTAGCAAAAGACAAAATCCACCCTGAAATCCTTTTAACAATGATCACATAATAAACAGCCTGCCAATGTCTAATCCATAGAAACTAAAATTCACACATTACATACCAGATCTTTCACGTTTCTTCTGATTAATATATTCTCCAATTCCAAAGTCTAGTTTCAACAGAACTGACTTGATTTTGCTGTATATTTTTTGTCCAATGTCATTACATTTGAACAGTGGACACAAAAATGCAAACAGTACTGGAATACAAGAAGAGAGTACAGGTGAAATACCCTTTGTTTCCAAATGCTTACATCCTAACAGCTCACAAAATATGATTTTCTAAACCATGGAAAAATAAAAGGTTTTTCTTAAGATGCCTCTATGAAAAAGTGCTTAATTTCTACTCTTCCTTTGTAATAGAAACATGTTTTACTACTACTACACACACTCATGCCCATTGTTTTTAGACCTGTAATTAGATCAGCTTTTTCCCTCTGTACTTCTACCCTAAAACTTATAGAAAGGTGATAGTGCATACTGTCTAGGTGACTGTCCTGAATTAAACTCTCACCATTGTTTATTCAATACCATTTTACTGTGGGAAAATCACTATCAGCCTCTCATCAGAAATACTGGAATAATATTATTGCTTGGAGTAAATGTGACCACCTGAAAATGCTTGCTCATAATTCTCCTTTCTCAGCACTTTCTTCTTCCCCATCTTTTAGACAGTGCAGATCAGGATGCTATCTCTTTTTTTTTTCTTTTTAGCAATTCTGGGTCTAGAACCCAGGACCCTATACATGCTGAGCAAGCGTTCTACTGTTGAGCTCTATCCGCACCCCCACAAGCTAATACCGGATATGGGTTCTACTGGGAAGCTTGATTTGAGCTCCAAGCATTTGTCATTTGTGTTATGTATAAGAAGTACAAAAAAAATGAATGTCACCTAGCAATATTGTACTCTGTAGAATTTGTTTATTACTGTTAGAAATGTGCCCTACTATCTTTTAATATAGGAGTTGCAATCTCAAGTTTCTTCTGAGGCAAAATGTGAATTTGAAAAGCCAGGGTAAAAAAAAAAAAAAGGAAATAAAAGTTAGCCAAGGAGAGAATACGAGCGTATGTGCCCCATCATAAGTGATAGTGCTAGATCTTCGTGGTTTTTTGGGAACAAGAGAAATTCTATACATCTTGGTAGAATATCTGAGTTATAATTGACACATAGTACACGAAGTGTAGATTTTGCTAGAGCTTGACTTATCCACCCTGCCAGAAACTAGCAGCACAGTTGAGAGCAAACAAATCTCAGGTCCCCAAAAGTGCTCTCACATTCTATTGAACTGCTGCCTCCACCTGGTTCATCCCAGCCAACAGCTGACATGACTGTCATAAAGATTACTTTGACTTTTCTAGTATTATATATAAATAGACTCCTAGAGCATAGACTTTTACTGGCTTCTCTCACTCAGACTAGTTACTTTAAAATCTATAATGTTGCAAATCAATTTTAGTAGTAATTATTATATAAATATACCACAGTTAATTTGCTCTCATTAATTAAGATCATGTGGGTTACATTTTACTTTGGGCCACGGAAAAATCTGCTGTGAACATTTCTTTTTTTTTTTCCCTTCCCATACTCCCTCCATGCTGTGAACATTTCTACATAAAGAATTTTATTCAAAGTGTGCTTCCATTTGTCTTACATAAATACTTAGCTGTGGGATGGCTAGGCATATAATAAAAACTGCCATTCTGAACTGGGTACCAGTGGCTCACTAGGCTGTAATCCTAGCTACTCAGGAAACTGAGATCTGAGGATCACAGATTGAAGCCACCTCTGTCAGAAAAGTCCTTGAGACTCATCTCCAATTAACCACCAGAAAACCAGAAATAGAGCTGTGGCTCAAAGTGATAGGGCAATAACCTTGAGCAAAACAGCTCAGGAACAGCACCCAGGCCCTGAGTTCAAGCCCATGACCAACAAAACAACAAACTGCCATCCTGTTTTCCAAAATGACTTTACATTGGTACCTTACCCATCAACATTACGAAAGAATTTTGCCTGCTCCATATTCTTCCTAGTACTTGGTATGATCAATATTTTTTATTTTAGCCATAATGGTAGAAGTCAATGATATATTATTGTATATGATATATTATTCTCATAGAACCACAGTATATGTCTAAAAGAAAAAGTGCTAGTGTACTTGTAGAGAATGGGATATATAGTTTGTTTATTTTTTGGTCGGTTGTGGGGCTTGAGCTCAGACCTGGGCACTGTCCCCAAGCTCTTTTGCTCAAGGCTAACACTCTATCACTTTGAACCACAGTGTCACTTCTGGTTTTTGAATGGTTAATTGGAGATAAGAGTCTCAAGGGACTTTTCTGTCTGAGCAGACTTTGAACCGCAATCCTCAGATCTCAGCTTCCTGAGTAGCTAGGAGCCTACAGCCATGAGCCACTGTTACCCTACTATTTAAATTTTTGTTGGCATAATTTAACCTAACTTACTTATTTACTTATCCTTCATTTTGCAACCTTTTTTCTAATTTCAAAATAAAAAGATATCTCTAGGAAAGAAATTTTGTGCATCAAGATGTTAAAAGAATGAGATTATTTTATAACACAGAAACTCATTTGTTCCTTTCCAAACTATAGTAGGTATACTAATGCCACACATATCGTCCAAGTGAGCAAAAAAAAATGTCCTTTGATACTTACACAATAGATAGCTGAGTATAACCCCAGGAATATAACTTCCCAAGATTGTAAAAAAAGTACACACACTGCATACCAGGAGACAAAACTGGAAGTAACAGAAATGATACAGACCAGTTATACACAACATGAGGAAATCCGAGAGCACACATTTACTCACACTCAATTACTTTCCTACATAAAATCATTCCTTCAAGCAGCACGCTTTGCACTGAGGATGTTTATTAATTCTTAATTCACCTTGACACTTAGTAATAAGCATTTGGAGGGCAGAAGAGCTTGTTTCTGGCCCCAAGAGAAATGACTTCCCGTGCCATGCCTGTGACTTCTGTTGCTGGGCAGAAGACTACTCTCCTCATTGAATAAAAACAATGCAGCCAGATCAGCTAATCTGAAATTTCGAACCACCATGGTAAGTCCACTAAAATTCATAAGCACAGCAAAACAGAAATCAGAGGCATCTATACCAATCATAATTTGCACAGCTGGTAAGTTCTGGCATAAATCTGGGAACACTATAATCCTCCTCCCTAACTATACTCAGTCACTTCCAGGTCACCTAGAAACCAATGCAAAGGAAATACCTCCAGTGAAGTGTGATTATTATTTTTTGTTTTGGTCGGTCGTGGGGCTTGAACTCTGGGCTTGGGCACTGTTCCTGTGCTCTTCAGCTCCAGGCGAGTGCTCTACCGCTTGAGCTACAGCACCACTTCTGGTTTTCTAGTGATTTATTGGAGATAAGAGTCTCCTGCCTGGGCTGGCTTTGAACCATGATCCTCAGATCTCAGCCTCCTGAGTAGCTAGGATTACAGGTGTGAGCCACCAGCGCCAGGCTTGTGATTATTTTTCTTTGGTCTAGTTTCTTTAAATTCCTTGGTTGTCTTAAGACATTTTAAAACAGCCTACAGTAAAGTCTCCTGATTTCCATTCCGAAGCTCAACCCAGAAGAGCCTCTCCTAGGAGTCTTCACATGAGCTCACGCCCAGTCTGACTCTCCTGTCCTTCTTCACCTTTAAATGGAGGGGTGCAAAACTGCGAAGTGACCAAAGAAATTTCATTAAAGGGCTTACACAATAACTGATTCAGAGGAAGAACAAGGAGACTATATTTCAGGTTTGCTTTTATATTTCATTGGCACAGGGTTAATAAATTAACTCACTGAAAGAATGAATGAACTTATGGAGCTAAAGTTCTTACAGAAATACCAAGTCCTTTGGAATCTTAGAACTGAAATGAAAAAGGAGGAAAAGGCCACAGAAATCAAAAGAATAAACAGTTTGAATGAATAGTTCATAAATGCAGGATTGCAACCAGAATTTTATTTTGCAAAGGATTTTTTATAATCATCTAGATTTGTTAGTTTCAGCCTCGTCAGCTAATGTATCTGAACACATTCATCAATGCAGAAGTGTCAAGTTTAGAATCTCCCCCAAAATACATTGAATCACTTCAGTGATTAAGAGGTGTCAAAAATCTGTCTCCCCCACTCCCTCCACCACCACATGGACTTGACATCTGTCAAGATTAAAAATGAGGGCTGGGAAGGTGGCTCGGTGGTAGAGCGCTTGCCTTGCATGCATGAGGCCCTGGGTTCGATTCCTCAGCCCCACATAAGCAAAAAGAAAAAAGCCGGAAGTGGCGCT
>NW_012267237.1:10929253-10930612 GCF_000151885.1 Dipodomys ordii
GCCCTGGGCGCTGTCCCTCAGCTCTTCAGCTCAAGGCTAGCGCTCTACCACTTGAGCCACAGTGCCACTTCCAGCTTTTTTCTTTTTGCTTATGTGGGGCTGAGGAATCGAACCCAGGGCCTCGAGCATGCAAGGCAAGCGCTCTACCACTGAGCCACCTTCCCAGCCCCCTACTCATGAGGCTAAGAGCTAAGGATCGAGGATTGTAGTTTGAAGCCATCCCAGGCAGAAAAGTGAAATGTGGAGGTGTGACTCAGCCTTGAGCAAAACAAAACAAAAAACAAGGAACAGCACCTAGACCTTGAGTTCAAGCCACAATATAGCACCAGAAGAAAAAAAAGAGTAATTAACAATATGGTTCCTAATTCTGCTCTTTAGAGATTACATCCATTGCACTGGGTCCAATTATATACAACCTACACAGACTAAATTACTGAGTGTTTCCAACGTTCTTTATTAAGAAGACCAATTCAAATTTAGTCTGTTTGGAGAATCCTTTGTCAGTCTTTGAGATAAAAGGCGGGGAGGGGTGGGGGGCGGGGAATATAAGTAGGATAAAACAGGATTGGCCATCACACATGGACGTAGCAGGATGCTGGGCTATTTAATCTTTGAAGCATACGTCTGTTATTTCTCTTCATACATACATCAGTGGCTAAGTGACATCACCAGAGGCGTTCGAAGGAACAGAATCACAGGAAAGGGATCAAGGGACCACACCCTGACCAGCCACAGAGCAAAGTGAGTCTCCTGGCGATGTCCCAGTGCTGTCTGCGCCTGCCAAGGGCCCTACCAAAAGCAGATTTGGGTAATCCGCCACCTGGGAATTAATGTATTAATGTAGAATCACACAGTGCACTACTCAATAGCAGCATGCGGGAAGCTGAGCTGGGATTATCTGGGGGGCACGTTCAAAGGGGAGGACGGTGGGAGCTTATGTTCCCCAAGTGCTGTCAGGAACCTGGAGATCATTTCTAATGAGGTGAGGGGTGTGGTAAACTGCTGAGCCACACTGCGGGGGTCACACAGCACAGGGGGTGAAGCATGGCCTCCCACCTCCCCCCAACCCTCTCCCTCTCGCCCCCACCCCTCTCCTGCAGGGGCACTGTTTACTAGACTTACTTTCTGATGCCTCTTTGTTTGCTACACCAGCAAAACAGCATGCATAAACACATAGAGATAATAAGTAATTATTGCACTTTCTGCTTATACTCTATACTTTGGTTACTTAAACTAGATAAAACCATCATCAGGAATATAAACAAGGGCTGGGAAGGTGGCTCAGTGGTAGAGTGCTTGCCTTGCATGCATGAGGCCCTGGGTTCGATTCCTCAGCACCACATAAGCAAAAAGAAAACA
>NW_012267237.1:10930662-10938514 GCF_000151885.1 Dipodomys ordii
CTTGCATGCATGAGGCCCTGGGTTCGATTCCTCAGCCCCACATAAGCAAAAAGAAAAAAGCCGGAAGTGGCGCTGTGGCTCAAGTGGTAGAGCGCTAGCTTTGAGCTGAAGAGCTGAGGGACAGAGCCCAGGCCCAGAGTTCAGGCCCCACAACCAGACCCTCCCCCCAAAAAAAGATTAAAAATGACCTTGAGTCGCTTTTGCCTGTAGGCCTAGCTACTCGGGAGGAAGAGATCAGAAGGGTCTCTTCAATGCCAGCCTAGGGAGGGAAAAGATCCTGTCTCAACAAGCAATCCAGGCATGGTGTGCTTCTCGGTAAGCCTAGTACGTGGGGTGCTCAGGTAGGAGGACTGTGATCTGAGGATGACCACAGCAAAAATCATGAAACCTTATCTGAAAAAAATAACTAAAACAGAAAGGGCTGGGGATGTGACTCAAGTATTAGGGTGCTTGCTTAGTCAGTGCAAGTCCCCAGGTTCATCAAGTTATAGGTACAATGGCAGGGATCTCAGATGTGGATATTTCCAGCTCTTGGTTCCAACCAGATGGAGATTTACATTTCTAGGCAGCAGTGGAATGGACATGGTCTTCTTTGCACCCAAATCATCAGGCATGCTGGGCTGAGGTGGAGAGGCTCCTGCACGTGCAGGGCAAGCGAGTGCGCGCCTCCATGCATCCCACGCCTGTCTCTTGAGACTTTCGTCTTGATTGGGAATGCAGACTTGCCATCAGTGTTTTTGCCAGCAACTGAATTGTTTTATTTTGCTTTGTTTTAGATTTTGTAGTCCAGGCTGAGCTCAAATTCACAATGCTCCTGCCTCAGCTTCCTGAGTGCTGGCACCTCTAGGTGGTGAATTTTCTGAAATAAATCATGCCAGAATCTCCACTTTTTAGACTGAAAGTGGGATTGTTACCTCTGAAAGCAGAAGCAGAGGGCTATGTATTTATTTACCTCCCTCCGACTTCAAACCTTACTAAATATAATAACTGACATTTTTAATCAGATATTTTTCTTCCTTTTTAGTCTGGCTGATAAAGCCAATCATCATTCATTCTAATTAATAAGCTAACTCAGTTTGCATAAAACCTAAAACCAATACAATTCCAAAACACGAGGCAACAGACTACTGCTCACTTGTTAAGATCTTTGTTGATAATAACTTTCATAGCATACATTCCTAGTACATTCAGAATTGGAGAACCTTTCCAAGCCAAAAGAGGTTAGAGTTCATTTGTTCTCAAGTATACTCTGCATTTTAAAACACACTCCCTCCATTGGAAAACTTACCTTGCCAGGGCTCTGCTGTTTAAAAAGAGACATTTCTTGAAGAAATAGGCTGAAATTCATCCATGATTCTGCAATACAGTGGCTGAGTCTGGGTCTTTCATCTGGTTTGGCATTGATAACTTCCCAGCTAAATAGAGAAAAAGAAAACAAAGTCTAAGTTGAACCTTAGAAGATTCATTCAGATCATCCTCTACTGTTGGTCTCACTTTGTAAAAGCTCTGTGGATTCAGAGTTGAACCAGTAAGATACATAACTCAAGAATCTCCAATGCCTGTCTTCTTTGCTGGATGGTGAATTTGATTGCTTATCCTTGGGAGTGGGGGGAAGGGTGAAAAAGACCAGCAGTGGAGCTCACTGGACGCTGATGAAAGTGAACTGTAACAACTCTTGGACGGCGACGGGAGGGAGGGACTGCGAGAGGGAGGGAGCAGAAGACGCTCTTTGAAAGGACATTACTCACTGCCTGACTCATGTAATTGTAATCCCTCAGGTGCCAACAGATACAAGTAGCTACACAATGAAATATCTGATTACAACGCAACAGGAAAACACTGGGCCAAAGTCAGGGTTGGAGCTTCGGGTGTCTTCTCTGAAGGAGTCATTTTTGAGCTCAAGTCTGGAATGGATCAGCAGCTCACTCCTAAGCCTGAGAGACTGGGGATGAAAAAGCTAAAAGTGCTACCCTATTAGCCCCATGTGGAGCCAGCACAGTGAACTGGAAGAGCAATGACAAGGCTCAGCGACTATGCCTTGTAGGACTTACAAACAAAAAAACAAACAACTTTTTAAACTGGAGGGATTTTTTTTAATTCAAGCATTAAATCAAAATAACTATTCAACCACTTACTTTCAATATAATATACATAGCAGTTGCTTGTCAAACTCAATGTCATCTCCTGCTACCCCTTATTTTTCTCAAGTATCTTTTCCCAGCCATCACCTGGAATGTGTGGAGGGCGATGCAATGTCAGGCAAGGTGCTTTTTTCCATGCCTTCACTTTTCCAGGAGAACCCCAGCAAGCTAAAAACTAGAAACAGTCACTCCAGGAAGAAGACATATACAGATGCAGGCCATTCCCTAAA
Organism: Dipodomys ordii; assembly: GCF_000151885.1. NCBI lineage: Eukaryota > Metazoa > Chordata > Mammalia > Rodentia > Heteromyidae > Dipodomys > Dipodomys ordii. The sequence goes on from NW_012267237.1 coordinate 10,933,034, forward strand.
CTGATAACAACATCAAGCATAAACGATACCAAGCTGAAATTCTGCTTTTACAATCCTAGCTCATAAAAATACCCCAATTCAGCCAGCTACCAGCAGCTCACAGTAATCCTAGCTACTTAGAATGTTGGGATCTGAGGAGCACAGCTCAAAGCCACTTTGAGCAAGAAGGTCTGTGAGTCTCTTATCTCCAATACTGGAAGTGGCACTGTGACTTAAAGTTAGCCTTGAGCTCACATATTTGCGTGTGTGTTTGTATGTGTGTGTGTGTGTGTGTCTGTTGTTCTATTTAATAATGCCCTAAATTGGAACAGAGCCTATTCTGATGCTAAATGAGCTCTGTAGAGACAATAATAACTAAAAGAGATTTGTAGAGAGCACAGTTTAATAACAAAGCTTTTTTTCACATTTAAGAGTTTTACCTATTTTCTACAGTAGACATCAGAGTTGGATATTGTCCATTACTTTATTCATTTATTTAATACAAGGTGACCAAAGTTTCCCCTTGTGTCCTGCATTATGATAAATATGCCAAGCATTGCTTGAAAAGTACCACTTGAAAAAGTACCACTACCCTCTAACTGCATCTCTAGATATTACGAGTTGCTAGGAAGAAGAAACCAAAGAATAACTTGTGATTATTTTTCATAAAAAGCACTTACGTTAAATTTCTTCCCTTTGGAACAAATTCATGTAACCAGTTCGGTGTGTGCCCGTAATCCTAGCTCCTGAGAGAGTGAGGCCGGGGTGTGATGGCCACTCTTGTCCTCCCAGCCACTTGGGAAGCAGAGATTGGGAGAATTATTGTTTGAGGCCAACTAGGCTAAAAAAAAGTTAGTGAAACCTCATCTCAACCAATAAGCTGAGTGCTGTGGAACACGCTTGTTATCCCTACTACATGAGGCATAAAGAGGGGCTCAACATCCAAGACTGACCCAGGATACAAACTTGAGATTCCACTTAAAAAATAACTACAGTAGAAAGGACTGAGGACTTGGCTAAAGTACTACAGTGCCTGCCTAGCAATCACGAGGGCCTGTGTTCAAACTCCAGCCATGGGATAGGTTTTTTTTAAATAGTAAGTTCCATTGTTACATTTATACTAATATAATAACCAATAGTTCTTATTGATACTTAAGCATAAATGAGAAATGCCGAGGAGAAGGATTGGGATTGGGGGGGAGGGGGGAGGCTGGGAAGGGATGTGAAGGGTAAACAAAGGAGGAAGCTGCAATGCTTGGTGAGAAATGTACGCATTATCCTGCCCGTGCAATTGTAACCCCTCTGTACAGTATGTTTACAAATAAAACAAAATTAAATTAAAAAAAATGAGAAATGCCGTATGTACAACTTGAACATATCTAACCAAGTAAGTTCTGGAGAGTAATCAATATTTGGGGTAAGAGTAAATGTGCTAAGGGAAATTTAGTAGGATTGATTGATTTTCAGTACTGAGGACTGAAACCAGGACCCTGCACTTATACTAGGCAAGTAATCGTGTGAGCTATACCCCAGCCCTGAGAACCTATGATTTACAAAGAAATCCTGTGTTCCAAGATGAAGAATGGATATCACTCTACAACTTCAAATGAGACACATACCCAAAAGACTTGCTCTCTAGGGGTCTGAATGAAAGTTGAAATTTGCCCAGTAGTCATTTCAGAATAGGAACTATAGGAACACACATTCCTATAGCCTACAGCATAGACTGTGCGTCTACCCTACCCTACTATCACTGCAGTTCAATTTGGATACCAGACACTGACATAATTTTGGAATTGAATATGACCCTTGATGCTCACTTTTCAGGGTCTGTTATTTTATGGGTGAAGATCATGAAACCCACCCTAGTTTTCTCAGCTAGCTTGAGACAGATCATTCCTGATTTCCGATACAGTTCTATTCACGTTGAACCACGTGCCTTCATCAGATGAATACAGTTAGCGGTATTCTTTAAAGACACCATGTTGTTGTTAGAATGGGAACACTCCACGTCCTTCCTGCCCCTGGCTGGAGTGAGGAGGATGAGCCGTGATTCACCAGTGCCGTTGTGGCATCATGTGAGGCCAGACCTTTCCAGGAACACAGAGCACGTCATGGGCAGAATCTAAAAACTCAGCGGAAACTAAGCCCCAGGCCTGGTGCTTGGTAGATGTGTAATACAAGTGACGTGTGCAAAGGCTTGCTCCATAACAAAACTCTAGGTTTTCCTAGACAGAACCGGAGAAAGGATAACCTGTGAATACTGGACAAGGTTTGGGCAACAGATCTTTTCCGTGGTGTGTGGCTGTCTTCCCACCAGGCTTGGCACAAAGCGTAACACAAAGTAAGGCCCAACTAACAAAGATGGGAAATAGACCTTGCCTTTCAAAACAGTTCTTTCTTCTTCTTTTCTTTTTGTTGGTCCTGGGCTTGGACTCAGGGCCTGGGCACTCCTTTGCTCAAGGCTAGTGCTCCACCACTTTGAGCCACACCTCCACTTCCCATTTTCTGGTGGTTAATTGGAGATAAGAGTCTCACAGATTTTCCTGCCTGGGATAACTTTGAACTGAGAGCTTCAGATCTCAACCTCCTAAGTAGCTAGCCACACATGAGCCACTGGCACCCAGTGTTTTAACCAGTTCTTAACCAAAAAGTAAAAGTATGACTGAAGGTCATCTATAAAGGAAAAAAAAATGGCTTTATTCCTGAGATTTCCTTCTTTGTTTCAGAGGGAATGTGCGGTTTCAGAGTTCATGGGGAATAAGGCCCTTCGGTTCATCCTTCCCTGCATCCTCTCCACTGTCTTTGCTAGCCAGTGCCCCTGCTCGGCACTCAGGCACAGCTGGTGACCAGCATGTCCACCTTGCTGTGACCACCTGCATCGCGGTGCAGCAGCCCAAGTGGCTCCCTGGGAGAGGTCACTGAGTCGCAGACCCCGGCAAGGCCAGGCCAGTTTCCACATGGCCTGTGACCCTGAATCTACAGGCACAGATGCTTCCCGCACAAGCTCCAGTGAATGCTGCTTGGTTACCTTCCCTCTTAGGAAGTCAATCAGGTGCGCTTGAGAAAGGACATTCTGCAGTCAAGGTAAGTAATTATTTACCAAAGAATGCTATGCCAAGACAGAGTTCCTTCTGGGCAGCTGACGAATGGCTGGCCTCCCCGTGGGCAACTCTTGGGGACCTTGGGGATCGAGGGGACCTTGCTATCTGCAGGGAGTCACCCTGGCTCTTGGGGGAGAACTTCAAATCAGAATTCTTTCTGCCTCCATATCCATGTTAGAATACATCGACTTATGCACATGAGGTGCGGACTCACAAGTGAGGCCTCTGTGGAGTCCCTAACGCTGGGAATGTGACACCCCCGCTACTGCTGCGGCAGTGCCTGAGCCTCGGCCGGGAGAGTCTGTTAGACACGCCAGGGTGACGCGCAGAAATCTCCCTCATTCACAAGAGACCCAGATTACTGAGGCATCCGTTCTTAGCCAAATCACTATCAGAAGTCAGGTGCCAGTTGCTCATGCCTATCATTCTAATTGCTCAAGAAGCTGACATCTGAGGATCCTAGTTCAAAGTCAGCTCAGAAGACAAACCCACCACCAAAAAGCCCTAAGTAGAAGTCTGACTCAAGTGGTAGAGCACCAGCCTTGAGCAAAAAGGCCAAGTGTAGCTATTAGGCCCTGAGTTCAAGCCCTAGGACTGGCACAAGAAAAACAAAAGGAAGAAAGAAATATCTGACAGAACGCTACACGGGATTCCTATTTCATGAGTAAAGAAGAGGGAGATTGCTGTTTCTGGACAAGACAGTATGTGAGGGACATGATTTACCTTCCCACCTGAAACAATCAAACCATAAAAAGAAAAATACAAGGTGGGCACCGATGGCTCACGCCTGTCATCCTAGCTACTCAGGAAGCTGAAATCTGAGGATCACGGGTCAAAGCCAGCCTGGGCAGGAAAGTCTGTGAGATTCTTATCTTCAATAAGCCACCAAAAAACTAGAAGTAGTGCTGTGGCTCAAGTGGTAGAGTGCTATCCTTGAGCTGAAGAGCTGAGAGACAGCGCCCAGGCCCAGAGTTCAGGCCCCACGACCAACAACAGGAACAACAACAACAACAAAAAATAATTATTTCCAAGGCCTTGGTCTTTAGACAAAGGAAGACAGTGCCCCACCACCAGGAAATCAAGGAAGGCGTGGGGATTGCCCCGCTGCTGCCTTGAGGGTTGACAGGCCTCAGAGCTAGCCTGCTGCCTCCTGAGTTAGGATACCAAACTGCCTGCACTGCCAACCCGCGTGCGGGAAAGTAGAGTGCTACAAAGAGGGAGTGCCAGGAGCACAGGACAGTACCAGCCTGGGGCTTGTGGCTCACGCCTGTAATCTTAGCTACATAGGACACACTGAGATCTGAGGGTGGCGGTTCAAAGCCAGCCCAAGCAGAAAAGGCTATGGGGCTTGTCTCCAATAAACTACTCAGAAAAAAAAAAAATGATGCTGGGGCTCAAGTGGTAGAGCACTAGCCATGAGCACAAAGAGGCTCGGGGACAACACCCAGGCCCTGAGTTCAAGCCCCAGGACAAAAAAGTCAAAAAGGGAAAAGAAAGTACTGGACATTTAACCAGGGTGTGCCTGGAGCCCTCAGTTGAAGACCTCAGTTGAAGGGCACACGTGTGTAAGAAACGAGGCCAGAAAAGAGACATTAGGAAAGATGAGAAGGAACAGTGTTGGTTGCTAGTAACGATTCCGGGTCCTGCTAACTAGACTGGAAAAAACTCAAAATCCATAGACACTGGCAGAGTTCTCAAAAAGATTTTGCCTCAACACCAGATATTAACAGTAAACTAGACATGCTCTGGTCTTGGGTTACAAGTCCTCAAAGCAGGCCTCCAATGGGTCAAACTGACTTGAAGTTGCTCAAATCAGGAAAACAGAGAGGCAGGCTTTGTTAGGATCCCAAACAACTCAGTCAAACTGGGATCTGAATGATTTTACATATCCATCTTTATGTGTATATTCTAAGTTATCATGTATCTTTTTTCCCCTTCAAAACTAGAGTTAACAAAAGCTATGTCTAAATAATATAAAAATGATATAGTTCTGTGTAGTTTAATGGCTACACAGACAGAATGTCATTTCAGCATGCAGTACCTAGTAATATCCAGTAGGGGGTTCTGTGAGACTAAGAAATGCAACACTCCTTAAAAATAGATGTCATTCAGAGAGGACATGTGATTGGCCCTGGAGCTCTCCTTCACTCAATGAGCACTAGGAAAGGTGGCGCTCAAACAAATGAATCTTGGTATAGGAATAGCAGTGTCCTTGGTGTCTGTCACTTTGCCTCTGTTCATGTAAATAAATAGACACCAACAGCAGGCTGTCCGACCATTACTGGCGCTAAAGACTTAGTGATGAAACCTTACTTCATTGTTGGTGGGAATGTAAACTTGTTCAACCACTTTGGAAAGCAGTATGGAGGTTCCTCAAAAGACTTCACATAGAGCTCCC
>NW_012267237.1:10943009-10968333 GCF_000151885.1 Dipodomys ordii
GCTAGCCTTGAGCTGAAGAGCTGAGGGACAGCGCCCAGGCCCAGAGTTCAGGCCCCACGACCGGACCCAAAAAAAAAAAAAAAACTCTAAACATAGAACTACCCTATGATCCAGAAATAACCCTCTTCAGCATTTATACAAAAGACTACAAGTCAGGATACTGTAAAGGCACCTGAACACTCATATTCACTGCTGTGCTTTTCACCGTAGCCAAGCTATGGAACCAGCCCAGATGCAATTCAATGGATAAATGGATCAAGCAAAATATATACACACATACATATACACATACATATACATACATCATATACACATACACAATGGAATTTTACTAACCCATTAGAAAGAAGGCTAATAACATATCATTCAGATGGACTTGGAAAATATTAAGTAAAACAGTTCAGGCTCAAAAACAAAAGGCACATATTTTCTTTTATATATAGAAGTTAGATTCAAATTAAAAACATATACAGGGCCATATGACTGTATACACAAAAAATAGACTAAAGTATGGTATACACAGAAGAGGATTCCAATAGTGTAGCTCCTTTGAACAACTGATTTACAGTTCAACAAAATGACTACAAGAAAGCTGAAAAACATTTTGTCAGACATGTTTTAAAGTCAAGGGGAGAGGGGGCAGACGAGTGGAGAGTAGAAAGGTGAGCACATAGTGTCGTAATATTCAATGTACACATGTGAAAATGGAACCGAGTAACTTGAGGGACTGGGTGGTGTTAGGAGAGATGGGAGAGAAGGAAGGAAGGGTGATAATGGTCAAGGTGCACTGTACTCACAAACTGACATGTTGAATTGGACCCCTTAGTACAATTACTTAGAGATCATTTAAAAAATAAAGATCCTCTAGTAAAATCAAGTATAACTGATCTACCTCAATCATTTACTTTTTCTGAGTAAGAAACATCTAGAACCACATGAATAGAACTACTAGAGAATAGCCCTTAAGTGGGCCTTGACATCCAAGGCAAGACTTGCTTGCATCTGGCCAGCAGAATGATCATGTGGTACCACACATATTATACCTGGCACTCCACAGTGCTAGGTGAGAGTCACCAAGGTTGTGAGTCTTCAGACTGTGGACACAGCCAAAAGGAAGCCAGCGGGCCAGTTGGTCAAAAAGAAACACTATCCAGGGGTAATCACAACAACAACTGGTATGAAGAGATATACAGATAAACATAACTGATTCATAAGCACACAACTCCAATGGTGCAAGTAGATATGTAATAGATGAGGAGTGAGCAAACATTTTCTGTAAAAGGCCAGCTTTACTGGCCATATACAGGTCTCTGTTTTCAATGCGAAGGCAGCCACTGACAATATAAAAATGAAAGAGCTTGCTTGTGGCCCAATAAAACTTGATTTACAAATCAGGTTGCAGGCATTATTTACCATAGCTAAGATATGAAACCAACCCAGATGCCCGTCAGTAGATGAATGGATCAAGAAAATATGGTGTGTGTGTGTATGTATGTATACACACACACACACACACACACACACACACACACACACACACAGGAATTCTATGCCTACATCAAAAAAATGACATTGCCTCATTTGTTAGGAAATGGAAAGACTTGGAAAAAATTATATTAAGTAAAGGAAGCCAGGCCCAAAGAAACATAGGTCCCATGGTTTCCCTCATTTGAAATAACTAGTATATGTCTGAGACAAGTAGAAAAGGTCAGATAAGTTGATGTTAGGTGAAATGAACCCCAAGATAAGGATTCAAATTTTTTTTTCTTTCTTGCAATTGTTTCTAACATATTTATGATTTCTTTGTTGCTTTGTATGTCCCTCTACTACGGTATAACCCCTGTTTTCACTATATTTAATGTTGGTATAATTTGTGGAGGGGAAGGGAAAAAACAAATTGTTTAGATAGGGATACAGGTGGACCCATTGCAACAATGAGATATACAAGAAGTTATATCAAAAAACAAACTTTACAACTTTGGCTGGGGGGGAGTGGGCAGGAGGACCTCCATTTTCCAGATGACCAGCACACACAGTCAAGAGGAGGCAACCCCAAATTCTTTGCAGCCACAAGCTACCAGCTACCCAGGTCTGGTCTTTTCCAGAAGAAACCATGTTCTTCAGAAGTCAGGTGCAAAATTGTCCTTCCTTCAAACTAGGCGCTGGTGGCTCACGCCTGTAATCCTAGCTACTTCGGAAGCTGAGATCTAAGGACCACAGTTTGAAGCCAGTCTGAGCAGGCAAGTCCATGAGACTCTTATCTCCAGTCAACCACGAGAAAACCAGAAGTGGCCTCATGGCTCAAAGTGGTAGCTCTATGTCAGTGCCCAGGCCCTGAGTTCAAAAGCTACACTGGCAAAAAAAAAAAAAAGTCATCCTTCAATTAACAATAAGTGAAATGTATGTATGTAGGCTCTCATCGTAGTATTGGCAAAGCCGCTCTGCCGACCTGACTTGTAAAAAGCAGTCTTCCCTCTGATCTTAAAATAGACTTTGTGTTAGAAGTGTCTTGGCTTTAGCAAGGAGGCACATAGCAAGGTGCTCCTGGGAAATAATCTCAAGGTCCTAATGATGAGAACACGAGTCACTAATGAGGGGGTAGAAAGGCCAAGTGTCCATCAAGACCACTGGGCACCAACGTCGTGCGCCAAGGCCTATCTAAACACAAGGGAAGGAAGATGATCACCTCAGCCCTGGTCCTCACTCCTGCATCCTCCCCTCCCATGGGAGGGCATGTAACATGTCCTAGCACTCTTTCCAGAAACTTCCTCACAAGGCCTCATGATTCTTATCATAGCTTCAGGCACTATTTCCAGTTGTCATGGGGCCACTAAGCCATGGGACACCAAACCCTCCACACTTGCCTCATGGGACACACCAGCGTCCGGCTTTCCCCCCAACCGTGCCCGAACAAGGGATTATCAGTCACTTCCTCCATCGCTCCTGCCAGTGTTTGTTGTCTCTTGGCTTTACTAGGCAAAGTTCTTCTTGTGTCAGCAAGCAAGTCAATTAATCCTAGGGTTACAATTCCTCTGTGAATACGTACATTTTGCAACAAAATGTATATCTCAAAATCTTTCATAGTGCAAACAAATATTCTCCTCAAAGCAAGTCTTGACACAATCCCAGCATGGAGAAAAAGACTGAAGAATCTGTGTTTTATTTACTGCAATGGTAGAGCTTGGACCACCCAAGCTGCTTCAGAAATGCTGGCTTTGTTTCTGTGTGTGTGTGTGTGTGTGTGTGTGTGTGTGTGTGTGTGTGTGCGCGCGCACGCGCACGTGAGCGTGCATAGGCACCAGTTCTGGAGCTTCAATACAGGGCCTGTTCGTTAGCTTTTTTGCTTAAGGTCGGTGCTCTACCACTTGAGCTACTGCCCTATCTAGCTTACTGGTGGTTAACAGAAGCTAAGAGTCTCACAGACTTTCCTGGCCTGGCTGCCTTTGAACTACAATCCTGAGATGTCAGTCTCCTGAGTAGCCAGGATGACAAGTGGGAGCCACCAGCGCCTCGCTCAGATTTGATTCTTACATAGAATAATCAAAGCAAGAGAAACCAGTCCTTTCCAAGAAACCTACATCCATCTGTAATCCTCTCATCTTCAAGGATGAAGTTTATCATTTTTCCAAGTATAATTTTAAGATGTCCCAGTGATTGGCAGGTTTGTTATCCTTTAAAAAAAAAAAACAAACCACGAAACAAAACACTTGTTTATAAAGCTTCTAAGTTCAACCAAAACACCGGCGCCAAGTGTCTGTTCCTGGGTCTAATAGTTGTGCACAGCTGCTGCTGCTCTGTCAACGGGGCGGGCAAAGGAGGCCAAGGCGGCCCATCACGCAGTAATTACCGCGTGACACTCGTGAGCCTCCGTGGTGGGGCACAGCCCCACCTCTGGGAGGGCCAGTCTCCACCCACCAAGTACTTGCAAGTTGGGGACAAGGATGCAGCAACTCCCTGTACCTCACTGTTGCCAGGCAGAGAGAACATTCTGGGCTTGGATGGTTTCTATATCAGGCGCTCACCACTGGAGTCCTCCCTCCCCCTCCCAAGGCAACCACCACTACCCCCCCCAACACACACACAACCCTGAAACACCAGTACAGGCCACAGCGCCAAAGCTTTAATAGCCCTGGCTGGTATTTCCCCACTCCGTGGCAATTACTTACCAGGACAGGCCAACGCTTAAAAAATGAAGCTAAAGTGAGGAAGGGCGTGGCTGCGCGTGGAGACTGGAAGCCTCCTTCAAAGCTTCTTTTCATCTCTATGGAAAGGGCTAATTGGTCCATGAGGAACAAACGCCACCTCTGTCCTCTTCGCCCTCAGCTTCCCCGTGTCCCCGGGGGCAGCTGGGACACCCCCGGCCCCCTGGTTTCCCAACTTGGCCATCAGGACACGGTGTGACCTAGATGGCTTGTAAGACAAGGCATTGCCACATTTGGGGCTGGCCTTTGCCTTGTCACGCTGGAATTCAGAGCCTGGAGGTGCCATGATCTGAGAAGGAAGCTCACTGGTGGGAGGGCCTGAGGAGAGGCGGAGAGCGCTTAGAGAGAAGAGTGGGTACAGATTCTACGGCAAGCAGCAAGATGAGAGAGAAGAAAACAATGCACACAGGGCCTACGGGCCTGAGCTGTCCCGCCTGCGTCCATCTCCCGCACAGGAGCCGTGGGCGAGGCCAAAGAACCAGAACCGGCCCGGTATTCCCTCCTGAGGTCACTGTCATTTCCCCACTCAGGGTTTCCTGGAGGTTTCACAAGACTGGCTGAAAAAAAAAAAAGTCCAATTTTCTAATTGCCTCTGCCTGAAGGTCCTTCCTCTGTGTTTTGTCTGGCTCTTGTTATATATTAAGAACGAAACATGAGCCAGAAACAAACTAAAATAAAACCCTTAGATTTTAGCTGAAAGAGAAGTCTGATGGGTAAAGAAAACAATGATTCTTCAAAGCACCCTCTAAGCATCGCATGCTATGTCCTACTTTGCCAACAGCACACAATGAAAGGGCTGCGTTCTCTCCCACCCCCACCCCTTCCCTGACCTCTAGAACCAAGTCCTTTTTGGTTGCTTCATCTAAAAGCTAGGTGAATGGGGACTCTTCTCTCTCCCCACCTTTCTCTCTGCACTTGTTGCACCCAGCCAATGTGTATGACATACAAAGTCGGGCTCCATCATCAGTATGTGACCCAGAACCAGGGCCCGAACTGCCATCAGTTTAGCTGGATGCCAGAGGACAGTATGGAAGGGTTATCCTATAAGAGAATGGGGTAAAGGACCCTAAGGGAATGAATATAACAAAGCTATGCAGAAGCAGAGCATTCATTACAGACAGGGCTGAACCTATGCTAGAGGGAAGCGGAAGTTCTGCTTAAAGGGGTGTTGGTAACCTCAGAGGTGTTTCCTGGAACTAAGGCCCTGTAGATACTGAGGGATAATTATGCCTTCACTCACTCAATACACTGCAGATTTCCCAACAGCTTAATAAGACACAGAAGTGTCACTATTAAGATTCAAAGTGCCCATAAAGTAAAACCAAAGCAGTGGCACCAGAGACGTGGGTGTGGTCTAAGACTGCAAGTCCTCTCGTGGGTTCTCATCTCCCTGCATGACACACTGAGAAGCCTTTGGAAGGACATGGCTCACGTAGCTCCACAGCCACCAATTCAACCAACCTGGGGGAAAAGAAGTGAGGTCTGTGTGGTACATGACAGACTTCTTGACCTTATTCCCTAAACAGTGCAGAAGGCCAACTCTTTACATAGTACTTACATAGCAGGAGATAGAGCCAGTACCCCCGAGGTGATTGAAAGCATAGGAGGGGACTGTGTGGACTCTGTGCAAACACTCTGCCCCGAGCCCTTATGAAGCTATGCTTCCATTCACTAACACAATCTGTGGCATAACACAGGACTTGAAGCCATCCCTGGGAAGGTTAAAGCAAGGAGGACCAAACAAGCACCCCTCTTAGCCCTAAACACAGTCTAAAGCAGAGGGACTCAGACACTGAGAGCTCTCCTACAATACAGATATGCACAAGAATTATACCAGGAATAGCTTCATTCAAAAGTGACTTAGGAAAATATGTCATTTACATATTGTGTTTTGCTTCTGAGAACGTAACAATGAGCCTTTCACTAAATAGTGTTATCATTTTTAATCTATAAAACAAACCTGTAGGACAGGTATTATTAGCCTCCTTTATTACTGATAACAAAATGAAATTCAGAAAAGTACCTTGCCCCAGGCTACCCAGTGACAGCCAGGATCAAAAACAGCTTGGCATTATTCCAGAGCCCAGGAGAGAGGCTATCTGGAGAATGGGTCAGTGCTTAACACATTGCATTTACAAGCTGATCTGATGAATGGTAACTCCTTTGTCCAACTATGGAAAAGTAATTTGTAAACATTGTACATACTAAGACTCCGTGTAAGTGAGCTTATTCATCAAGTGGGGCCACTGGGGTGCAGAGGGGTTAGAGCTGCCGTCGTCTGTGGCCTGCGACTGTTCACAGAGCAGGAAAGGGAGCTAGGTGCTAAGTTTCACCACAGATACCTTTTCCACTGATCACTGACATACAAGAATGCAGAGAGAGCCCCCAAATTCTCTGACAATCTTCCCAGGGAAAGATGGGCCACCAATAGAACATGGTGGAAGGGGCTTTGGGAGACTCTGGACACAGGTCTCAAGCACTGGCAGTCTATCCTTCCCTTCCTTGATCCTGTGTTCCTTTAATTTAAAAAAAAAACTGCTGTGTTCTGCCCCCATCTCATTTATAAATGGCATGATCCTTTTCATTTCAACAAGGAATGGACAGCACAAGGAGGCAGGCATTTAGACACCACTGAGAAACACTTATGAGAGAAAAAAATCATGTATACATATGCTTACTGAAACTGTCAAACAATTAGATCTAAGAGAAACTAAAAGATAATTTTGATTTTGTTTTAGGTATTAAGATTACAGCTGGGTAGCTGTGGCTCATACTTGTAGTCCTAACTATGGAGGAAGCTGAGATCAGGAGGATTGTGGTTTCATGCCAATCTAGCAAAAAAAAAAAAAAATTCTCAAGACCTCAGGTCAATAGAAAAGGGTAGGCATGGTGGTTTCCACCTGTCGTCGAAGCTATATCAGAAGCATAAATATGAGTATCACAGTCAAGCCTGACCAGAACAAAACTTAAGATGGAATCTGAAAAGTATCCAGGGAAATGAGGGCTGGAGAGGTAGCTCAAGTGGTAAAACACCTGCCTTGAAAATGCGAAGCTGGGCTGGGAAGGTGGCCCAGTGGTAGAGCGCTTACCTTGCATGCATGAGGCCCTGGGTTTGATTCCTCAGCACCACATAAGTAGATAAAAGCCGAAGTGGTGCTGTGGCTCAAGTGGTAGCCTTGAGCTGAAGAGCTGAGGGACAGCGCCCAGGCCCACAGTTCAGCCCTCACGACCAACAACAAAGGGGTGGGGAGCTCAGTAGAATCAGAAATAAAAGGATTATAATTTTTTTATTCTTTTTTACTGATACTACTTTTATCTACTCAAATGAGCATCTACAATATCCTTTATTGTTAATTTTTAGAGGGCTGTTGTTTTTTAAATGTATAAGTTAGCCATGCACCTGTGGCTGATTCCTCTAATTCTAGCTGTTCAGGAGGCAGAAATCTGAAGATCTTGGTTCAAAGGGCCAGCCTCAGCAGACAGTCCGTAAGACTCTTATCTTCAATTAACCATCCAAAGAAGCCAAAAGTGGAGGCTAAGGGACAACGCCCAGGCCATGAGTTCAAGCCCCAGTTTTTGTTTTTAATGAATGAGTAAGTGATGGGACAGGCTCTGGACGCCTCTGGCCTCCAGGCCAGCACAGCATGGAGAAGAAGCCAGACACCCAGCGGACTTGCACGCCCATCTGCCCTACAGAGACCTAAGACCCCCACAATCAGACCCCTGCTTCGCTGTCACCTGGGACAGATCTGTCTGTGACTCACTGCAGAGCTGCTGCAGGCCTGTTTTGGTGTTGCAAACCAAAAAGGCCTTCATGCCCCTCCCAGAGATGGCAGTGGCAGAGAAATCAGCTTCACGGCAGGGGCAGGGCCGGGAGGGGGAAAGCCAGAGACTTGCAGGGAAGCAACAGTTGGGGGAGGGAGGTCCCAAGGAGAGCTAAGTGGCGATTACGATATCTCTCCTGCAGAACAAACTCTCCTGTGACAAGTTCAGATGACATTGTTCTACGTGTTCTTTATCAGGTTCAAATATTAGCCCAGCTGGGTCAAAGCAGGATTTCAAAAGTGATAAATATTTTCCAGGCCCTTTTGACATGTTTTATAACTGTGTGGGAGGGGGTAAGAAAATAAATCATTACTTCTGTCAACAAACCATTGCTGGGCATCAGTGAGGGCTTAGGGATAGATCAGCTAAGAAGATGTAGCACCGTGAAGTTAAACGCTGCCTCTTAATGCCTTCCCCCATCACGTGTACACCAGGGCTGCCTTTGAGGCTCACCAGGAGCCAGCACTTCCGGCCTCCTGTGCCATCTGCAGCAACTTCCGGTGGGTGGCTTGGACTCAGGGTGCGGATTTATCCCATGTGGCTGGGGGGAGGGGGGCTCCAGCCCCTGGCTAGCATACTGCTCCTGCAGGGCCATGTGAGGGAGGGGCTCTTCCCCACTTCCACCTACGCCCAGCCAAGTCACAACTCCCTCATTTCATGGCTTCTGTGGGCTTTGCTTACTTTTCCTCTCAGTAGCTATTTCCAGACCACAGACAGTAGAAAGAACTTCGTGAAACACATAAAAGCTAATACACGGACAGAAGATTTGTGCAAAACTAGATTTCTGTGTAAAAAGGCCTTTCTTTCTTAGATTTTAAAGCAATGGCATTATTAATGAACAGCAACAATGTAAAACTACACCTATCATCCAGCCAAGATGAATTATTTCAACGTCTGGATTAAAGACTATGTTTAAATCGATTTCTTCCTTCCAAGCCTTCTAAGCAAATGTAATGCATTTGCTAAGAACATTTCCCAATACTAAATAGTAGCCCACTGCATTATAAGAGCTTTGTTTTTTTTTAATATTTCCTTTCTTATTGCCAGAAACAAATATATTGATTTCAATCTGAAAATGTAATATCTAGAATGTTCCAGATCTAAAAGTGTTTGAGGGAGAAGCTGATGTGACACGTGGAAACTCACAAGTGATGAGTCACAGTCAAAATGCAGATGCAGAAAGCTATGGAAGTTACTCAGGTTCTGTGGCTACAGTCTAAATGAAACATAACTGAATCTCATGTTTGGACTTGAGGTCCAGCCCCAAGATCTATCGTTCTATGTGTGCAAATAGGCCAAAAGTCTCAAAAGAAATACAACCTGCAAAAACCTCTTCTGGAAAGGAAGAGGACCCAAATACGAGCATTTGGATAAAGGATTCTGAATTGTTTAGGACCAGCTTGCTTCTCCAGAGCAGCAATAACAAAAAGGTCTGAGAGCAGCCGACACTAGTGTTACAAAGCTCCAATTTTAGAGGCCTGGTGGCCTTTCCTAGCAAATTTGTAAGTCATTACCCCCTGACAAGTAATCCCACAGCGGATCACAGGCCAGCCCTGGCAGCTACCCCCTGCTTTGTACCACCACCACCCCAGCCCTCACACACTGAACCCTCACCAGGAACTCTCCCACATTGTCATTTTAAATTATAGCCCTGATGATCAGACTACTCCTGATTTGCTTAGTGCTTTTCCCTATAGTGTCTCTCCCCATGACTACATGGACATAATTATCCACCATCCAAGTGCTTTCAGGGCCAGTATATGCTCGTCTCTCTTTGTGACAGTTAGATAGGTCTGGTCCCACCCACCCAGGCTACCAGGGCTCCTCAGCAGGCTGGCAGGGCTGATGCTCCAAGATGAGGTAGGAAGAGAGTCAGGGCTAGCCCGTGGATGAGGTCTAATAATCTCCCAGTGTTCTTCATCTCCTCTGCCTTCTAGCTGGGGTGTGGTTATTGGACACCCCACCCCCCACCCCAGCACACATGGCTTCCTGCTTGGGTCTCTGTTGTCCTGAGCCTGTTTCAGAATGGCTTCCTTGCCCTCTCCTCCCAAATCTTGACCTTGGAAATGGCATGGAATATTCAGATGTCCTTAGTAAGCAGGTTCATGACTGGGCAAAGGCCAGCACCCGTGGGGAGGGCCTCTCCTGGCCTGCCCATCCCCCTTTGGTGAATTGTACACGAGCTTTGGAGCTGGCCCCAAGTGAGCAGAGGGAGGACACTGGGGCCGCAGGCACACACTCCTGTATGTGATAAGGTCCCTGTCCTGGTGGTTCCACTGATTTTTTTTAAAGACCAACTCAGATTTAGCTGTCCAGAAATTATAGAGCAATCCAGGATGCCAAATTCCACACAGGGACTCAAGTAACATAATAAGCTTTGGTGTGGGATTCAATCAAGACCTGCTGCCACAGAGTTCTTAGAACAAGTTTTGTCAGCAGATTCAGGACTTATTATAGTGATTGCTCTTTTATACACGACACCAAAGGCCTTGTTCAAAGGCATTTATAGTCTCCAGTGTAACAAAAGCAAGCTTCGCTCTCATTTGTAAATATTTTATTTCTAGTCTAGCTCTAAACAACGTTCCCCCATTCCCTGACATGATCTAGGATGCCCTTTTTCTGCACAGATAGAAGAAAAAAATACAGGAGGCAAAGGATAAAACCCTATTAGCTGAAAGTTATCTCATCAAAATTAAAAATGAGAGCTAGGTATGAGGCTCAAGTGACAGAGCACTTAAGTGTGAGGCTCTGAGTTCAAACCCCAGCACAGCCAAATATACAAACTATTAATAAACCAAAAAACAAACAAAGTAGCTTAAATGAGAGGCAGAAGTATGTTACCTCAAAAAAAAGCAAGGATTTTCTCACCTTCCAGCAAACATACAGTCCTTGGTTATTATTATTACTATGTGTATAATACACAAGTATGTATGTGTATAGATACATGCATACATACACACATCTATTCTCCTTTTTATCTGGTTATCCCTTTTAATTATTTTTTTATTTTTTTGGGTCTAGTCATGGGGCCTGAACTCTGGGCCTGGGCGCTGTCCCTCAGCTCTTCAGCTCAAGGCTAGCGCTCTACCACTTTGAGCCACAGCGCCACTTCCGGCTTTTTTCTTTTTGCTTATGTGGTGCTGAGGAATTGAACCCAGGGCCTCATGCATGCAAGGCAAGCGCTCTACCACTGAGCCACCTTCCCAGCCCCTCTGGTTATCCCTTTTAATTAGTAAAATATCCTTAACAAACTATGCCTGGTTAAGTTTGCATCACAGATTGAGAGTTCAAAATATCTGTTATCAACAATCCATTACTATTTAATTTGACTTTGATAGTGCTGCATTTTATTAAATCAACCGTGATTACATTTCTGCCAACCTTACTTCCTCTTATCCTACAGGGATCAGGCCTTAGTCACAAAAGTCTTGCTGTTTGGAAAGAGACATCAGATGTTCAGAGAATACACACAAGACCCATGTATCAACCTATCTTGTCAAAACCCAAACTGACATTTAAATTTCTCTGAAAATGTTTTCCTAACTAGTTCATTAATCCTTATACCTCTCCAGGCACTTTTATAAAGGTCATCTTCAAGTACCTGGTTTGATGTCTTATTTTATGTATAAAGTTGTTTCCTAGTTCAGTTAAATGTCAACTTAAAGTCTCTTCGTTTACTGGAAAGAAATTTGGGAGGAAATGAAAAGCAGAACGGTGCAGAGAAAGGTGGTCTTTGAGGACACTGTTACTAATACTTATAATTTCGGCCCAGGGGTCGCCTCGTCCACAACTTTGGAGCTCTTGTTCTGAAAAGTTAGTTACATTTTCTTTGGTAATGAAATTGTCAGTGTTTGTCTTTCTTTAGTAGTTTTTGCTCTACATTTTCATAACCAAATCTCAGTGACCCCAATTCTAGTGATTCGATACAAGTCTTAACAGCAAAGGAGCCGGAGAGGGGACTTTCAATATGGACACAGTTGTGCTCAGATTAGCAAGAATTAATTGCCTGTGCCGGTTCTCTTTGCAACTCCCCTCCCCCTTCTTAGAATTAGATAAAAATAAAAAACACTGAGACAATTAAGCTGCTGCAGGGTGGGTGAGGAGGAAGGGTGCAACTGATCACACTTCCAAAGACAAGAACCATGTTTTTTTTTTTTTAAAAAAAAAAAAAGTTATAGAACATCAAAATAGGTATGTTGGCCCAATATTTAAGCTTTGGAACTGCTTGCTTAGCAGGTCTTTAAAATGCAAATAGTTAAAGAAGTTCGCGAACTTAGATTTCAACAAGATTTTATCATCTCAAGTTAAAAGAAAAACATCAAAAATTCAAGTAGACTTCACATTCTGTATAGAAAATAATAAAGGACTTTAGGTCATCATTGTTTACATATGTTTCTAAGAGTTTTTCAGTTATTTGTTTCTCTCTGGTTAGTTCAATTTTCTGGAATTAAGGAATGGCATTTTTTCTTTAAAAAAAACTTTTTACTTAACCTATACTTCAAATTAATCGCAATATTTTTAAGAAGACAATTAGCAAATAAAACTGACTCTAATATGTATCATAATTTATGTATCATAATTACCTTCTGCCTGGTCCGAAGTCCTCCCCTTCAGGCATTTCTGCCCTTTAAAGATCTGGCCACACAGCTACGGTCAAACAATAGCGTCTTTTCCACAATAACACAGAATATTATGAGGAAAAACCCGAGGAGTGAAAGTCTGTCCTTTTGGGAGAAAGGTGCTCCTCCCTTACTCAGAAAGTTGGTGTTTACAAACTTCCAAAGTGCCTGCCACCTGCCGTGAATGAAGCTCAGGGCTGGGTTATTATGACAGCCCCCTTCTAAAAATAAAGAGGTCACCTCTCACTCCCAGCCCGTGACAGCAGCTGGAGCCAGTGCTTTCCCGCAGTCGTGTGAGCCGTGTCACCACCCTCGTGGAATGACTTCACTGTGCAGGCCTGCCCTCTCTTTCCTTTTTTTTTCCTGGCATGATCAGGCACCCACCGAAAGGTGGAGTGGAGTGACTGTGAGCAGGCTGAAGCTTCGCCCCAGGCGATCAGATCTCCAGTCACAGGAGGCAGGGCTGGAGAGCGGAGAGCAAGACAAGACAGACTGTCCCTTCAAGGGCTGGGAGACTTGTTTGCAGAAGGCCTGGCCATTCAGCAAAAGGTCCCTCACTCACAGAGGAAAAACACAACAGCCTGGGAGACAAGCAGATTCTGAGAGATCTCTGAGTCATTTAGATCTCTGAGTTATTTAGATTTCTGAGTCATTTAGATTTCTCGACTCAGTGGGAGCATGTACATGTATCTGAGTGGGTGCCCTTGTGGGCAAAGGGCTTTCTCCCCGAGTGTTATGGCTGGGCTTTGGGGTTGAGTGTTTTAACACCTTAGCTCTTTGCTGTATAGTTTTCCATAGCTGATTCTCCTCTGCACTTACGTGTGTGTGTGCACACGCGTGTGCGTGTGTGTGTACTAAGGATTGAACTTGGTATCCAGCTTTTTGCTGGTTAATTGAAGATACGTGACACAAACTTTCCTGCTGGGCTGCTTCAAACCCCAATCCTCAGATCTCAGTCTCCTGAGAAGCTAGTGGTTACAGGCCACTGGTACCTGTCTATTTCATTCTACAACATGGCCATTAGCAATGTTGAAATATATATGGTATAAATAAATAAATATATAATATCTAATATTATATAATAAACATATATACATATATGAATATCACATTGTGGATTTCTATCAGACAGCTCAGGTTAAGAGCTTTAATTCTCTGCCCAAAGTGTCTGAATTAGACATAAGACAGAAATACCGGTGAGTGCTAACTGGTGGATACAATCTTAATTGTTTCGGAACATTTCCAGAACTGCGTTGAAGCATAAAGCACAGGGAAAGCATCAGCAGAGTGGGACAGTTACTGCCTCAAAATCTTAACTCGAGAGAATATGAATTCCTCTTCCCTACCTGCCGATGTCTCACCCAAGCCTCCTAATATTGCTGGCGCAGAATCTGTGTCCCAGGACAGTTCAGAGTCCATGTTATGTTCTTCACAACAGTGGAATGAGGGTACAGTGCTAGAAACAAGCCCCATATCAAAGAATGCAAAGGTATGCAGAGTTTTGCATACTCAAATTTGCATACCCACATGGTATAAATGTCAGCATTCCATACTGCTGATCTGATGAATAATGACTTTATAAGCCGTACTGCTTCAGGAGAGATGGTTCCTCAAGCTTGCTTTAAGGTTGGCATCAAGCTGAGACATGCCCTAGATTGTGACTTTTAAAGCACTCTCAATGCAATTGTAATACCAAACCTAAAACACAGAAGACAAAACAACAGTCAAACCAAGAGGAGCTCCCTAGTCTTGGATGGGGGCAGGGAGCTGAAACACGGCCTCACAGTCCCCCAAGAGCAAACTGACATGGGTCCTTGGGAAAGCACTTACAAGACAGGTGGCCAACGGTGGCTAGCTCACCTGCACAGCCAAGCAAAAGGAAAAAGTAGGAGAGCTTTCTCTCCCTCTCTTCTCATAACAATTAGATTGACCCAGTTATACGCTGTACCTTTGTACTTGTTTTTGGTAAAGTGTAGCACATGGAGTGTTTTCTCCAACATTCTTTTCATCTTCAGATAGCTGCAACTCTAAAAGCAACACACTGAGCTTCTGAGGCTTTCCCTCCTCTGCGCTCTGCCAACCTTCTCTATCTTTTTTTCTAGAAATATCTCTGCTGCGGTTTGGACGGGTCTCCCTAGTTCTTGTGTCAGAATCTTAGACTGCTGAGAATGGTGAGCAGCAGGAGGTCCTTCTGGTGGGTGACTGGGTCATGAGGACGGAGCTCTCATAAATGGAGTAATCTCTCACACGGAGAGCGTTACTCTCGGGGTGGGGGGTGCTAGGGAATGGGAGAGGGCCCCTCTGGCCTTCTCTTTTGCAAATACTTGCCATATTATGACACAGGGTGAAGGCTCTCGCCAGCCCCCACACCCCCTCTCTCCCTCACCCCTCCCAGCCTCCACTTCACTTCTTTCCTTGGTAAGTTACCCAGTCCTGCTGGAACAACCACATTTGCTGTAAGGCCACTCTGTGCGGCTGGCCATGAGTGGCTCTCGGACCTTTGCTTTCCAGTTCCAGCCATACCTATAGCTCACTGTTATCCCAAAGATCAGGTGGAGTAAAGCTAGGTGGAGACGGTGTTCTGCACAGGGTACAGTGGGCACCCAAGGGCCGCTGGAGGAGCCAGCCAGCCCGGTGGGGAAGAAAAGGCCAGTGGTGGAGGAAGATGAGCAGGAATAAGGTGTGAGGACAGGAAGACAGCAGAAGTCGGAAAAAGGTGGGAAGGGGAAGGATGGCAGAGGGGCTGACGGAAGTTTCAAGAGGCCTCACAGCCTGGGAAGATTCCATCATACCCAGTTTGCCATTCTCACCTCAACCTTCATAACAATATGTCCTGATTTTCTGATCAAATGTGTTTCTCAAAAACTGCCCATGATGCCAGACGCTGGTGGCTCACGCCTGTAATCCTAGCTACTCAGGAGGCTGAGATCTGAGCATCTCGGTTCAAAGTCAGCCCAGGCAGGAAACTCCGTGAGACTCTTATCTCCAATGAACCACCAGAAAACCGGAAGTGGCGCTATGGCTTAAGTGGTAGAGTGCTAGCCTTGAGCTGAAGAGCTGAGGGACAGTGCCCAGGCCCAGAGTTCAAGTCCCAGGACGGTCAAAAAAAACCCAAAACTGCCCATGACACTTGCTAAATTTTGTGTTGTGGTATATTTAGGAGTTAATGACTGAGTGAATAGGTGAAGTCAAGTTCAAGGATTGCCATCCACCATTCGTCCCTCATGCAGTGGCTCTGCTCCAGGAAGGGTGACAGACGAGAAGGGCAAGAAGTGGTCAGAAATTCCGAGGACAGAAGTAGCCCTAGGAAACGTGGTAAGGAAGAGGAAGCAGGCTGGCAATAGCTCAGGGAAGTGGGAGAGAGCATGCAGGTGTTCAGGCCTGGGGAGGCAGATTACCCTGACACACTGGCCTGCTTTCTGCTGGTTCGCTGGCCGTTATAGACCCATTTCATGGTACCAAGCTAGCTCTAGATATTCAGCTGGGACTCCCTCCCAAAGAGACTGCTGGTCACCGGAGACTGATTCCCTTTCTACTCTATTCTTGTTCCTCTTTTAACATCTTGTCCTTCCCCTAGCTGCATACCCTCAATCCTTACCCTAAAACAAACCAGCCAGCCCTGTAGCCTAACTCGCACAGACATCTACACACCTAGGCCTCCGCAGGGTCTGATTCCGCAGGGGGCCAATATAACCAGCTGGGCCACTTGTTCCTGCAAACTGCCCCTGCCTGCTTTCTTACTGCAAGCTCTTTCCTAAGACTCTGTGTGTTTGAGGGTTGCAGTTCCTTCACAGAGAATTTCTGGTTCCAAGAACTTTAGAACAAACAGCTACAGCAATGAAAAGGGCTTGGGCAAGTCTCAGTGTCTTAGCAAGCACAAGGAAATGGAAATGTTCCAAGCCTGCTAGTGGTGGAGACAGAGGTCTTTGTGGACACTGAAGACAGGAGTGACTCAAGGTTGGTACAAATAAGCCTTATCTCCTGAGTTTAAAAACATAATGTAACACAGGAGCAATTACATATAACTGATATTGAACTACAGGCTGTGTAATCCTTTGCTTGCTTGCTGATCTTCCTTATTGCCTTTGCTTATGTTAGGGCTAAGATGCTTCCATTCTTGAATGAAGAATGAGAGGCTTCTTGTCTACAGACTTACCCTGTGCTCTGGGGCAGAGTCAGGCTGAAATAGAGGCTATTTAGCTCAACAACTCAAACAGTTCATTATTAGTTCTGAATCTTTTTGGGTCAGATGATGGAAAGCCTCAGCCACCAAGTCCCCCTTTTGTCATATGCTACTTGGCAACCTGGTGGCCTGGGCTGGAGGAACTCCATCTGCTGACCCAGCCCTGGCACAGGATGAGATGTCTTCAGACACTGAAAACACTTTTCCTCCAGGCCCTGGCCTTAACTGTGCTGCTGGCCAATGTGCTCTAGTCTAGGCAAGTTCAGAGAGGAAGAAGCCCTCATGTGCTGGGTACCAGGCCGACCCAGGCAAGTGGGGAAAAGAAGACGTGCGTGCATGCGTGCGTGCGTGCGTGTGTGTGTGTGTGTTAGCTTTTTTTTACTCAAGGCTAGCACTCTTATCACTTAAGCCACACTTCCATTTTTGGCTTTTTGATGGTTAACTGGAAATAAAGAATTTCACAAACTTTCCTTCCCCCACTGGCTCTGAGCCTGGGTCCTCAGGTATCAGCCTATTGAGTAGCTTGGATTCCAGGCATGAGCTGCCAGTGCCTGGCAAGGTCTTTAACTTAACAGACCACAGAACTGCTTCTCACACGACTGAGTTGTCTTGTCACCCAACAGGCTCTTAACCAACAGGCTCTCCGCCCCTGATTGCCTCCATTGTTGTGTGGTGATAACCACAGCCTCCTGGAAACATGGCTTATCACCTTCAGGCTACTTCAGGACCCCAAACAACACAGTAACCTGCAAGTTTCCCATAAATGAGTTCATTTCTATCATGTTATAAGCAAACCCCTTTTGCCTTAGTCCATTGTGTGCTATAAAAGTAGAATATCCAAAGAAGGGTAATTTATAACCAATATTCAATTATTTCTTACACCTGTGGGAGCTGGGAAGCCCTAAGTCAAGGGACCCACATCTGACAAGGCCTTCTTGCTGATCACCCAGCATGGGAAGAGGAGAGTAAGAAAGCGAGGAGAGGAGCCGCCTCACCTTGGATGAGGAACCCATTCTCACAGTTATGAACCCCCACCGCAGGACCAGCATTAATCCACTCGGAGAGTGAAGTCTGTCATATAGTTACTTTGGGGAACAAGTTTCCAACCCATGAACTTTGGGGACACATTCAAACCACACTACCCTTCAATGACAATGACAAGTAATGAGATGAGATAGGCGCATTCAGGGTGGTGTGGCCGGTGGGACAAAGGGTGACTTACACTACGCTGGAGGAGAACTACACCACTTGTGGGGGAGGGGTTGAGAAGGAAACAGCTGGGAGACATGAGGGCGGGATGACGCTGTTCAGAGAGACGTGCACTCACGACCTGGCTTACATAACTGTAACCCGGCTAGACATCACCTTGACAATAAAACTTAAAAAATAAAGAAAAGCAATGAGGTTTAAACTCAAGAATGAAACAAATCCATAACCCAAGAGTTTCTCACAGGAGAAAGCAGGTGTGCGGTCATCTCTGGCTTCTGCCTGTACCGTATCTAGCGCCTGTCTGCGTTTCTCCAGCATCTGCTCCTCTCTCCTGGGAGCACACAAAGCACCTTCTTCTGGAACAGCTTCCAATTTACCGAAGAGCAGCAAAGGCCATGGAGAGAGCTGTTTCTTGCCCCTCTCCGATCCCCCTCCACCTGTCCCCACTTTGCATTCCCATGGCACTTGTTTTAAAACAGAAAACCAATGTAGTAGGTGTGCTACTGCGAGCTAACTTCAGGTTTCGTGTGAGTTTCATAAATTTTTTTTCCACTAACTTTTTATTCCCCTTCCAGGATCCTACCCAAGCGATTGCACTGTATCCTATCTAGTGTGCTATGGTCTCTGAGAGTCACTCTGGGTCTTTCCTTGCTTTTCATGACCTTCATGGTTACGCAGAATATTCTGCAGCTACCTTTCAGCTTGCATTTGTGGTGAGTTTTTCTCAGCAGTATATTGAGGGTCAAAAATAATAACATGAGGCTAGTGATTTTTCAGTTTGAGGAAGGATTTTTGGTAACATTAGAATTTAAACTCAGGGTCTTGCATTTGGTAACTGGGCAACAAGTTAATCCATATGCCCAAACATTTTTGCTTTCTTTATTTTTTAGATAGCATCTCATATTTTTGTCCAAGCTAGACCTGGGCTGTGATTTTCCTACCTACACCTCCCACATAGCTGGGATTACAGGTCTGTGCCACCCTACCCAACAGCTACTAAAACTAATGTTAATGGAATCACTTGGATACAGTGATTTCAAGGTTGCCTATTATAAACCTCCTAGTCTTTTTCCCCTTCTCCTACTCTATTCTTTGAAAACAAGTCACTAAGTTCAATCCAGGCTTAAAGAGGGAAGGATGTTAGTAAAAGAGACCAAATCTTAAATCCTAACCAGACAGCTGGCATGTGGTTATGTGGGAATCTTCTACATGGAAGATTTACTCCTCCATTTCTTCAGTAATTTTTATTAGCAAGAACTCATGTTATTTATTTTACACTCTGGGTTAAGCACCATGGTATTTATTTCATTGCTCCAACTATTCCAGACACGCATCTGATTTTCCCTCCTATCCTGACAAGGGGCCACCTCCAGCTCCCCTCCTGCCCACTCAGCATCACACCCTCAGACTTGTCCTCGCCCTGCCCATCCTCTCTAGATGAGCTCACTAAGCACAAAGCACCCAGTCCCTTCTGAGATCCCTCATGCCCTTCCTGCCAGCATCATGCCTTATGCTAGCCACGAGGCACCACCGGGAGGAACCCCAGCGTGGGGAGAAAGCAGAAATCTGCGTGAGCTGATACAATAGGGCATAACAAACGGCTGCACCCCACAGGCACATCCATCGCCTGGAACATTCACCACACACAGAAACACACTGGGACCCGCTCTCATGTTGGGAGCAGCATCCGCAGACCCAAGTGGGCAGAACTATTTCCAGCACGCTCCTATGAAAGCCATGAATAATAAGCTGCCATTGGAGAAACTTCAATAAACTCTTTGCTAAACTCTCCAAAAAAACATTATCTTACTTTGGATTCACTTTGTATCCAATCCACCAGTCCTTACCTTTCATGTTTCTTTTCTATTTTGACTATTAGAGGAAGTCCATGCTTTAAAAATAGAATGAACTTGGCTTCTTTATGTGTGCCTACTTTTAGCACCAAACCATGACAACACCGTACACACAGCTCCTCAGGAGTCTTCATGGACTCACGCCGCCCAGCGTGGCTGTCCACCTAGCTGTTTGTTTATAATCCATGTGAACTCTCTTGCTCCAGTCTACTTGCTACTATTTCCAATGAGACAATACAGTCACAAGCTGTCCTGAGAGCTGCAAAGGGCAATGGCCCGTGAACAGTCCTCCTGACCACGCTCGGGTGCCCATCACAAGAGGCTAAAATGTAAACATCACCTCGGTCTAAATATAAGTGAAGGGAAAGGAACAGGATGTGTCGGGAGCTTTAAGAGAGGCCCCCAAACAACGTGTGTGGCCACACCATCTGCAACGAATGTGCGAGTGAGAACATCATGTTTACTCGTGTTTTCCAGCATAAGCCATGTTCCTTCTCCCTCCATGAGGAGGCATGTGGCTTCATGGGAGCAGACACAGGAGTACGGCTCCACAGTGAGAAACAGCTCTTCTAGTCTCTTCACGGTGGCACAGAACTACTACTACAGGTAAAGGCAAAGCTGCTCTTTGGGATGACAGCTGAGGAACAATCTCAAACAGGTGGGCATGGCAGCAGTCTGGAAACAAGTTGGGGATGGAGACTGAGCCAACACTGAAGAGAGAGAAACAGACAGACTTGTGCTAAAGAATAGGTGCATGCCAGGCTGGGCAAGTCTGAAATCCACAGGACAGACCAGCAGGGGGAAAATGTGGCACCACTGCAGTTCTGAGTCGAGAGGCAGAATTCTTTTTCAAGGGCACTCCATCTTTGTTGTTCACCTTCAATTGATTGGATAAGGTCCACCCACGTGACAGAGGGTCATCCATTCACCTTACTCTAAGTCTGCTGATACATAAAGCACATCCCAAAACTCAGCAGCATCTTGATGGGTGTTGTACCCAATAACTGGGTCCACAGAAACTGACACAGAAACTGATCATCACCATGGGAAAATCCCCATGTCTATGGAGGGCCTTGGCATGAGCATCAAGTAGATTGATGTCCACAGAAACATATGTTCTGTTTCCAACAAAAATCAAAGAATCCTGGCCTAAAGGGGTACTGTGGAGTGGATGAGAAAATTCTCAGCCTTTTATCATTCCTACGTGTTTACTGAGAAGGTAATTCATGCAGATCCCATGGGATATAACAAGTAATAAGACCAGCTTCCGGAGTGTCAGTGACTGATTGGGAGGAGGCTCAGACCCCAGGCCAAAGGAGCCTCAGCCATTACCCAGGGGAAAACAAACGCCAGAAGAAATGTCCCAAGAGTAAGCAGAAAGGCTGAGTGAGGAGGGGAACGGACATGTTCCAAACACAGGGTTCAGAACCCAACAAGGTAGCAGCACTGGTAGGAGGAACATGACAGATAAACCTTGAGATTTTAATTTTAATCCACTCCGCAAGCTCATGGCAGTTACAGGTCAGACCTGTTCTGATGCGGCTCTTCTGAGAAGCGGCTCTCACGTACCCCATGGGGACTGTGACACGCAGCCAGGGCCCCCGCGGGAAGAAGGACTTGCTGCTCCAGGCGGGGTGGCGCCTCACAGCTGCCAGGCCTGTGCGGGTGCCATCTGCACTGCCTTCCTCGGTGTCACATCAGCTAGGGACCGTGGAAACCACGTTTCCTCGTCCTGGTTTGGGAGAAGGCTTCAGGGCTGGAAACTCCACAGAGACAAAGCACGGCTCAGCCTCCCCTGCTAGGCAATCTTGCTTCTGTCCTTCCCGCCCCAACCCAAGAGGGTTCTCCAGGAAGACCTTTGAGATAAGGGCAAGGTATGGAAGTCACTTGCCCAATGCTCAAGGTCAAAGAACTGGTGAGCACAGAGACAGGATTGGAACCCTGGCCAGCTGCTCCGGGGCAGAGCTTAACGCTGCTCCTCTAGTCCAAGGACCATGTGAGTGGGGTCCAGTGGCTGTCGGACTTCACATTTCACCTATGCATCCTTGCTCTGTTCTGTCCAAATCATCCCTCACATGTGGCATATGCTTTTGATCTTACAAAACCAGTTATTTTTCAATTTGTTTTGAATACAAAATAAATTGGAGAAGGAGGAAGTCAGCCAGAATCCGGGAGCACTTAGATGTCATGGTGATCACCTGAGGAAACTAGCAAACATAATAATCAAAATTTGAGGGAAAAAAATCTATTATAGATTTAATAATTATTGGAGGAAATGGGCCTTCACAGTTAAAGGCTAAAAGTCATTTTAAATAAACTCTCCATATGTTTTTCCAAAAAGGGGTTGTGTGATGAAGACTGAATCCAAAAGTATGTAGTATGTTTTACAATGACTAATTTTTAAAGTGCTCTACTGCAGCTTAAGAATGGCCACCAGACTTAAGCAGAAAAGCCCAGTAAGAGTGCAAGCTTGAGTTCAAGCCCAGTACCAGCACAAAAATAAATTTAAAACAAACAAACAAACAAACAAAAAACAGGGGAGAACCTTTGTTCTAAAAAACATAAGAATCAAAAAGTCCCAATGAGGACTTTTACTCTGGTCCCAATAAAAGAGGTACAAAAGAAAAACAGGAAAAACTGTGCTTTAAAACAAACATACGATGTAAAGAAGATGTTTTAAAGAGATTAAAATTCATATGAGTACAAAGTGTAGCTCCTAGAAGCCTATCATACTCAGGGGGACCAGAGTTCTCCTGGATCTTGGTAGTAGAAAAGGGGAAACCACTTTGTTCAAGGTCGCCCTGTATAGATATGTGTTCAAGTTGCCTTACTGGGCTGTCTTCCTTCACCTCTCCATGTCTTTTGCTACATCACTGAAATGGAGATGAGCTGGGCTCTGGTGGCTCAGGCCAGAGATCTGAGGAGGCAGAGATACTCTGGAGGCTGAGATCTGAGAATCTCAGTTCAAAGCCAACCCAGGCCAGAAAGTCAGTGAGACTCTTATCTCCAATTAACCCCAAAAAAACCAGAAGTGGTGCTGTGACTCAAAGTAGTACAACACTACCCTTGAGTGATAAAGCTCAGGGACAGCACCCAGGCCCTGAGTTCAAGCCCTGTGAACGACAAAAATAAATAAAATAAAATGGAGATGAAAACAGTGCTTCCTACAAGTGTCGGCTGGACTCAGAACATGGGAGTCTAAAGGAGCTTCCCCATATGACACCAGATCACTCGGATTTGGTGGGAAGCAGCCCCTAGAGGGCGAAGGAGGATCAGAGGCCCTGAGGAGGGCGGGACATGTGTGAAGGGGATGTCAATCATCTGAATACAATGCAGTTCTGCAAAGCACTGTTCTGAAGCACATCTGAAGGCCTGGAGTGTTTGACAGATTCCACAGAGACTCAACAGTTTTCTGGGAAAGGTCACACAGCAAATATTTCCCATGTGTAAGCCAGATGGTCTCTGACACAACTACTCAGCTCAAGAGCAGTGGTGGACAACATGGAACCAGGAGTGTGTGTGCACCGCGTGTGTCTCCCAACACACACTTACCACAGAGCATGTGGCCCAACTTGAAACTGGCTTGTAAAGATAACACCTGGAAGGAACTATCTATCTCACACTGTTCACGCAGCAACACTGCTTTAGTGCTATAACCATCCACCACACACACACACACACACAGGGTCATTTTGTGTAAGTCAAGCATTTTCGGTTCCTAACTGTATCAGTTGGTTTAAGCTACCATTTCCATGTCATTGGGCCTGATGGGATGTCAATCCAAGCATTTATCATTAGTGACGGTGACTACTTGCTGTTTCTGTGGTGGGATAGGGTGTCCCTCTGTAGCCAGGTGGCCGTCCCTGTCCTTCTGCCTGTGCATGCCACGCGCTGCAATTACAGGCCTATACCACCAGCTCTGGCTCTGGCCATAATCAGGATTCTTAACTTATGTGTGCTTTAAATGTTTCAAATTTTCTCCAGCTGTGTAAAAAAATCTACATGTGAAACATAAAGCCTGTGATTCTTTCTGCCTTTAACGATCAACCGAGGGAAGCTCTGTCTGAAACTCCGGATGGCCCGTCACCCTCCTGCCCTTTTTATGGAGGCTACTTAACAGGAAACACAAGAAAGGCATCAGCAAGTGAGGTCCAAGTCGGCAGCTGGCAAGAGAATGCCTTAGAGGTGTGTCTCCAGGGCCTGGAGGGTGTCTGTCTGTCTGGGCTGTTTTTGACTGCATTGCTGAATCTCTGGAAAAGACGGCACTGACTTAGCAACTCGGCTCCGCTGCCCAGATAAATATTGTGCTGCTCCGAGTGGCATGGCTGGCCACGTGGCTCACCCTGTCATATAATTAGCTTCTCATCATCAAGCTAACAGCCCTTGCTGGTAATGTGGTAATTGAACAAATCAGAGACACTGTTTGCAGATACCAGCCTTCCTTGGAGTCTCTCCATCCCCCATGGAGTCCAGATGGAGATTTCCAATCACTGCTGCCCAGCGAGCTGAGGCTGGGCAGCAGCGGGTGGGGCGTGTGGCGGTGGCGCTCTCAGCTCTGCTGGCAGGGGCTCCCACGGCTGAGCACGCACAGCACCCTTCAGGAGGGGTCCTAGACTGCTAACTCCCTGCCCCGCACAGGCTCCGCCCAGCCTGGTACATGGGAATGGCCATTGGGTGAATTTTCAGCCTGTCTCAAAGAGCAAGTCAAGTCTAAATAGAGCCTGATGCAGCTTGACCTGAATCCCAAGCGTGTGCCCTTTGCTCTATCCACCCTTCCCCGAGTCCTCCCTGCCCAGGAGGCCAAGCACGTTCCAGCCCCTCCCCCCCACACACATCGGGCCTGGACCCTCACATCTACCTGCCCATCTCCACCCCAGCTGACTGCCAGGAAACCCTGGCCGCAGTCCTTCTCCACTTCCACCAAGAACTGCATTTACTCCTCCATGTGACCTACATGCGCCTCCCATGATGGGGCCGCTGCTGATGGGCTGTCTGTGCTGTCCAGACTTGTCACTGCTCAGGACACAGTGACCCTCTGCCAAATGAAATGACCTGCCTGGAAGCTGGTGCTGGCTCCATCCCTTAGGAGCTGTGTGGTCTTAGGCAAGTTACTCACCCTCTCTGTGTCTGTTTTTTTACCAGTCAAGATAATAATAGTACTTTTTACAGTTGATCTGAAGACTCAATGCACATGCATATCTGTGTGGATTAAGTATATGACTGTAGTGGATAAAGTATACAGGACTGGGTAAAAATGGAATCCTAGGCAAGGAACTGTGAGCCATGACTGGCATACTGGTTTTCCTACTTGTGTGTCTGCTTTAAAAAAATAAAAATAGGGGCTGGGAAGGTGGCTCAGTGGTAGAGCGCTTGCCTTGCATGCCTGAGGCCCTGGGTTCAATTCCTCAGTACCACATAAGCAAAAAGAAAAAA
>NW_012267237.1:10968383-10985063 GCF_000151885.1 Dipodomys ordii
AGTGGTAGAGCGCTAGCCTTGAGCTGAAGAGCTGAGGAACAGCGCCCAGGCCCAGAGTTCAGGCCCACGACCGGACCAAAAAATAAATAAAATAAATAAATAAAAATAAATTTTAGTTGACCTGTTGGCTTTGTTTTGCAGTACCTGGTTGTACCCAGGCCCTCTTAATTGCTCTGTTATCTGAACTATGCCTCCACTTTTTGCCTTTTATTTTGTTTTTGCGCAAGCTATCCGTAAACTTGAAATCCTCCTTCCTCTGCCTCCCGAGTAGCTGGAACTACAGGCGTGTGCCACTGTACCTGAATTCATGTTAGATTTTGTTGGTGTCTCCTTCCTTTTATTTTAATCAGAAGAAAGGAAAGAAAAAAGAGAGAGAAAAAGGAAGAAGGAGAAAGACTCCCCTAAATTC
This sequence comes from Dipodomys ordii, assembly GCF_000151885.1. Taxonomy (NCBI): domain Eukaryota; kingdom Metazoa; phylum Chordata; class Mammalia; order Rodentia; family Heteromyidae; genus Dipodomys; species Dipodomys ordii. The sequence continues at coordinate 10,968,793 of NW_012267237.1, forward strand.
ATGTTTTATTTTAACCACTCATTACCACTGATCAAGTGAGCCTTGATGACAGGCAATAATAATAACAGCAGCTAAGTTGTTCTAAGTACCAAGCTCTGTTCCTTGTTTTACAGAATCCTTATGACGTCATGAAGCAGTCCTTCTTACCCATTTCAAGGCCCGAAGACTGAGGTTGAGGGAGGCCAAGTATGCCGCCAAAGCCGCACGGCGTGGCCGCCGCTGAGCCCGGGCTGTGTGTCCTCCTCCTGCGTCTCCCACACATGCACCGTGTCACCTCACCACGCGGGCTCACGTGACACTGCTTGGGACTGACTCACCTGCTGCCACTGTGGGCCAGACACTAGAGGGGCAGAGATGAGAAATGGTCTCTGTCGTGACCCACAGACAATGCTGGTCAGCAGACCGTGGAAGTGAGGCCGGGGCAGCAGGGCTGAAGCCCGCCGCCAGCCTCGGGCGTCCCGAGCCCCGTGACAGGGTCCAGGAGCATACACAGAAAGTGAAGCCACCGCACCGATCAGGGGGTACGATCTCAGTCCTTGAAGTCGCGAGCTCCAGTCGTGTACTCAAGTGATCAATAACCTCTTTCTCCTCAGAAGCAGGTGAAGCAGCGGATGGCTTATAGTTAGCATGGATTTTGGTCTATCCCCGAATTCCCAGAAAGTGTGGTGTGGAAATAGCCCACACCTGGGTAGAAATGCGAACTCCCTTCGAGCCAGGGCTGCTTGACCTTCGCGGGAGACTCTGGGCGTTCTGAGAGGAGGCATTCCAGCCCCACCCTTTCGGGTCTCACGGCTCGGCTCGGCTCGGCTTGGGGGCTCTCCCTGCTCTCCGCCATCGTGCGGGCAATTCTGCAGCAATGCAGAAGCAGGACCCCGTGCTGGGGGCTTGCCAGGCACGTGGAACATGGCCTGGGAGGTGGAGGGGGCAGATGATGAAGGCCTCAAACTCCGGACACCTGTGAGGAGTCGGGGAGAGGCCGACAGAGCTGAGGCAGGCGGGGACCGAGTCAGCGCTGGGCAGCGGGTCTGCCTCTGCTTTTATAACCAAGCAGTGAGGGCACGGACTCGGAAGGTGTCCACAGACCCGCTCCTCTCATTACAGGCTTCCTTTCCATCAGTGCCAGTTAGGAGAGGCCCAGGAAGGGGCGGAGCCTCCGGGCTGAGCCCACCTGGGGCAGGTGGAGATGGAGAGGGAATACACCCAGGGTCACCGCGCTCTCGGAAACCCTCCTTCCACAGCGGACAGAGGAAGACACGCGCCGAGATGAAATTGCTTCCCAATCTAACAGACACTCAATGAGACTGGTGAACCTGACTCAAGGTGAGCAGCTGTCACTCAGTTTGGTGGGCAGGGGTGGGAGGGTGTTCGAGGTATGATACACAGTTTTCCGGAACATCAAAAGTTTCACGGTAATTTTCTTCTAGAGTTCTTGGGGTTTTTTGTTGTGGTAGCTCAAGCCAGGCTGCACGCAGACAATACAGGGGGAGATGGAGGCAATGTGTTTCTTTATTTTTTTTGCAAAGTTAGCCTTAACATCGTCTGGGTTGGGAAGCAGCCTGGCACACCGCTCAGCCCTGCGGGTGACGTGTGGATTCTCCACAGCACGCGGCAGTCTGGGAGCCCACAATGGAGGCACTGGCCCCTCTTCCTCCTGCAGAGACTTTGCTTTTTGCTTTCTGCGCGGACCTCTCAGAAACAGATACTTTCACCACTGAGGAAAAAAACAGCCACCTCTCAGGCGCCTCCTCCTCCTCCTCTAGCAGCACGTACTGAACGGTCCTCATGCTTGCTAGGCAGGCAGGCGGCCATTCTACGCCCCTGAACAAGCTCTGTGGTGAGCAGAGTGCAAGGTGGTTACGGCCATAAATTCACACTCCTGTGGGCTCTAGAACTGGAAAGGCCTACAATCTCAGCCCACAGTCCTGATGGTAAATAAGACTGAAGACTTCGGTGGTTGTAAGCAGAAAGGAACTCACTAAAGGATCCCTGAGCATTTCTAGAAGGCCAGAGACGCAGGCCCCAAGTGTCACCCAAATCAGAACATTGGACTCTGGCAGAATCGCCATGGGAAGGGCCTGTGTGCGAGGCCGGGCGTCCCAGGTTTGGGAAACCATGTGTCACCATGTCCCTAGTCAGAATAGCTTCCTTTAAGCCTGTTTCTCTCACTCCCAGCTTCTAAGGCCAAGTCTGGCCCGACGCATCCGGTTGGTGGAGCCCGGCATGTAGGTGGCCATCCTCGCTGGAAGGAGGCTGGGGAAGTATGTTCAGCCTTTTGAAAAGTCTCAGACTGGAAAATGATCCTGCACTGGAAGGTCCTTCAAACAATCTGCACCGCCAAGAGAAATGACTGCACCAACGCAGGACCAACACCCTCCCAACAGCACCGCCAAGCACCCCGCACACACACATTACTGTAACCTGTGAGGGCCCTGTTGTCCACACGCTCTCTAAGGACGGAGATAGGAGCGACTGCCAACTTGTGAGGTTTGAAGAGGCCCTAAGGGGCTCCCCAAGGTTATCAGTGCAGAGCGTCCTCCCGGGGGGCCCTCTTACCTCAGCATGGAGACATACAGAGCAGTGGAGAGCCAAGGCCACCACGCCATAATGTGTGAATCGATCAGAAGGGGAAGCCAGGTATGTCTGTCTCCACATCAACACTCACATTCACCTCCAGCCAGCTGCCACCTTCCCCGCCAGCCGTCACAACACCTTCCACATGACACTCTTAACCGCTACTTGAATGCATGCCAAAAGTGGAAAGAAAGTCACCATGGAACTAGTCTACCACAGACTGCTGCCAGACTCCAGACCAAAGTACCTTCTGCACCGGCATTCCACTTTTGTGTGTGTGTGTGCGCGCGCACGCACATGTGCACTCTAGGGCTTGAACTCAGGGCCTAGCACGCTCCCTTGACTTGCTTGCTCTCAGTTGGCACTCTACCCCTTGAGTCGTGCCTCTAGTTACACATCTTGCTGTTAATTGGAAATGGAGTGTTGCAGACTTTTCTTCTCAGGCTGGTTTCAGACCACAATCTTCCAGGTCTCAGCCAATTCAGTAGCTAGGAATTCAGGTGTAAGCCACGAGTACATAGCAAGTGATGGTCTCTTACAGAAACCAGATCGCTCAATCGCTGTTAATTTTTATTGAGTGTGAATTAAGTGCCAAGACTACCACTGGCCATAGTAGGCCCTTGAGAGTCAGGGATTGTTAAGACAGACATCTTCCTGTCTCACAGAGCTCCCAGGGCAGACAATGTCCAAGTGGCAACATGAACACATACACATACACACACACACACACACACACACACACACACACATCTCCAATCTGTTGAGAGTCATGAGAAGTTGGAATCTTATCTGCATCACTGTTCTTTCTTGCGCTCTCACAAATATGTGCATGTTCTTCACTGTGTATTTCACAAACATGAACCCATATCCTCAGTCGGCCCATGCCTGAGCCGTCCAGCAGGGTGAGTCTTGTAAGATCAGAATACTCCACTTGACCTCACCCTTCGAGAGCGGGGACTGTGGCTGCTTTGGGCTGTCACAAGAGCCATCTGCCACCTGTGCAGATCTAATGTGCAGATCAAATGTGGATCTAATGCCACACAGGGACACATGAAGCAAGATTCTGACAAGAATTCTTCCCCTTTATCTCCTTTCCAGCCTGTCTCACCAAAGGTGGTGGTAAACTGTCCACACTTCACCTGTCTGGCCTGGAATCAGTCATCCAGGTCCACAGGGCTGGTGGGAATTTTCCAGCTGGCTTCCCCAGGGGCAGAAACCTGTCTCCACCCAGACCTGGCCTTGAAACCAGTGAGCCCCACTGATTTCACTCCCCAAGAGTTCTCACTCGATGCTCTGAAGTGGACAGTGGGGATGGGACCCCAAACTTAATCATGAAGAATATGATCCTCATGATGGTCATCAGAGTGACCAAGTCAGAAAACATGAATCACAAACCCAGGTCACCAGCTGGGCCCAGACCCAACGTGCACACTTCTCAACGCATTCTACCTTCTCTCCAGAGCCACAGAGATGCAGAACAAACCTCTAACTCCAGTTTCATTTTCTCAGCACGCTGCCAACAGGAAATTCTAACTGGCAGATTGCATCAGATGGAAAAATCCTAAATGCTGGAAGGGTGGCATAGCTGTGAACAAAAAGACTGGAAACCAATGCAAGGTATGGGTGCCAAGCAAGCAAATGGACGCCCGAGACCAAATTAAAATCAGAGCAGGAAGGTTCCATAAACGAACGGACTTAAAAGTTCATCTCCTACTGTCGGCTTGTAGAACGCACTGGCAAACTGAAATAGTATTTTTCCAACAAAGATGTGCTTGTAGGCCGAGAGCAATCAACTCTCTGAGTAGGGACAAGGATTCTTGAGGGTGAGGATGGGTTCGCCTCCAGCCTCACATGACACAGTCCTAGATGCCAAGAGCCGCTGTATGGCCATGTTCTGCTGCTGTAACAATAAAACCTGGGAAAAGAATAAGTCTGTTTGGCTCATAGCTCTGGAGGCTGGAAGTCCAAGAGCAGGGCGCTGGCCCCTGAGGAAGGCCTTCTGGCAATACTGTTCTATGGTAAGACAGAGCAACTGCTACCTTGCATTTCTCTCTCTTTCTGGTTGTTGTGGGGCTTGAACTCTGGGCCTGGATGCTTTCCCGAGCTCTCTTGCTCAAGGCTAGTGCTCTACCACTTTGAGCCACAGCCCCACTTGTGGCTTCCAGGTGGTTAACTGGAGATAAGAGTCTTATGGACTTTCCTGCCTGGGCTGACTTTGAAGCATGATCTTTAGATCTCATCCTCCTGAGTAGCTGGGATTACAGGCATGAGCCACCAGTACCCAACAAGGGTCTCTTCTCATAAAGACACCCAAGGCCTTGCACCATGAAGACCCCACACTCCTGACCACATCTCATTTTAATTATCTTCTCAAAGCCCTGTCTCTGGATATCATTAGCATACAAATTTGGAGATTAAATCTGCAACGTATAAACTTGGAGACCACATTCAAACCACAGCAGCCACTCCTGCGAGTCAGGCACAAGGTCCGCTGAGAACCCAGCTTCCCTCTCCCGTCTTCTCTCCACCAATCGGGGTCTTGTCCCGCCCACACAAATCAAGGAACCGCTTTGCTTGTGGAGCCTACAACACACTGAGGGGCAGGCACTGCGGTGAGCACCTAAGTGTCTGTGGGCTTTCTCCTTACCACGGCCTCCTGAAGTAAGCTCTACTTCCCACAATCTAAAGACTTTTTTTTAATGAGACCTATCACCTGCCCAGAGGCCAGTGCCTGCGGAGAGGGAGAGCAAGCAGGGTTGAAAAGCCCAGAGGCCAGGGCCTGCGGAGAGGGAGAGCAAGCAGGGTTGAAAAGCCCAGGTGAGCCTGAGAGCTGATCTGGTCTCGGATTCCTCTCCACCCGCTGACGGTGCCCCCCAGGCACCCAGGGCTTGGGCAAAGGTGCAGCTGCACACATCACTGCATCTAAGCCACAGCAAGTGGAACGGATGGTGTGTGGTGTGTGGATTTGGCCACAGAGCACAGGTAAAAGGACCCTGTGTGTCACAGACAGTTCCATACAGGCTGCCCTGTGTCCACGGCCTGTGGGGCCCCTGCCACACACGGGGCCCCAGCACTGGAAGTAAACTCCTGGCACGCAAAGCCCACGTGGTGCAGGAACTTTCAGGTACAGTCACAGAAGCCTGGGATCTCAGTGCACAGCCTCGTCCCTCCTACAAGGTCAGACGCTGGAGGCTCTCAGGGCCCTGGATCAGAAAGGGAACCCAGAGTTGTGGTGTAGCCCTGACCCCTGGAGAAGACTCAGAAACTCAACCTTCCCCCCACAACTAAAACAGGGAGCAGATGGTGCCTCCCCCTGGGAGGACCACGCTGCCAAGCCAGAGGACAGATGAAGAGACAGTCTTGGACGAAAGGAGCCTGTGCTGTGACGGCTAGAGGCGGCTGCGGGACTGGTGGCTGCTCCCGGCTCCCGGGGGTCTTGTGCTTAGCTTGGAAACAGCCCCAGACCAGGGGCTCTGCTTCTCCAACACAATCTAGGTAAGAGCAGACAGAAACGGTGGTGCTCACTAACATGAACCAAATGCACACCTTGTGCTGGACTCTGCATTAAACATTCCCCAGGCCAGGCCTCATTCCACTCTCCCCAAAGCTCTCTATCCTCATTTTAAAGTCAAGCACAGCAGGGTACAGAGAAGTCAAGTCTGTTTTGAGTTAACCTCCACATCCCTGCCTCCTCCGTCACAACCACAGACCTCCTGAGACACAGTGAGCCTCAGCACAGAACCTCAGAATAGACAAGAAAGAGAAATCACAGGGACACTGAGCATGGACTACAGGAATCTGCTATCATCTCGGATGTCTCAGGGGGGATTTGAGTCACCTTTGTAGATATAAGCTCTCCCATAACTACAGCAGCTTCCAAGGGTCTCGGAGATCACTCCTTACAGATCAGTCCCTAGGAGGGGCTACATTAGCTCCCTTTGAACTGCCGGGGCATCAATAAAGAGGGACCCAGGGGAAGGAAGGAGGCCTGGCTTGGTGTCCTGTCAAGATAAGCCTGGAAGAAACAAACAAGTTATTTTACTTCTTCCCTCATGTGCTTGGACCCCCCCACCCCGCCCTGCCAGTGGGGAGTCCTTACAATTCAGTGACTAATCAAGTGACAGGTTGGCCACACACCTCCGAATGTCATCAGAGTCCAGGCATGTGCACCAGGAATCCAGAAATAAGCTGTCACCAAAGGGATGTGTGCCCTCTAGAAATAACTTCCAGAACATGTTTCGTAATCTAGGGTTGGTACTGAGTGAGCCAAGAGACAAGAAAAGGTCAAAGCACAGCCCTCATCTGCTGCTCAGCCTCTGCCTGCCCCCAGCAGTCTACACGCCTTGCTCCTCAAGGAAACAGCTCTCTGCTTCCTCTGCTTGCCATCACATTCTGAGCCTCAGTGTCCCTTCTGGGAGGGGCGGGGTGAAGGGGGATCGTCCACCATCATTTCACCATCTGAAGGCAGATCCACACAGCTATCAGCACGCAGTAGCATTATATGCTGTGCCCGCCCTGAACGTGCTCTGAGTGACTACCAAAAATTAATGAATAGTTTTCATCACCACACATTTAATGTCAAATAATGGCTGGTACTCGCTTCTCACAACAATAGCTGAACCGAAGGACATCTTTTTAAAGTAATGTAGCCTCAGTATAACATATGGGAAATGACATATTTTAAATGAACAAGTAAGAATTCTTCTTTAAGAAAGTACATGTCCAAACAGTTGCTTAAATATAGAGCTTATGACTATATTTCTGAGTGTTTTCTGTATGGGACTGATGATGAAAATCTAACATTCAGAAGATTTAGCAAGCAATGCCTTAGAAACCTGGTTTTGGTTTGTTGGATTTTGTCTTCAGTGCTGGGATCAAACGCAGAACCTGGCGCACACTTGGCATACATTGTACCACTAAGCTCTATCTCTGCCCTCTTAAAACTTTTTTTTTTTAAATCTAGGAATCCCAAACGAATTTCCTAAATCAAGCTTTAATCCATTTACCAGCTAACATTTCTCAGACACAGGGCCTTTCACTGCAGCTTTCTTTTCTATGCTCCTGATGCAACCTCAACACTGGTAAACTTCATAAGGGCAGGCAAACAAGCCGCCCGGAATACTGAGCAGTCACCCATGAAGCCCATGGTTGATGATACAAGCTGGGAAGACTGAATGTCTTCCCACAGGAGCCCCACAGAGGCTTGCCTGGCCTGGGGAATGAGGAGCAGGCTCACCCCACTGTCCCACAGTATACCTCACCGGTACAGACCAGGACTAAAGAGTGGGTCCATTTACCTCATGCAAAAAGAATCTGAAGCCGGGGACCAATGTGGCTCACGTCTGTAACCCTAGCTACTAAGGAGGCTGAGATCTGAGGATCATGGTTCAGACCCAACCCAGGCAGGAAATTCCGTGCAACACTTATCTCCAATTAACCACCAGAAAACAGGAAGTTGCACTGTGGCTCAAATGGTAGAGTGCTCGCTTTAAGCTGAAGAGCTCATCAACAGTGCCCAGGCCCAGAGTTCAAGCCCCATCACCAACAAAATAAATAATAATAATAATCTGAAAGACTGCGCTCCTCAAAATCCTTTGATCTGTTTCCTTTTGGAAAATTCACACGCCTCCCAGTGAATGATTCACTTTGCCACTAAGAAAAACAAATCTGGGAAAGATGTAGACTTGTTAATGAGTAATTTGGAACTAACAGATGGCTCTATAAAAGGAATATGAACAGAATGAGGGAGATAACGTTGTGTATAGTCCGTACTATACATGCTGGGGGCATGCCACTGGCACACATTTCCTCCTGTCTGCCTCCCTCCAAAGATCCAAACAGGAAATCACAGTTTTCCCTCTTTTCTCTCTCCAACGTCTCTCACTGTGACCAGCCTTGAACTTGTGATCCTTCTGCCTCAGCCCCCTGAGAATAAGGATTACCCTAGCCCCTCTCCCATTTACAGGCCTTCTTAGGCTCTGAGCCCAGCAAGTGACAAGACAGATGCACAACATGTTGTGGCTACCAGCTGGCTAATTTGTGCCACGGGTCCATGTAAACCACAGGGGACTGGCGAGAGGAGCAGATGGGAGTGGGTTATTCTAATGACCTGAGGAGGAAAATGTTCAGTCAACTGTCAAGTACACAAGTATTTACGACGCGCCTACAAGACATGACTAGTGATCATGCTTTCTTAATATGTGTTCACCCAAATTTGTCTACTGTAGCCTAATAACTGCGATACTATTAAGTGGCAAAGACTTTGGTGACTTGATTAAGTCAGAAGGGTTCCTCCCTCGAGGTAAGAGTAGTGGCCTACAGCAGCCGCTGGGGAACACCGCTGGCCAGGACGCAGGCCATGGCCTCCCTCCCCGTCCACACCTTCAGAGGCTTCCCATCTTCCAGACCTGGGAGTGAGATGTCTGTCACTTAGAAATGACCAAGTCTACAGTGCTTTACAGCAACCCAAATGGAGTCAATCATCAGAAACAAACTGCTTTGCTCTTAGAAACAAAGGGAAAATAGTGTTCAAGGTTAGAAGTAAATATTCACTTGTACGCTTATATTTGCCCATTTTTGTTACTATTAATAAAACACGTATAGGTGAGTAACAATCTTTTTTAAAAAGGTGCAGATCGCCACAGATTTGGGAGGCCTGCTGCTCTGGCTACTATTGAGGCCTAACTAGATGTGTGAGCTGGAGATCACACCACAGGGAGGAGGCCAGGAACAGCTGGGAAGGGCCAGGCCCTCTCCAGGGAGAACCAAGCAAGGGGCCTCTGAGAGCTACCTTAAAACCTCAGGGCAGCACCCCGGGGGGCCCTTAGGCTCCACCTCGAAAAGGTCCCGCCACCAGCCAAGGACCAGACTCAATTCATGGCTGTTTGGGAAGGTAATCATGTCCACAGCATAGCAACACCTGTGTCTGAAATAACACTTAAAAGCTATGTTCTAAGAAAAACTAGTCAATGGGCTGGGAAGGTGGCTCAGTGGTAGAGCTGCCTTGCATGCCTGAGGCCCTGGGTTCGATTCCTCAGCACCACATAAGCAAAAAGAAAAAAGCCGGAGACTGTGGCTCAAGTGGTAGAGCGCTAGCCTTGAGCTGAAGAGCTGAGGGACAGCGCCCAGGCCCAGAGTTCAAGCCTCACGATGGGACCCAAAAAAAAAAAAATAGAAAAACTAGTCAAGAGAGGCAATGATATAAATATTTTATCACTCCTCGTGTTCAGGGACCACTGTGTTCTATTGGTGAAATTGGAAAGGTGTGGCGCTTTTATAGTACCAGCTTTAGTAAGGCAGAATTGACAGCCCTGGAAGGTATAAAAGTTGATAGATTTGCTCCCACGCCACCACCATTACAAGTAAGACACACAACGCTGACAACACCCACTGCAAAAACATTCACCCAGGCCCCTCCCTCCTTTTCCTCCAGGAGCGAGGCGACCCAACCTCTAGAAACCACTCCAGAGAAAGGCAGGACTACACACCGCCATCCTCTGCTCCCAAGGCGGCGGTCACTGGAGGAGAGGGTCCAGCATGGGGACTTGGCATTTTGTTTGCCTACACCAGGGAGAGGGGACAAGGCTCAGCAAAATAGACAACAAACTGGGAAATGGGAGGAGCTAGTAGCACTAAGCCATTAGAACCTGTTTTCTTCCAAACAACCACCCACTTTGATTTTTGTTGTTTTTGTTTGTTTCTACAGCCAAACAAAAAAGCAGGTACAGTTGGCCCCCAAAGGCCAAATGTTAAAGGCTGGGTGCCCAGCCTGTGGAGATTGCCAGGTAGAACCTGGAGGAGACAAAGCTGCTGGAAGGAAGTTATCTCACTGGAGGTGAACGCTTAAGAGGAGATACTAGGGACTTCCCTTTCTCTCTCTCCTTGCTTCTCAGATTCCATGAAGCTAATAGCCACCTACGTCACATGCTCGCACCATGAAGTACTTAGCTGCCACAGGCCCAAATGAAATGAAACTAGACTGAAACTCTGAGCCCAGATGCACGGTTCCTCCTTGTAAATGGTTTATTTCAGGTATTGACCATAGGACGGAATGCTAACTCAGCTCTACCTTGGTCTAGGCTCCCACTATCAATCCACAGGCATTTAAAACCATCAGTAACTTAGCCTCAAAAGTGAAAGGGCCTTTTAATTCACCCTCAAAGGTTTACTGTGTTTTTCACTGGTGCCCTAACATCTACTAAAATGCAATTCTTTTACACATAAGGGAAAGTTTACGTACAAAAAAAATGATACTCCAGACACTGACATATCTTGTATTTTTAATACAGAATCATTTTGGGAGATGAGAGCAAGTTTTAAACAATTAAATGCAAGGGGTTTGTTTGTTTCCCCCAGAGCTGAGGACCAAACTCAAGGTCTGCAAGACCAGGCAAGTGCTCTTCCACTGAGCTAAATTCCCAATTCCCTAGATCCAAGTTTATTTTATTTTGGTCAGTCGTGGGACTTGAACCCTGGGCCTGTGTGCTGTCCTTTGATTCTTCAGATCAGGTAAGCACTCTACCTCCTGAGCCACAGCTCCACTTCCGGTTTTCTAGTGTCTCATTGGACTTTCCTGCCCAGGCTGGCTTTGAACTGAGATCCACAGATCTCAGCCTCCTGAGTAGCTAGGATTACAGGCATGAGTCACCGGCACCTGACTTTAGATCCAAGTTTTTAAGAGCAAAGAAATACATTTGGTCACAAAAAGTCTACCTTGTCTCTCCAGCATCTGGCTCCTTCCACCCAGCCAAACCCCAACGCCCCACGTCGAACCCCCAGGCTCCAACCACCTCTAACCCTAATCCTACCACTGACACCAACACTGTTCGCCTCTTGGTGACAGGCATGTGATGAAAACATTCTACATTCCTCATCTACTGAAATGCTGCTTAACCAGTTAAGTCCTGGGGCGGGGAGGAGAATAGGAACTTGCTACTTGATATGGGATGCAGTAGAAGCCTGGGAGAGGACAGACTGGACTGCAGGTCTTCCTTCTAACCACCCTTGTCATGTCTCTTAACCAAGTTCTGTTGTTCTTCTCCTTTAAGTCAGGTTAATAAATCCTGCCCTTGAAGATGAGCAATCAGTAATGCACACACAGAACTTAGCGTGGTGCCTGGTATGTGTTAAGCACTAATAAGCACCGTTGCTCATAGTTCTTCCTCTCCATCATCATCCTCATCATCCATCAACATTACCACCCACGGCCCCCCCCTTCCTTTGATGATCTTCCTGTCTTCCTCTGACTCCCAGGGAGTCATCTATCGACCTCTGTTCCTGGTGATGTCTTGGTTCCAGTTTCTTGTACTTCTTGCTTTCAGGTTCTAGGAGACGCCCTGAATTCAAATTACAATGTCTCCTTATTTAGGTAGACTAAGGAGGTTCCAGCTTGTTCTTAACACAGAAAGTTCCTCTGGAAGACAGGTGAATCAATTCATCACTCTAAGCAGCCAGGAAAAGAGGTTTGTGCTGGATGCAACATGTCATGTGGCAGGGGACGAAACCCTTTTTCCCACAGTGGGAGAATGGCTCATCAAAAGCAAAGTGTTGATGCGCAATGACAGAAATGCCAAGAAAGAAATAAGAACATGAAGAAGAAAATTTCCTTTGGTCTGTCTGTTTTGTCACTGTAGAAATCTTCAAGTGTGGTATTCTTGAGATAAATATGCATTCAATGTTTGAAAAGAGGTAAGTTGTTAGCAGCGGCGCCTTGCACCACAGCCTCTGTCGTTGATAAAAGGCAGCATGATTGTGACAGGTGGTAGGAAGCAGGAGGAAAACAGTGAGAATGATTCAGCACCAAAAACCTGTCCAACTCCAACTTGAAACACTCATCAGTGTGTGCAAAGAAAATCCAGAGGGTTTTCTTCTCTCATCCCTTTCTGTCTACCTTTTTCTTAGTCCTAAAAGTATCGCTTCAATGGGCAAAACATAGTCCTCTAATCATAACCATGAACTTGCTCCCCTCCAAACCTGTAGTACTAGTGAGAATTCCTGATGATGATGTAACTCTCCCAAGTTTTGATTCCAGTGGCTCGGGATGTCTTTGAGTGTGTGTGTGTGTGTGTGTGTGTGTGAAAATACTGTATAGAGTGACTACAATTACATGGTCGGGATGTCTTTATATAGAGCAATAGCAGGATAAATGTCACAGTCTGAATCAGGCCAGCATTACTGATGCAACTTTTGAGCTAAACACCTGCCACAGCTGCCTCTCCACCTCTCCAAATCATTTGTTTCCCAGACAACAGTTTTCTTCCATTCCAGAATTCATTAGGAGCATCTAGAGAAAAGGCTCTCTTCAACTTAGCTAACTAGCTTTCTGCTATTGATCAAGGCCACATTTTAATCATGAGAAGATTGGTTTATTATAAATGATTTCTCACTCATTAATGGAGGACTCTCATGTCTTGACTGAAGAAAAAAGACGAGCTTACAAATGACTTCTCATTTCCAGATGCCTTATCCACAAACCACAAACCAGCCTCTTAACCCAGGATAGCTTCCTCCGTCCACTACACCAGTCAAGATGGTGAAACAAAGTACTTTCATACCCCTGACAACTCATATCAACGTGTTATGGCATGGATAGGAAATGTCCTCCCCAAAAGTCTGTGTTGAAAGCTTGATCCCACAATTAAGAGGTGAGTGGATCACATCAACGGATTAATCAATCAACAGGTGGTAGCTTGAATGGCCTAGCCAGAGATAGGCCTAACATGGGGATGTAGGCCACTGGGGCCATTTCTTTAAAGAACATATTTTGTCCACAGTTGCTCTCTACTTGTGCTCGCCTCCTTCTCTCTCCACTTCCTGCCAACTACCAGGTGAGACACTTCTCAACACGCTCCGGCCATGATGCTCTGCCTCATCCCAAGTGGGCCAGAAGCCCCAGAGCCACTGGACCACGGACTGAAAACTCGGACCAGGACACAAAGCCGATCCCTGGGCCCAGCCTTCCTTCCTAAAGTGTTTTCTTAGCCATTTTCCCCAACAACCAAAGTGGGTAACAACAAAGCAGAGAAGAACTCTAAATAAAGACTTGAGACAGTCCTGTTTCAGTCCCAAATCAGCTTCAGACTATTTCTCAACTTCAAAAGATAAGTGTCCTGTTCATTTGAAAATTCTGTCTATCGCTGGCTCTCCTGTACACAAGCTGAGCATGGTGCACCCACTAAAATCTCCTGATAGCAACTATGCCCCGAGAGGGCGGGGGAAACATTTAAATGTGCAATTGATTCAAAATAAACATCCATTTCTGAGTCAGGAGATGTTTGGCTTGTTGGTGTTTGGAATCCAGACAATTTTCTTTCCACTGCAGCTGACTCTGCAATGATCGTGATTAAAACTGTCCTTATTCGTTTTAAGGGAAGACAGTAATAACTGACTAAAACATAAAACTAAAATGTGCAGGAAGCTGTGTTTGGTGTGTTTTTTGTACAGGGACAAATGTCTTTGACCATGGAAAGCTTCTTGTTCAGAAGAAATAAACACGCAAAGGACTTCTCGGGCTCTAAATGACACGAGATGGCTCTGAATGTTATAGTTTAAAAATACTCCCTAAGAATACAAGCCAAATGACTGCAGGATTAGAAGCTCTCTCTCCCAGTTGTTCGGGCATTAAAAACCAGGCACAAGTAAGAATAGCTTCAAAAGAACTAATAAACAGCACATGAGTAATAAAGCAATGCTCCCCGGCAGGGATGCCACATACCTGTCCCTGTTTGAGCAAATCCTCTAAGCATCCTGAGCCCCACCCTGCCTTTTCCTGCGCTCCCTCCGCTTTAGAAAAGGCACTGGAGAAGAGAGTCTGACCGAGATGTCAGCCATCCTTCAGGTCTCAACTTAGGCATAATGATCTCACTGCTGGGGGCCTAGCACCAACCTCCCGGGCACATCCGGGCATCCCATGCTCTCTCCAGCTCTATGGAGGAGAGTTACAGCTGATGAACTCAAGTCAGCTGCCCAGCCCCAAGCTGCCCTCTGTCTCAGAGCTGAATGTCCCTGCTAGAGCTGCCCTGCGCCCTTCTACACACTCACCTCTTCTCCACCCATGTGATCCTAGCTTTCCATTTTGAGGAAAAACCCAGCTGCTCACTAATCACACCAGCCAAACGGTGGAAATGATCAAGATGCCCATCAATTGAAGGCAAAACAAGATGCAGTATTATGTAACCGGTAGAATATTATTTAGCCTGAGATCTGCCTAGAAAACAGAGCAAACCTGTGGAGAGCAGCCACTGCAGCTGGGGAGAGAAGGGGGAGGGCGGCAGAAAGGGAAATGCTGTGAATGGCTGCCCGGTCCTCTTCTGGGGTAACACAACACTGAAACGCACTAAACGTCTCTCAAGGTAAAATTTTAGAAGTGTTTTATCAAAATAAAAGCATATATGAGAAACAGCTAAAGTCAGAGCTGCTGCTGCTCCTGGCCGCTCTCTCCTCATTCTTGCCAATACATCCCAGCTTGCAGCCCACACTACCCACCCCATTTTCCCAACTTCCTCCTCATTCATACACCTCAAATTCACCTACCCCCTCTCTTTTTGTGCCAGTAAGCAGGGCCTGAACTTAGCTTTTCCACACAAGAGTGGTACTCTACCACTTGAGCCACAGCCCCACTTGTAGTTTTTGGGGGAGGAATTAATCAGAGTGAAGAGTCTCACAGACTTTCTTGCCTAGGCTGGCTTTGAACTGAGATCCTCAGATCCGAGCTTCCTGAGTAGCTAGGATTGGGCGGGGGATGGGGGCACCCAGCAGGGTTTTCTCCCTCAAAGGCTGCTTCCCTCTCCTCTTCCACACACATGGACAAAAACCATGGCAAGCTGCTCGCAAGGGTGTCTATCATCTTTTTAATCTACATTTATGGGACACAAACAAGGCTGCCTCCTGCCATGCTCCGTGCCGGCACCGGCACCCGGCCTGGAGTCCTCACAGCTCCCCGGCTCTTCCTGCTCCCTCCTCTCCTCAGGCCGGCCCGTGTCCTGGGCCCCAAACCCCCAGCCGTCCCTTTCCTTGCCCAGAGAACTACCATTCTGTCCCCCAGGGTAATTAATGGCTTCAGCACACAGACCTCTCACATCATGCACTCCACCCATACTCCTTGACATTTCCCCCAAAGCTAACACTTTTACATCATAAAGAATATAGCCATTTCCCACTGCTGCTTTACACACACAGACACACACACACACACACACACGCACACACACACACACCTTACCATAAATTCAGTGGCTTAAAACCCGACAAAGTTAGCAACTCTGGTGGTCAGGCTCTTGCCTGATCTTCTAGGCTGCCCTCCCTAGAGGCTCTATTCCTTCCTCTTCCAGACATTTCTAGAGGCTACCTGCGCTCCTTGCTTGCACGCTGCTCCCTCTCCCTCTTAAACATCTCTGGGATGACCTGCGTCCACTGACAGCCAGAATCACCTCCCCTCCTCAGCCTCAGCACCTCTGTGATGGCCTTCTGGCTAGACGAGGCCTGTCACAGGGCCTGGGGAGGAGAACGTGGGTACCAGCAGACCATAGATGCCCCATGTCCTCAGAACAAACCAGGCCTGCACACTGTCCTAACTAGCAGGGACCTTTGTCTCAACATCCCACACATCAGAGAGGGTGTGTGTGTGTGTGTGTGTGTGTGTGTGTGTGTGTGTGTGTGTGTGTGTGTGTGTGTGTGTGTGTGTGTGTGTGTGTGTGTGTGTG
>NW_012267237.1:10985193-11005094 GCF_000151885.1 Dipodomys ordii
TGTGTGTCTGTGTGTGTGTCTGTGTGTGTCTGTACGTGCTGGTACTGGGGCTTGAACTCAGGGCTTGGGCTCTGTCCATCAGGTTTTTTTTTTTTCCCTCAAGGCTGGTGCTCTATGTTTTCATTCATTTCTAACTCAAGAACCAGGGAAGGGGAAGCCTGTTGAGAGCACACAGGAAGCAACATTTTAAAGGTTTTCTTTTATGAGGCAGTGGGTAGGCACAAGCAATAAAATGGCTGTGACCTCAAAGTGCCACTGAGTTCTGCAAACCTGAGCTCGCTTCTACACAAAGGCTCCCAGCCCCCAGACCTCCGCCGCTGATTCCTGCGGTTCACGTGGGAACTTCCTCCTCAGCCAGTTTTCTTACTCCAGTGATGCTCTCTTAGGTCCCAATTTATTTATTCACACACCTCTTTAACCATGTCACAAGTACAGACAGATGTGACCTGTCTTTTTATTTTTCCCTGTAACTGGAATAGTATCAGTTCTTTTACTCTACCAAAATGCACAGTGCAAGTACTAACACAAGGCTGGGGCCAGAAGTGCTGTCACGGGTGTCTGGCTCTCTTACGCCCCCTAGTGGTCTCCACCCCCAGAACACTGCAGCACACAATCACCTAAAGTCTCAAAGAAAACTTGCAAGAACACCAGAAATATTTCTGAAATGTGTCAGAGCCCAAGGACTGGGGTAGATTTTATATACTCTTTCAAATACCTAGTTTGCATAGCTTTTTAAATACAAGTTTGTATGCTTCAAAGATTGCTTACTTTAGGCTTTAGGCATTTACCATTCTGTTTATTCCTCATTTTTACTGTCTTATACCAACCTTAGAAACTCAGAAACAGTGGGAAGCCTGATTTAAAAAATAAAACACCCAAGTCCAATGGAAAATAGGTGGATAAATACACTGTACTAAATTCAGATGATAGAATATTACACAGCAGTGAAAACTAAGTGAACCACAAATATATAAAGCAACCTAATTATAATCTTTAAAAAAAGAGTCTAGGGCAAGACATTAATACTGGACAATAACACAAATATGGAACCATTTTTATATAACTCAAAACCAAAAGCTTTATCTTTTTTATCTTTATCTTTAAGTTACATATATATGTAACTTAAATATACCTAAACATACTGATCATTTTCAAAGCAAAGCAGCGCAAAATCCAGGATTATGTTTTAGTACGTGAGAGCTGGTGGTGGTCACTCACACCTACAATCCTAGCTACTCAGGAGACTAAGATCTGAAGATCATGGTTCAAAGCCTGCCTAAGCAGAAAAGCCCATTAGACTCATCTCCAATTAACCACCAAAAAGGCCAGAACTGCGGCTCAAGTGGTAAAGAGCCAGCATTAAAAAAAAAAAAAAAGGGATAGCCAGGCACTGGTGGCTGATGTCTATAATCCTAGTTACTTAGGAGGCTGAGATTTGAGGATCAGGTTTGAAGCCAACTTCAAAAGGGAAGTCCAATTAGCTACCAAATAGGTAGAAATGGAGTTGTGGCTCAAAATGGTAGATCATTAGCCTAGGGCAGAAAAGCTCAGGGACAGCATGCAGACGCTGAGTTTGAGCCCTAACATCATCGCATGTGCACACACGCGTGTGTGTGTGCGCACACACACACACACACACACACTCAGGATACATGGAGGCAGGCAGGCAGGCGGCAGGCAGACAGTGACTGACAGAAGCCTGGGAGCCAATGCTGAGAACACAGCACCCGTGGCGGTGCCTTTCTGTTGAAGTTGCCTGAGGACCGCAGGCTGGAGACTCACAGCCACTCTAGGGATACAAGGCCTTTCCAGATGGTTCCCGATCCACTCTTGGCGGGTCAGCAGGTCCTGAGAACTGGGCTCTTAGGTCGCTACCTGTCCCTGGGAAGCCCAGCTCAGAGCCTCAGGAAGCAAGAACGTTGATCCCACTCCTCGGGAAGCCATTGTCTGGAAATCTAGTTTCGTGAGGCTTTGTGTGAAGTGCCACTGGGCTGTGGGGCTCCATCCAGAGTTCGGGCTTACTTGTCCAGAGGCCCCTCTGGACTCCGAGTTGGTTCCCAATGTCTGAGCTCACTCGTCTCCCGCCTGTTACGTAAGCAGAGCCGTCTCCAGATAGCAGCTCAGCCGCCAGAGCCCTGAGCACCGAGTTCCCAGGGTGCTGCTCCCACCGCAGCCCGGTTGTGTCAGCTGCCTGCTGAGACTCTCTCTTTCACTGAGATCTTCTTTTCCCTCTTGAAAAAGCTGTGCTTATTAAGAAGGAAGAAAATGCAAAAAGGATAAGCAAAATTTCAAAAAGTCAGTCTATAATACTTCTACTCAGGAGGCGGAGATCAAAAAAATGCTAGTGATGGGCTGGGAAGGTGGTTCAGTGGTAGAGTGCTTGCCTTGCATGCATGAGGCCCTGGGTTCGATTCCTCAGCAGCACATAAATAGAAAAAGCCGGAAGTGGCGCTGTGGCTCAAATGGTAGAGCGTTAGGCTTGAGCAAAAGAAGCTCAGGGACAGTGCGGTGTATCACCTGCTCCATATCCTTTTTATTTCCTTGAGAAATAAAACCTCTAATCACTGTCACCAAGGTCCACACCCACGAGTAGAGGGCGCTCCCTGGGCCACCCGTGCTGGCTGCGCAGTGACTTCAGCGAGGCCTTCAGCACCTAGCCTGAGACACGCCAAGGCTCAGCAATCCTGGTCAGGTGAGTACACTGTGGCTGGTGAGAGGCGGGAGGCATCATCCCACCGCTGCCCTCCACATGAGCTCTGCAGGGAACAGCTGTCCATTCCCAGCACACGCAGCAAGCACCGTCACTGCTGATGGGAATCGGGAGGGAGAGCTCAGAGGCCCGAGCCGGGCCCGCCAGCCCAGGGCTGCTGCGGGACGATGAATGGCTCCCCTCTCTTGTCAGGGGAGGAAGAAAGGGGCTTTGGCTCACCATTGTGCGCTGCATGACTGCACAATGGCACTCACTTATTATTTTTGAAAATGGGAATAAAAGGCCCATTGGGTTCAGTGTTGGCACAGGACAGACTGCCAGGGCGGCGCGCCCCCGGGGCCTGCCGGACAAAGGCTGGCTGGAACTCACACCCACTCTCTGGTGTCCAGCATATTCTGAAGCGCAGGGATTGGTTGGGTTTTGTTTTGATTTTTCGGAGGACAATTTTCCCCTCATTTAAGCCAATCTGATTTCTCCTTCAAGCAAGAATTTCTTGTAAACGTCCTGGGGATGTGGCTCGCTGTCCATACTGGCTGAACATAAATCTAAGCGCCCCAGCTCTCAAACAGTGTCCCTTTTAGCAAGGCGGGAGGTACAGGGTTACAGTCTGAGAGTGACAGGGCCTCAAAGACACAAAACTGTGAAGTCCAGTCGTTTCTACAGTAAGAGTCAGAATTCGTGTTCTGGGCAGACGTGAAAGCATCGGTGATCAGCTCTTTCTACCCCCCACCTATGCAATTCCAACGAGTCATAACTAGAAGTCTCCTCACTAAGTTCCTGCTCAAAAAGCAGGTTTAGTGATGCTAGCTGACCTGTCATTTTTCTATGTGTGTCATTTTCTATGTGTGTATGTATACACACATACACATACACTAGTACTCAGGTCTCCCTTAGGTTTTGGCTAAAGGCTGGTACTTTACTACTTGAGCCACTTCTGGCTTTTCAGAAGAGATAAAGACCCTCACGGACTTTGCAATCTTCAGATCTCAGCCTCCTAGTAGTCGGATTACACGTGTGACCCCCAGCCCCCAGCCAACGTCTCAGTGTTAATAGTGGCGTACTATTGTCAGGATTCACTAACATCTCATTTAAACACTCTTCCAGTTGGCTCTGGCCTAGAGCTGAGTCAAGTCTCAGGACTCAGATTTAACCATCAAGGATTCTGGGTTTTCTCTGTTCAGCCTCTCACAACACAGAGGCAGCTAGGGAGCTGGCAATCATGGGCACCCCACCAAACAAAAAGGCATTTTTTTTTTCGGAGAAGGAAGCACACGTATGAAGTATGGAAAGAGAAGGCGAGCGCAAGGGCCGTGGTCCGGGAGGGGTCCCTGTAACCTGCCCGTGCTGAGGCAAGAAGGTCGGGCTATGCTATCAACCCCGCTGACCCTACAAACAACAGCCTGCCATTCCTGTGCCTGCCACCCAAGACTTCGCTCCAGATACGGGCGCACGCACACCCCAGCTCCAGCACTGGGAAAGTTCCCCAACTCCTGCAAATAAACATACACTGGACGCGGGTGGACTCCAGCACTTCTGTCGAAAATCCTGGAATGTCAGCCGTGCTCCTTAACCTTCCTACTTTAAAGACTCTGGAAAAAGATTTATGTTATATAAACTGACACTGAGCAATAGAGAAGAGTTAAGAACCCAGGCGTGGTCTGAGTGCCTCGGGTCCCAGCACTGGGAGATGACAAAGGAGGCTGGGGCTCAGGGTCTGACACTGTCCCCAGAAAACAAACCAACCAGAAAGCTTTGTAATGAGAAGAATCACGCCTTAATCTGTGTCACATTATAAACCAGCCATTAGGGAACTGGTGAAGGAAATGAATGATCGTTAAGAGTTTGATGTTTCTTTCTAATCTATATTTATTAAGGAAAATAAGACTCAAGACTCTTTTATGTTTTTAAAAGGAGACATGAGCCGGATACAAAGGCTCACGTCTGTAATCCCAGCTATTTACATCAGAAGGATCACAGTTTGAGACCAGCCCAGTGAAAAAGTTTACAAGGCTCTAAACCAACCAATAAAAAGTTGAGCATGGTGGTGTGCACCTGTCATTCCAGCCAAGTAGAACACATAAATGGGAGGATCCCAGCCCAGGCCAGCATGGATAAAAAGCAAGGCCCTATTAGAAAGCACAAAGAGCTAAGAGCATGGCTCAAGGGGCTAGCAAGTGCAAAACCCTGAGTTCAAATCCCAGTACTGTCTGAAAAGCTGCACCTTGTGAGGGCCTTCACCTGCACTGTGAAGGTAGGAGGTGTGATGGCCAGACGCACCAAGAGCTCAGATTTGCAGCCTCGGCCCTCTGGTAAGTTCCAGGGCATAGTCTTCATGACCTACACATTTCCTGTCAGGCCTCACCTCCCAGCTGCTTTGGGGATTTGAAGGGATTTAGTCAAACCATTGCAAGAGACAATGATCAAACTCTGTCAATAAATCTGAGAGCTCAGCATCAAAGGGCGCAACTGTGTGCTTTAAATCCTTTGAAATCTCACTAGTTTACAACTAGAGAGAAAGCCTGGGTTTTCCTACCCCGTGAATGCAAAACCCAGGCTCAGAAGGCTTACGACTCTACCTGGGGTGGTTCAGCCTGTCTGCTCTGGGCAAGACTAGAACCTGGGACCTCAGGGCCAGGACAGACTTGGCCCACCTGCCTACACTCAGATCCCTCTTGGTGGCCTTAGGACCCTAACTCAATTTACCCAATGAAATCCACTTAAAGGAACCAACCTAGAGAGAGGTGAAAAGAGGGCAGGGATCCCTGCTTAAAGGAGCTGACCTGGAGAGACAGGACCACATGATGGGAACCCCATTGTGACCCTCAGTTGTAGGTGACTAAAACCATACCTTACCCTCTGGTAGTCTTGTCCTGGGCACAGAGAACCCACAATCATGAGAGAGATATGGCAGAAATGTCACAGGGACACCTGGCAACACACAACGCAAGGCAGACCTCACAGCTGTCAGGACCCACAGCAGCGTATCAACAACCATCAGAACCCAGAGCAGCTGAGCTGGCCAGACAGGAAACAGTATGCGCCCAGACGGAATGGGAAGTGGCCTGAGGTGAGGGCTGAGAGAATGAACAAATGCACTGTGGTGTGTATCCTGACTCCCAGAACCGGAAGTGGCCTGAGGTGAGGGCTGAGGGGCCTAAACCAAGCCAGGACTGAGGCTGTAGGAATGCCCCAGATTAATTATGCTTCATTGCTCATTGCACCTGTGCTATGACAGGAAGTGTGTGCAGGGATAGTGCTTCCCCACTGCACTTTTCCAATTCACATAATTATTTCAACACAAGCCAAGTACCCCACCTCTCCTTTGTAAGCAATACAGACTTCTGTTAAGGCAAAACTAATCTTCTCAAAACACCAACTGCTACAAAACTTCACTGTTGCCCCTCATCTTTGTCTTTATATTCTTCATAGGCTAGTGGTGACATGAACTGCATTCCCTCTGTCACCCGCCGGCTTTTTTCTCCACTTGGAAAACACATTACAGGGGCCATGACCATCGTAAGTAAAAGTTGCTGATACTGTCCCCAGCGGGACAAGAGGTTAAGTGACTGTGGCAATACCTTCACACCTAAGAGACTCCTACCCTCCTTTTCTCCCACGCCAGTCCTCTGAGCTGACACCATGCATAATTCTTCAAGAACATTCCAACAGAGTTCTCCAACTGAGTGTGACCTGGTTCTCCCATAACAACAGCATTGTTTATGCCCCAACCCATTAGGTCTGAAAGGAGAGCCCAAGTGGCAATGGCTTGCCTCTGCACTTCCAAAGCCTCACACGGAACTCACAGTGCCCAACACTACAGAAAGACAACGCATTCCTAGCGTGAGTTCCCATTTTGTCCTTGTCCTCTGTTTTACTGTATTTTTTTTCTACTTTTACAAATTACTGTTAAGACTCGGGTCTTATCACTAAAATTGATGCATCACCATGTAATGGAAAGAATGTCCCATACCTTTCACTGAGGCTTCTCCACAACTGTGCACCTGCAACAGGAAGAAGGGAAACATGAGAGACAGCCCAGGTCTTGCTCACCTGAGGTGTTCCCCAACTTAGAAATGTCCGGCACTAAATAAAGTGGACTGCATCAAATCCTACCGTGTATATCGCTGGTCATGGGGCCAGCAATAAGCCACAGATATTACTGAGCTCCTACTTTGTGTAAAACACTGAATAGGTACCATAAGCGAAGAGACATTCTGTCACAAATTACCTCTGTCTCACAGACTCTATGTCCAATAGGACAGACAAAATACACATCAATTATTATGGTTTTATTTTCTTAACAAATTTTTAGAGTACGGCATCATGGCACCATGCTGACCAGCACATCTCAAATGCGTCCATCTTTGATGGCTGGGCCTCTGTACTCACTGAACAGCGACTCCGAGCTGTCCCTTCCCCCAGGCTCTCCTGTGAGTTTGATTACTCCCAGTTATTATGAAATAAATGGGGGAAGAAGTAGCAGAGACCTATCTCGTGCATGCTACAGAACGCATGTCTAATTGTGAACTGCTGCTATTAGCAACCTTCAACTACAGAGGTCTCCTCCCTCGCTCGCTCTTTTTCTCTCTTTAACCTCTTTCCACTTCAGGCTCTCATTGGGATATTCGGTTTCTAGCTGTGGGTGGGGGCAGGGCCCTGCATATGTCCCCCTCACTCTCCACAGACACCTGGGGAGCGTTTGCTCCCTTCCTGTGAAATCTACACTGTCCATTTCTGCCCGGCAGTTCAGTACCTTCACTGCTGTCGAGAACGGACACAAAAAGGGACGGGGCCCAGGGATGGCAGTCCTCCATGCCACACGCCACTCACTGCCAATCCATCTCGGCTTAGCCAAGACCCACAAGCAGTAGCCTTGTCTCTGCCCTTAGCATTTGCACTGAAAGTCAAGTGCACTCGGCCCATGTCCTTGATGCCTGCTCCTGCTGCACCTTTGACTATTGGTTGGCTTTCCCTGCTCCACCCCTTGCCTATTTTTACGGTGGGGGGTGGGGGGGGGAAGGTGATCAGTTGTGGGGCTTGAGCTCAGGGTCTGGGCACTGACCCTGAACTAATTTTTAGCTCAAGGTTAGTGCTCTAACACTTTGAGCCACAATACCACATCCAGTTGGGGGTGTTAACTGGAGCTGCAGATAAGAGGCTCATGCACTTTTCTGCCCCAAGTTGGCTTCAAACCGTGATCCTCAGGTCTCAGCCTCCTGAGTAGCTAGGATTATAGGTGTGAGCCACAGGTGTCCAGCTGCCCTTGCCAGTCCAGCCCTGTCTTTGGCCAGACTTCCTTTCTCTACCCCTCCCCGTGGGGCAGTCAGCCCCCACTCAGCACTGCAGAGGTTCTGTCCTGTTCTAGCCCTCCCTGTTCATGTCCAGCGTTCATAGTCATTTCTCTATTTTTTTAAATAAGGCCAGCAAGTCTTAATAAATAAAAACACCCTGTATCATCATCCACTTTAACCACTTCTGACCCCAGAGCAATTAGAGGAATGTTGCATGAAAGGGCAGGTCGGTGCCTGTAAGACAGCCTACCTATCCAAGTTCCCAACTCATATTGAGAGCTTGCTATTGTTTAGAAATCCCCGGGTTCTTTGGAGTCTTTCAGCTTTGTTCTTATTCTTCTGTGCCCAGATGAGGGCCAAATTTGATACACAACTGAAAAACATGAGGTGTGTCACTTTCTATTCTTAACCTATTGCGCTGAAAGGGCTGCTGAAGAATCCTGCAAGTGCCTGAGTCTTCTCGGAGTCCATCAGGAGTTCTAGAGGGGACATGTCACAGTCTGCTGGGGGAAAATGAGCCCTCCTCCATGGGATGGGAGTCAAGGCAGAAACAAGACCCACTATGGACCAACAACCTACCCACTCACCAAACCCTGAGGCACAGTGGAGCTCCACCTGAGAGTGGACTCATGCCTGGTGTAAACAGAAGGCATCAAAGCACGGCTTATAAAAGTTGAGTGGGAGTGAGCTGAGTGTCTGTTCTCTGACATTCAAATAGATGATGGGATGGAGAAATAAGAGAAAAGGAGAGAGAAAAGTGTGTATGCCTGAATGTAATCTAAATCTACAGATTTAGGAAATGTGGACAAATGTGGACAATAAATGTGCTCATCATCCTAAGAGTCTAGCACCTGCAAACTTGGATGGAAAGTCACTGAACAGTCTTTCTAAACATTGACCTGACGGCTTAGTTTAGGAGAACTGGAAAGACTCAAAGCATCAAGCTGACACCCTCCCGTGTCAGCTTCTATCTAACTCAGCTGGCACTAGGGAGAAGGTGCCTCCCTCAACCCAGGAGAAAACTGGGCAGTTCTTCTACACATCAACCCCATAGGCCCCAACGAAAACATCCTTCCACTTAGTGAAAGGAGGAACTCCCTTTAAGCCTCCTCTTGACTACTTTTGAGCATATCTATCATATTACATCATGAAGGTTCACAGGCTCAATAAGTTCCCGGAGGAATTCTTGTCTGTTGACAAAAACTACCTCAGATACAAATAAGAGAGCTTTCAAATATAGAAAAGCATGTTCAGACTTATAATACAGTTAAATTTCTGAAATGTTTAATTTCCAAAAAATAAGTAAATGTTAAAGAATACTTTTTATCTGTGTGCCAGCATGAGGGTTTGAGCTCAGGGCCTGGGTGCTGTTGCTATGCTTTTTCACTCAAGGCTGGCTCTCTACCACTTGAGCCACATCTCCACTTTGGTTTCTCGGTCATTAACTAGAGATAAGAGTCTCATGGACATCCTGCCTGGTCTGGCTTCAAACCAAAATCCTCAGATCTCAGCCTCCTGAGTAGCTAGGATTCCAGGCCTACACCAAAGTTACCTGGCTGAAATTTAGAATACTCAAATTCTCATTTTCAAACTTAATGTTTACAATTAATTAATTGTCATTCATTGCTAATTGATGCAACCGGCATTTGTTTCCAATTAGTTTTTTTCTTCACTGAGGCAGAGAAAATTATAAACGAATCCATTTTCTTGTGACCTAGTTTCATTTGAGGAGCAATAAATGTTTAACTGCTGTTCTCAGCGTAGCCTACATAAATGCCGAAGTGGTGTTTGAAATAGCACTTACAGCCAAGACAGAAACCAGCACACACAAACCTTTGGCCCAGTAGCTATAGCTCTGATCAGAGATGACAGCCATCAAAGAAATTATCATGTTGAAAATAGCAAAATCAATGTCTATGTAATCTATTACTCTGCTCCTGTTCAAAGGATCCACTGGCTAATATACCTATATAAAACACAAATTCAGTGAGATACATAAAAACGAAATCTGTGTCTACTTACCTCTCGTTCTAGACAGCACCATATCCTTTATTATTTGCATAATAACTCGTCCAAGTATCATGACAGAAATCAGATGATATACCCTCCATGGAGTCAGTGCAAGGAACCTGGGCCAGATAAACAGACAAATCATTATTGCAGTATGAGGACTTGCATCTTTCAAAAATAATAGGTTTGTGTTTTCTGATCTCAACCTATAAAAACTTTTCAATGCATCCATTTATGACACAACTTTTCAAAATTCACCCCAATATAACCCCTTGAAGTCAGCAAAATAAAAGCTTTTGAATCGTGTATAAGTTTGTCCTGAGCTCTCTGCCCAGCCTCTAATTTGGGTGGAGGATTTGCTCTCTTAGGTCTGAGCCACATGGGAATATGGGTGCTGGGTTCCCCCACCCCTGCATCCCTGGTAAGCGGGGAGCGGGGAGGGACCTGAGGCAGAGTGGTGATTGCCGCGCCAAAGCCCTAGAGACCCCGGTACTGACAGTCTCTGCCTGCTTCTCTGAGGCTACATTTCCTTCTCTGGTGACCCTCACTCTGTCTCTTAAAAAGGTATGAAAGCTGGGTGCTAGTGACTCATGCCTATAATACTAGCTACTCAGAAGGCTGGGGTCTGAGGACTGCAGTTCAAAGCCAGCCCAGGCAGAAAAGTCTGTAAGACTTTTATCTCCAATTAACCACCAAAAAGCTGGAAGTAGGGCTGTGGCTCAAGTGTAGAGCGCTACCCTTGAGCACAAAAGCTCAGGAACAGCTCCTAGGCCCTGAGTCCCAGCCCCAGGAGACACACACACACACACACACACACACGTATGAAAGATTCAGTTTGCAAACTGTCTTCTTTAATATCACCCAACTCTGGTCCACCTGTTGACCTGGCTTACAAAGAAAAGAATGACAAGTCACAGGGAACTCTCAGCTTCACAGGGGACTAAAGATTGGTTTTGTATCAGTTGATTGGCCAAACTTTCAATAATATTAGCTTTGATGAAATCAACAAATATTTAGTACTAAATGCAAAGTACTGGAGAAGAACACACCCATTGCCTTCTACAAACAGACTTTCTCATCAGACATACAAGCTAACAAAATCCACGGCAAGAATATGAGCAAGGAGCAAGAAGCTCCACGGAAGAAATGTTTGGAGGATTTGATAAAAGTGGCACTAGGATGCAGCATGTATTTCAGAAGAAAACACAGGCTGGTCCAGCTGCTAGATAGAGACAGAAAACCAGAGATGGTCAAGCCTTCCAAGGTTAGCCTCAGCAGGAAGAGCAAGGGAGAACTGGGAGACGGGCAGGGGGAGAGGGGAGAGACTGAGGGGCCAGGTGGGTGGCAGATCTAAGATATGCTAGGGTGTGTGGGTTTCATGATGTAAGCCAGAGAGAGAAACAGAGCAGGAAAATGAAATGATGGTTAATTTACAGAGAGGAGGTGGGGTACAAAGGAAGTATGGAGTCCAGGCCAGGTAAAAGAAGGCACTGTGACTGGTGACAAGTGACTCAATGTGAGGTGCTGAAAGAAGCTGAGGCAGGCCCTCCACCAAAAGGGAGACAAGGCCACTTCTAGGCTGGTTGTAATGCCAGGACCCTCTGTGAGTGGGGCCAGTAAAATGGGCATCCAGTCAGGCTGGCTCCCGGGAAAGCTTGTTACACACAGATCCTCAGGCGTCTCCCGAGTCCTCTGACACAGGTGGTGTAATTAGCAGTGTTTGCATCCAATACATATTTATTCGTGGTTTGCCTTGCTGGGACAGGCAGTATTGTAAGTGCTGAACAAGGAGCACAGACAGTAGGAGCAAGCACAGAAGTTAACCCATAATGCCAACACCCACGTCTTTAGCAACCATGACTTGATCTTGCACTGAGGACAGCAACAGGTTTGGGTGCTTGTTGGTTTGCTTTTGGGTGACCTCCTAATGTATCAGCTCATGATGGATTCTTGCATTTGCCCCTGTGATGGAAACCATCCCAGCTTTGCATGCATCATATTGAAGTAGGTGTGTGTGTGTGTGTGTCCCAGCTTTGCATGCATCATATTGAAGTAGGTGTGTGTGTGTGTGTGTGTGTGTGTGTGTGTGTGTGTGTCTTGGTACTGGGGGTCAAATTTAGGGCTTAACAGTCTCAGATGGCTTTTATTTTCCCTCAAGGCTGGTGCTGTACTACTTGAGCTACATTTCCACATCTAGCTTTTTGCTGGTTAATTAGAGATAAGACTTTTCTGCCTGGACTGGCTTTGAACCATGATCCTCAGAACTCAGCTTCCTGAGTAATTAGGATTACAAGTGTGAGCCATCGGTGTCTGGCTTGAAGGGGCATTTTGTGTGCGTGTCCTAGGGCTTGAACTCAGGGCCTGGGTATTATCCCTGATTTTTTTTTCTCAAGACTATCTATCTATCACTTGAGACAGCTCCACTTCCAGATTTTGGGTGGGTAATTAGAGGTAAGAGTCTCAGAGAAAGGAGTCTATGAACTTCCTGCCTGGGCTGGCTTTGAATTGTGATTCTCATATCTCAGTCTCATGAGTAGCTAGGATTATAGGCATAAGCCTATAATCCTAAGAATCATAAGAAATTTATTTTACCATAAGGAATTTACCGTATACCATAAGAAATTTATTTACATATAAATAAAGCCAAGGTTTCCAAACCCATTATTTATTCCTATAAGCTGTAATTCCTTTCCATATCTTCATTCCTTTTGGATGGAAGCCTTCTGCGTGTGAAGAGTGGTTCTGTCTCACTCAGCTGACTGGGGCTCAATAAGTACTGTAGCTCAAGTTTTCTCACAGTGAATCAGACAGAAGCTCCAAATGTTGGGCTAGTATATTTCTTAGGAATGCCATCTTTGTAGAGTAAGGCAGTGCTCTGGGAGAAACAGAAAGCTCCCTCACATTTAAATGTCTTTACAGCTAGCCAGAAAGCCACTTAAGTAACTTTAAAACAAAGAACTGCACACATCATCTGACTTGTAAACACCATTATTTATTCTCTTCATGGAAGTTTCAAAGTCCCAGAAATTTAAAAACTGAAGTAATGATAGGACACTGAGCCACAGATATTGTTGCCAACCTCACTGGAAGACACTGCCTAGCAACACCGGAGAGCAAACTAGCAGTCTCCTCTCTGTCCTGAGCAAGGTCCAGCTGGCATCATGGCCAAAGGCCTTTCCGTGGTCATGAAAAAACCTTGGTCAGCTGAGAAGGGAACCCTGAAATTGTTTGGGAAAATGATGTCCAAATACTATGGACTGCTTAGCTGTTTTCTTGATAGTTTAGGATCACTGAGCCCAAAGGATGAGGTAAACAAGAGCTAGAGAAACAAATATTTAAAATGAAAAATTGGCCTTCTGAAAAATCTAGTCATTTTACGATTTTAATTATACATGATGTTTAAGATAATTCATCTCATGAATTATCCACTGGTGGCTCATACCTATAATCCTAGCTACTCAGGAGACTGAGATCTAAAGATGAAGGTTCAAAGCTAGCCAAGGGAGGAAAGTCCAGGAAACTCTTTTTTTTGTTGTTGGTGGTGGTGGGTTTGAACTCTGGGCCTAAGTGCTGTCCCTCAGCTCTTCAGCTCAAGGCCAGTACTCTACCACTTGAGCTACAGTACCACTTCCGGTTTTCTGGTGGTTTATTGGAGATAGGAGTCTCACATACTTTCCTGCCCAGGCTGGCTTTGAACAGCAATCCTCAGATCTCAGCCTTCTGAGTAGCTAGGATTACAGGCGTGAGCCACCAGCACCTGGCCTCCAGGAGGCCAATCAACCAGCAGAATGCCAATACCTAGACACTGCTTTTAAGCCCCAGGATCAGCATAAAGACAACCAGAAAAAACAACTACAACAACTATTGTTTTGGTTCATTTCAAACATACAAGAATAGAGGCAGAGTACGAACCCCAGCTCCAGCAATGCTCCATTCCTAGCCAATCTTCCCATAGTCCCACCCATTAGACTCCCCCTTCTCCTTTCTTCATTATCTGAAACAAGTCCTAAACATCTGACAATCTATAAATTATGTCCAACCTGCTACTGATACTCAAAAAAAAAGTCTTCTTAACCAAACAACAATACCACTATCATACTTATATGTTGGTTTCTTTGTGGGCTAGAGCCAGGCCTACATTTGCAAAGCAAACACTGGACCACCTGAGCAAAGTCCCCAAGTCCTTTTATTTGTAATTGGTTCTTGAGACAGGGACTGATTTTTCCTGGGTTGGCCTTGAATTCCCAGCCTCCCCCCCCCCGTCTCTGTCTCCCAAAAAGCTGGATTACAGACTTGTACTACCATGACCTTCCCCAAAACTCTTTTTAATTCTTAATGTCACCAGATGCCCTGTCAAAGCTCATATTTCCCCAATCACTCACTCACTCACTCACACACACACACACACACACACACACACACACACACACACACACTTCCTTTCTCCAGAGAGAGAGAATAATGAACAAGGCAGGATCTGCAAAAAGTCCTCAAATTGTCAATTTGGATCTTATGATTCTTGTATCTTCTAGATCTGCTTCCATCTATTTCTTTTTTATTTCTTGAAGTTGTGTGAAAGTGTGTGTGTGCTCCTATATATACATATACATATAAGTGTGTGTAAATATAAATATATATATATATATATATATATAATTTCTTAAGTAAGTCTCCCAGATCCTGGAACTATTCATGGCATTTTTATGGTTTTATGTCACATTTTCTGTATTTTCTAGTATGGAAATTGGCAGTTGGATCTACAATCTCATCAGAGTTAGCTCCTCTTTCTTTTTTCTGTAAACTCCATAACAGGTGCTACGCAGAGAGCACACACTGTTTAGGCATCAGCCATCTATATTTTCCTGAAATCAGCAGTCATTAAAGATTACTGCTGGGTGCCGGTGGCTCACTCATGCCTGTAAATCCTAACTACTCAGAAGGCTGAGATCTGAGGATTGAGGTTCAACGCCAGCCAAGGCAGAAAAGTCCAAGAGACTCTTATCTCCAGAAAACCAGAAGTGGTACTGTGGCTCAAGTGGTAGAACACTGGCCTTGAGCTGAAAAGCTCAAGGACAGCGCCCAAGCCCAAGAGTTCAAGTCCTACTACTGACAGGCTCTGCTGGGGCGATGGCCCTTCACTCCAGCTCACATACTAATTCACTATATCACAACTCTGATTTCTTGAGAGGCAGAGGTCACAAGAAAGGCAGGTCCAAAGATAGACTCTTCCCCTTTACTTACGAGCATTCTTCAAGGCAATGAGGCAGTTCCCTAGTATCCTCAAAGGTCACTAAGCTGGTTTCTTCATGCCACTTTTCCCTAATATTGTTCAGAATTCAAGCATCTGCACATTTGTGATGTTTTCGTAACACACATCGTCCTTGCTGATCAAGCTGTCCCCTCAGCTGCCGGCTCCTGAATCCCTTCGAGTCAACCCCTTAAATAAAATACTTGAAATGGGCATTAAAAATATAAAATGTTAAGTGAGGCATGGTAGCTCGTGCCTGTAATTCTAGCTACTTGGAAAGCCAAACTCAGGAGGACTACGGTTCAAGGACAGCTCAGGCAATATGTTTGAGATCCCATCTCAACAACTAGCACACACATCTGGTTTTGAACCACGTCTAGATCTCAGCCTCCTGAGTAGCTTACCATTACAGATATGAGTCACCAGTGCCCTACTTAGGCAACTTTTTTAGCTCAATCTGAGGTGCACAAAAAAATAAACATTACAGAGGGTTCCCACATACTCCCTCTCCCCTGCACACTGGGACCTGCCACTAATTCCTTGCATTGCCGATGCGGTACACTCTCACAACAACGAAGCCCTGCCAATATGTTATGATTCTTAACCTAAGTCCACTTACTAACATACACTGATGATTCCTCTGTGTGTTTTTGTGTCTACACTGCAGATTCCTTTGATCACTGCATAATATTCCATTGTATAATACACAAAGATTAGCTCAATTTATCACCTGAAGAACATTTTGGTTGCTCCCAATTTTGGCAAATATGAATAACGCTGTTATTTACATTCATATCTGGGATTTTGTATGGACATGTTTCCAACTAATTTCAGCACAACTCCCCCCTCCTTTTTTTAACAGTTCAGTCAGAATGCTGACTTGCATTGGATTTCTGTTCTATTTTGAGTCCAAGTATGTCCTATTAAATTTGTTCTTGCCTGACATAGCTTGTTCTCCAAGTCAACAGCCTCCCATGGTGGCATCAGTCACGTGTGCTCTTGTCCCCCATTAGCACGTCCTCACCAGGCCTCAGGCACCATGGATCAATGGGGGCCTCCCCATTAGCAGCCTGACCTCCTTTTGCTCACCTGCACTTCAAGAATGCAACAGATGACCCAGTTGTCACTGTGCTCTTGTCCTCATGTTGTCATAAACACCTTGCTAACATCCGGCTGCATTCCTGAGGTGTGAGTATCGTCTGGAGGTGTTGACCGTGTGCGCACGCGCGCACATGCACGTGTGGCTGCTGAGCATGCCTGTGAGGCGTGCAGAGGACTTGGCTCGGCAGAACTGGCAGCACCGGACATGCCACGGCTGCCCCGGGGCACCGCCTGAGGCGAAGCCCAGCATGACCTTGCCGAGTGGCTCAGGGACTCCAGGAAGGTGTGGCTACCGGGCCCACAGGACGGGGAGCTGCTGAGGTGCAGGCTGCGTCACACTGTCAGGAGTTCCTGGACGCTGCACAGCAGTTAGCACCAGGGATCAGGAGAGCTGAGAGGGGCACAGAGCACAGATGGGGTCTGCTGTTGTACCTCATCCTCACTCAAAAGGCTTTGCAGCGTTCCAAGACAAGGGCAAAACACAGCTGCCTCACAAGACCTGAGGAAGCAGTCGGTGCCCCCCCCAGCCTGCCATCACCCCAATCCAGACAAATGAGTGAACCCTAGTGTGCTGCAAACTACAGCACAGGACACGTCGGGACCTGGATCTGGGATGGGCAGACAATAGACCCCCTACCTAGTGGTCCTGAATGACCCCCATCCCTGCCAGCCAGGGAGGGGCAGTCTCGCCTCTCGTGCTCAGGCCCTCTTCAGGAGTGACAGCCACACATTCATTCAGTCCTGGAAGGTCACAGGTGAAGCTGGGCGGGACAGACCAGGCAGGCCTGGGTACTAGGTGACAGGGTACCCTGCCCTCACTGTGATCAGTGAAGGCTTTTAGTCTCTTTAAAATGGCTGTTAGTTCCATCAGAAAGGCCACTGTCGCTGGCCATTCTGCAGGCTAGCCCAGGGACCTATGACCCATTATGCTAGAAAGAACAAAGAAAATGGAGACGGATCATTTCCACCAAGTTAACAGCTATCAGAGACACCTTTCTATAAACCACCAGCCATCTTACAACCAATTAAAAGGGGGAAAATGATGTATCTGTTAAAAATCATTTGCTTACTGGAAGAGTTACATTCTCAAAAGCAAAGCTGACATATTTGCAATCTGATAAAGGCTATGCCAGGGTTTATAAACCAAGACAACCCTTATATATGACAATTATAATAAACATATGCAAATCAGGAGAAGTTAAGTATTAGATACAGCAATTATATGCTATGTAAAAATACAAAATTATCTGTTTGATGAGTAATAACACCCTGCGTGCCACACTGTGTGGTTTGGTGCGGGCTGGAAAAGTACAGTTCTGTAAATGATGATGCGCACTTGCTGTTGGCGAGCGGTGGGCTACTTCTCCACCTCAGGGCGAGGATCGCATGAGACGTGTACCACCCAGCCTCTCCACATGTGGTGAGCCTGGCTCAGCTTGTCATCAGCACCGGCCCACAGACAATTTCCAGCCTTGCTCCTAGAGCACCACCTCTGACTCATTTTCACGTTGGATATATTTGTCTATTGCTGTCTTCTGCGTGGTTTGTCTTCTGTTCCTCTTACCCTTTCCTTTACTCTAGTCAGTTACACTATTTTGAATTTTAATCTTTAAGCACCCAGCTGCCTTCCCCACTGGCTACTGCAGGGAACGTTTAGGAGAGTAGTCTCTTTTCAGTGAGCTGGTCCCACTAAGAAATGACACTCGATCCATGCTCTGAGGGATCAAGAACAGAAGGAAAACGTAAAGATCCAAAGTCTTTCCAGGCTTTCCTCATGGTTAAGGAAGGAGCCTGGGTTAAGTCTCAGATTTATTTCCATTTTAGAATGCACTACAGTTTAAGGGAGAAGAAAATTCCTATCTAATTGCAGGCTTGGATCAATACCATAATTAGTCTACCTTTGTGGCTCATAGTCACGAGAGAGATGAGAAATGCCAGGCCAGGGAACTTCAGGTAAGGTAACACCTCACCTCTCTATGTACCAACCATCACCCTGACCTCTCCTCTCCCAAGGCCACATTCAGCCTTGAATAGCATTCCATACACAGGGAGGCACAGGGTCCTGGGTCTGGCTGCTCAGGCTTAGGAATGAATGAAGTCAAAACAAAGTGACCAGGTTGCCCAGAGAGTGGACACAGGTCCAAGGCTCTGTGAGCAATTTACATGGTAAAAACAGAAGGTAAACCTATAAGTGCACTTCTGTGGCCCACTAAGTGCTAATTACAGGTGCTTTTTTGACTATTCATACATGACTTTAACAAGAAAAACTTACATTTTTTTCCTATTACTCCATGATGAATTTTACAAGTCCAAATAACAGAGTTCCTTAGGATTGATTTCTTGCAGGGCAAAGAAGGCACCATTCCTTGACAGTGAATGGAAAGAACAATAGTTGGCTCTTCCCAGGTGTAAAGTACTTTGCTTCTCAGTTAAAACTAAGTCACTCTGCTCTATGAAATGATGTCAAAAGCTCAGATACATACCTTTCTGTCCTTAAAGGAAGTCTCTAAAGCACTGGAACCCTCATACTTCCACTGAAACTACAATATTTGCTTAGAACTCTTTCAAGCTATATATGTAAATATGAGGCTTTGTTTGCTTTACTGAAATCCATGTAACTGTAGATTGGGGCCAGACAGAGTCCTTAATGTTTCCCGGCTTTATCTAACACCATCATAGATCTCATCACAAGAGAAAGAAGGGGTCTCTTGAGGTGTAATGATTTACAATCTCCCAGATCCTAACAGAAAAAAAAAAAAAGACCATTTTATCTAACATTAGCAATACTGCCAGCTCTTGACTTAGTAGCTGAAATTCCTGACTCCTTATGTAGCTTCTACAAAATTAGTGTCTGAAAAATTCACTGTGAAATTAGTGTATGCTAATCAACTAAATTAAGCGGGGAAAGGCACCAAATCGATTATGGTTCTCCAAATTGTAGTATGCATCCCCATGTGTAGAACAGTTTAAAATCACCAGGTGCCAGTGGCTCACGCCTCTACTTTCTAGCTATTCAGGAGGTTGAGATATGAAGATTGAGGTTTGAAGCCAGCCCGGCCACAAAAGTCCATGATACTCAATGCAAATTAACTACCAAAAAGCTGGAATGAAGCTATGGCTCAGTGATAGAGTGGTTAGCCTTGAGCAGAAAAGTTCAGGGATAGCTCCCTGGTACCCGCATATACAATATAATATAAAATGTTTGTGTGCTGGCCAAGGAGGGTGTTTATTTCTGTACAAATCAGCAACACAGTATAGAATTTTAAATAATTTGGAATTAAGTGAACCATAAAGTGGAGTAAGATAAAGTAATAACTACAAACCAGAGACTTCCTGAATCTTAGATAACTTTTGTTTTCTTTTTTTTTTCTTTTTTTTTGGGGTCCAGTTGTGGGGCCTGAACTCTGGGCCTGGGCACTGTCCCTCAGCTCTTAAGCTCAAGGCGAGCACTCTACCACTTGAGCCACAGCGCCACTTCCGGCTTTTTTCTTTTTGCTTATGTGGTGCTGAGGAATCGAACCCAGGGCCTCAGGCATGCAAG
>NW_012267237.1:11006633-11029729 GCF_000151885.1 Dipodomys ordii
AAAAAAAAAACCAGAACCACTCAACACTGGTGGCTCACACCTGTAATCCTAGCTTCTCAGGACTGAGATTTGAGCATTGAAGTTTAAAGCCAACCCAGGCAGAAAAGTCTGTGCCACTCTTATATCCAATGAAGCAGCAAAAGCCAGAAGTGAAGGTATGGCTGAAATGGTACAGCACTAGCCTTAAGTGAAAAAGCTAAGCAAGATTATGTGGCCCCGGGTTCAAGCCTAGTACTGACAAACACATACACAGCACACCCACAGAATCCTATCCAGTAGTCATTTCCTGAAAATATCACCCATTATTATTTCTTATTCTGTACCAAAAATGTTCAAGAAACCCCCAGAGCCAGCAGTAGACATGTCACTTGTCATCAGCTGTCCCATGAAGCCAGGGAGAGCATGGGTGTGTCCAGTGGACATCTCTGTAGCTGCTGGCAGGGCAGGGGGCACCTACGACCCTCAAGTCCAGTGCACAGGAGCTATGACCACCTCTTATTCTAAGACCAAATCTAAGGCGGGACAAAGGGGTAACAGGTGCCTGGTCACCCACTGTGTAAGAGAAAGAGCATGATGCCCACAGCCACACTCCAGCTGGACATTGGCAGAACTGTCTCAGGGCCAGAAATTAGTAGGAAACATCTTCCTATGAGTCAAATAAAAAGAGAAGACCAACAAAGAGAAGAGAAGAGGGAGGAATGAGGATGAGGGAGGAGGAAGACATGGAAGGAAGGGAACAAGGAGAGGGGAAGGGAGAGGATCCCTATAGAAGCATACGAGCACAAGGCAGAACTGCCACTTGCCCCCTGGATCGCATTTCTTCAACTTCCCTAGGAATCTAGAAACAGTTTTCTAGAGCATTCCAAACTGAAGGTGAACTGGGGATGAGATTTAGTGTCTTTGATGAGTGTTAATTCTTCAATTTCACCCCATCCTCAGCCCCACATACAGCCAATCATGCCGTTCACTGAGGTGGAGATTTTGTGTAAGGCTGCATGAGAACCAGCTTTCACACTAACAAAGATGTCCCTTAACCACCAAGTGTATGTCATACACAGAACGTCAGCATCCAAGTACAAGTTCAGGCCTGGCAAGGTGGTTTCATTGGAAGTCATATTCAAATGTCCTATTTCACACTGACTGACGCAGAAAACAAAGTCCTGTGAGAGGAAACTTAATGACACATCTGGAAGCAAGAAAGTGTGATTATGGAAAAGCCTGACAGAGCGAGGAGGCCGGGCTGAGGAGCCTGTGGCCCGCACACCGCGCGCTCAGCCAGACCCTGGAAGTGAGCCCCAGATGTGTGTAGGACAGTGTCCCAGGCCCTCGCAGCTTTTCTGCCAGGTGATGGCTATCCACTGATTACAAATGAGAAACGCACAGTTCAAAGGTTGGATTCATCTCGCCGGAGTTCACTTCCTTTCAGAAATCCCCCTCCCAGCCCCTTCCCCCAGGCACAGAAGCACACATGTACTTGCCCACCAACTGGAGCACTTACTTCAACTATACTTCAGTCCCAACAACAACTCAGAGAGCAAAAACACCTGCCACATCACAATGTACATATAAGAAAATAAAGAAGTGGGCAAAGTGAAAATACACCAAGAAAAGGAAGATGAGTCAAACTCAAGTACAGGCCACAAAAATTCAAGCCTCAAGCTGAGGTGCAAACACACAGCCACAAAGTTGATTCTGAGGACTGGATTCTTCATCTTTAAGTATTTTTACTTGCTGTTTTTTGTTTCTGTGCAATTTGGGGGGTGGGGCTAGGGGCTTGAACAAAAAGCCTAGTCAATGTCCTTTAGGTTTTTGTTTTTTTCCTCAAGGCTGGCACTCTGCCACATGGTCCACACCTCCACCTCCGGACTTTTTTGAGTGGCTAATTGGAGATAAGAGCCTCAGGAACTTTCCGGCTGAGGTTGTCTTTGACCACGATCCTCAGATCTCAGCCTTCTGAGTAGCTAAGACTACTTGTGACTGGGTGGCTCGTCCTTAGTTTGTTAACTCAGTGGAATGAGAAGACAAACGAATACAGGAAAATAATTCTCCAGCTGTTCTTAGTGTAGAGAGAAACCGTCAACCAGGCACAGCAGGCCTACGTCAGTGAACATCGCAGACACACCAAGGACCCGAGACACAATAATGAACACCACCACCAAGTCCTGACTTGGTTCAAGGTGGATCCTAGGGATATTTGTTTGTTTGTTTCAATGCTTTCACTGCAGGAGCAGGAGAAAGAGGAGAAACAGCAGCAGCAGCAGCGAGCAGCTAGGAAGGGTGATTAAAAGTCTAGGCAGGGAACCAAGGAGGCCCTGTTACCCACTGTGAAACACACGCGGGGCTGCTGAGCAGCCGCCTCCCCTGGCAGGGTGCCCGCTCCCTGCTCCCTGTGTGTGTACACTTGTGCAGTGCACAGAGCCACAAACAACCTTAACAACTTTCTCTAATTAAACAAGGGAGACAAAGCCCTCCCTCAGCACCAGCCCTCACCAAGCTCCAAGAGAAAACATATGCCTCTCTTGATAATTCCACCTGAGATTGCCAGTGCTATATGAACTCTCCAGACGAGACAGGCAAAGCCCAAGACTAACAATGCAGGGAGCAGGAATAAAAGAATACATAATAAGGAATGATGACGCTTCCTCATGACACTTTCCAGCTTCTGTCTGTAGCATTTGACATGAGGCCTGAACAATCAAAGAAAATGCTTCCGTTCCAGCACAAGGGTCTCTCACTGACATGGAGTGCCATTAACGTGGCCTGGACGGGTCCGTGCCAGCCACCTGCTGACATTTCAAGCAGAGGACCGAGGTGGGGGAGGCAGCCTGTGCTTACAAATAATGACAGAGAAGCTCCCTGTGCTCTGGCACATTTCTGTTGACATTAATCCCAGTCACTTGGTTTTATCAGAACCTTAACTCCCTATTTCCAGGAGGAACGCTGATCACCTAAATGAAAACCTGGTTTCTCTGTTCCAACGTGTGGCAAAGAGACAGTGTGAGTTTGTGATTCACAGCCCCATGCACAGAGCTAATACTGCAAGGAGCATCTACCCCAGGCTCCCTGGCCGTGTGCAGACAAAATCCATCCCCATTGCTTCCTGGAATGCTCCTTTTGGTTCCCAATGCCTGTTCTTCTGCTCTCCATCTCTTCATCTCCCATGGTCAAGCACACGCTTCGTCCAGCACCAAGTCCTTCCTGACCCTCAGCAGTGCTTAGCAAGTTCCGGCTTCCTGGTGCTGTGTGGTGTTCATGGAGCAAATGATTTAATTAAGGTAATGCAGTCAGTAATCATGCATGTGATCAATGCAATTGGGACTTACGGATTCCCCAAAGCATACCCACTGCTGAATGAGAACAGCTTGAAACGTTGGAAACAATATACATGGAGATCACTGAAGTTTCCACTGTTTGAAGGCACTTTGCATAAGGCATTGAAAAACAATGCGCTGAGATCTTGACTCAGAATAGTGGGAAAGGGGGAAATAATGAGGCTGAACTCAGGGCCTGGGTGCTATCCCTTAGGCTTTTCTCTCGAGGTTGGTGCTCTACCGATTGAACCACTACAGGCTTTTCTCTCGAGGTTGGTGCTCTACCGATTGAACCACTACAGGCTTTTTGGTGGAAATAAAAATTTCATGGACTTTCCTTCTCAGGTTAGCTTCAAACCATGATCCTCCAAACTCAGACTTACAGGCGTGAGCCACAGGCCCCTAGGAGACTAGTTCTTTAATAAGAAGGAGAACTAGTTTCTGATAATCCCTCCATCTTAGTCCATTTTCTGCCACTAACTCAGTTGTTTAAAGAAGAAAAAAGAAAGAAAAAGGAAAGGTTTCACTTGGCTCATAGTTAAGATGCAAGGTCAAGGGACCACCTCTGGCAACGGCCTCCTTGCTGGCATGCCTGGAGGGCAGGGATCGCAGGGCAGGGAACGTGAGCTCGTCCCATCCTGGCCAAATTGGCTTCATAGCAGATCTGCTCTCCAGATAGTTCATTAACCCATTAATCCATTAATCCACTAATTGCATAAGCAGACTAATCCATTCATAAGGGCAAAGCCCTTATATTAAAGGTCGCACGTCTTCATAGCTCAGAAAGATTAAATGTCAACATGAGTTTCAGAGGAGACAAGCTGTACTGAAATCATAGCATCAACCAAAGTCCGCCTGGCTCTCCTAATCTGCTGTGTGGCTGGGCAGAGGGCAGCAGGTGGTACGTGGCTGCCGGCACATCCCCACCACAAGGGGAGGCGTAGCTGACACACCTCACTCAAATCTAAGCTTCAGATTAAAAAATAAAATTGGTGGTGGTGGTGATGGTCATGGGCTTGAACTCAGAGCCTGGCCACTGTCCCGGATCTTTCGTACTCAAGGCTAGTGCTCTACCACCTTGAGCCACAGCGCCACCTCTGGTTTTCTGGTGGTTCACTGGAGATAAGAGTCTCACAGACTTTTGTGCCTGGACTGGCTTTGAACCTTGATCCTCAGATCTCAGCCGGTTGAGTAGCTACGACTACAGGCGTGAGCCACCAGCCTAAGCTTTGAGTTTTAGTTTACTATAAAGGTCACACACTACAGAACAGAAAACTGTTACTTTATAAAGATCTAAAAATTCTTCTAAATAAAAGTCTAATTACTGTTATTGACCTTCAGGAGACTATGGTCTAAGAATTGTGCTTGGTAAGACAGCCACCTTGTATACACCTACACACACAAATGATCTCACTAAAAACCCCTGTTACACATGCAGAAATGAGACAAGCTAGTTTTAATTTAACCAGAAGGTATTGGGAACTTAAACTCAACAAGATGCCAAGAAGATACAGATCTGTTCCTAAAAAGACATCAATGACGTAAGATTTCCATACTATGGCCAATATTCCAGAGATAATCTATTAGTTACAAGAACTCAGGGGCTGGAAAAATGCTGTATGTCACTCCTTCAACTATGAACTGAAGACAAATTTGCACTTTAATGTAACTTGTGAGCAGCTAAGCCCTATATGAAGCTATCTGTGACTCATGGTTAAATTCCCCTGACAGGAGCCTGGTCACCTGCAAGATGACAGGTACAAGTTACACTCCCAGCCTGAGAGCCTGGGCTAGGAACCTTTATTCTGCCAAAGGCCATTTGAATATTTATAAGATCATTTTCAGGCTATAGAAAATTATCAATCCAGGCACAGATGGCTGCAGACAGCAGATGAGTATAGAAGGAGCATATGTGTCTGTTCTGTCATATACCAAATGATTTCTTGGGTCTTATATGGCCTCAGGCCTAGACATGCCCCACTCCATTGGAATAGTCACCATTCTAATGGACTCTCTTGCTTTTTGTCTCTGTATTCTAGCTTTATTACACACACACACACACACACACACACATGCACGTACGCACACAGTTGTATTTTTGAGCATGGAGTGCATGTATTTTTTGTTTGCAGATACCCTGTATTATGTGCAACAGCTAGAGTAGACCTTAATGAAAAGAGGCCATTTTGTAACATTTCATTAAATTGTGGTGTGGTAGCTAATAGAGCCAATAAAGAGGTCATATAGAAGGTCTTGGTGCTGTTTTTTCTTTTTTTTTTTTTGTCGGCCGTGGGGCTTGAACTCTGGGCCTGGGCGCTGTCCCTCAGCTCTTCAGCTCAAGGCGAGCGCTCTACCACTTAAGCTACAGCGCCACTTCCGGTTTTCTGGTGGTTTTTATTGGAGATAGGAGTCTCACAGTCTCTCCTGCCTGGGCTGGCTTTGAACCGAGATCCTCAGATCTCAGCCTCCTGAGTAGCTAGGATTATAGGCGTGAGCCACCAGCGCCCGGCTTGGTGCTGTTTTGGTAAATACCAATGTCACTGTGAAGTTGGGACAACATGAAAATGTTTCCTTTGAACAGGAAATGTACTTGTCTGCATAGAAGGTTTTCCAGGATGGAGTCACCCTATAAGTTGTATTACCATTCACTTAGTCCCGTGTTTTAAGTAGCTGGGGTCAGACACAAGCCATCACTACTGCAAGTGAGTGAACATCCTGTGCTGTCCCCTCTTCTCAAAGTGACTTCTCACAAACTGGTTCATTTGTCGGGGAAGCAGGCTGGTGACATCTAAGACAAAGGCTTGGAGCCACAGCTAGAGAAGCTGGCCAAGCATGGGGCTCCCGTGTGCACCATGCACAGTGCTCAGAAGGCCACAAAGACGTGACTGGCCAGCAGTCACATCCCTCAGCCACCTGCCAAACAGGACCGTGACCACAGCACTCAAGAAGTTCGTGCCTCGCTTTCTTCATCTCTTCACACCCTCTGTTTTGACACTGAGAGGTTCAGAGTTTAAGAAAGAGGCCAGGGGACTCTGATTGGTCACACTGTCCCTAGCTCCCAGTGGGACATTGGGACTCAGTTTCTTCATCCATAAAATGAGCTGGTTAAACTGGAACAGAGATGTCCTCTCCTTTTATTTCACCACGCAATGCCTGCCCTTCAAGCCTGAGCTGCAGCCAAACACACAACCCAGTTTACTAGGCCAGCGCTGCGGCCACCTGACGGGAAAAGGGAGAAGCGCCTCTCCCAGTGCGCGTCTGAAATACCAGGCCAGACGCAGGCCTGTGCCTTCAGACAGACGGAGGCTCAGGTCCTGGGGCTTTTAACACATTCATTCTGCCATCTCTGGTGGAAATCTGCTTACTTCAGACACGCTTCTTTCAGTGTTACACAATTTGATAAAACACAACCAAAATTGCCAGAGTGGCTTTTGAAAGTTGACTAGGGAAAACTGGTATCTCTACAGTACCAAGTTCCAAACCAAGGTTAAAATGTAAACAGCAGTGACATTCCCCCAACAATGTCAGGTTAGGTTATTTGAATTGCTGAGACCCCATGTAACTTTCTATCCTTTAGTTCACTTAGGCTTAGTCCACTCTAGAACTACATATTGTTGTGGAATAACTAAGTCGGTTATCCAGCTCGACACTGACCTCTCTGGGTACAATTAAACAAAGTCAATAAAACCTGGTTACAGGACCTCCCTGCCCCCTCCAAGGGGCAGTGCTCAGACTGTCTTCTGCCAGTGTTCCCTAGAGAGATGCAACACAAAAGTCCTATGTTCAACTCCACCCACCTAGAGAAGAGACCGCAGAGTCACACGGGAAGCACACTGAAAGCAAGAGTGGGTCTTCCCCAGAACTACTGCACTAAGTGAGGGAAGCCAAGCTCAGAGAGACAAATGGCACGTTGTCTCTCATGTGGCAGCTAGATCTGAAATACAAGTGGACATGGAAACCTATACAGGACTCAAGGCATTCACACACAGACAGACTAAAGGAAGATACCCTCAAGGGAGAAACCCAAAAGTGTAACCCTCTGCACATTTTAAAATACTATTTTTTAAAATGAATTCCAGGAAGTGGCAATGTGGGTGGTGGTGGTGGTGATGTTTACTTTGGGTTTTTTTTCTTGTTTGGAGAGCAAAGGGGTTATGAAGAAAGGAGGAGAGGAAGGGTGAATAAATATAATCAAGTGATACAGTATACACTATGTGGAAAATGAACTGTGTAACCTGTGGTCAGAGATGGGAGGGGGAAATGGGAGGAAAGCAAAGGAAGGGGTGACATTGTCCAAAAAAAAAAGAAAGAAAGAAAGAAATGTACTCATTACCTGACTTATGAAATCATAGCCCCTCCGTACAACATCCTAATAAAACAAATTATATTATTTTTTTAAGTGGGGTCGTTGAAACCTAAAAGACAAAAAGAGATGTTTAGCATGAGAAATAACACAAGAGTTACTGTGATTCTCTCAATACTAGAGATCAGAGGTGAATAGCTCAAGAAGTGACGGCAGCTAAGGAAATGAATGGAATACACTGTATACACGTGTGGAAACATCACAATGAAATCCCAACTTGTATAGCTAATGTAAGGTAACAAAAATAAAACAGCTCAACTACAGTGAAATGCATCTCCACTTAGCAACATCAAAGAACATTAACAAGTAGTTGGGAGTTCGATTAATGGACAAAATAGTCAGTCAGTCAAGGGAAAACTAGGCAGTCTCTACCCACCAACTAACCAGCCTCAGCCATAACAGCTGTCTATTGTTGTCAGTCACTAAACAGCTCTGGGCCTGTTGTCCTCTGTAAAATGGGAATATGAGTATTGATGTCTACCTCCTCATCCAGCTGTTATACCATATAAGGGGCTGATCAAAACACTGGGCATAATGCAGCAGTGGTACGCACTAGACACTATGTTAAAAAGGAACTACAAAACTTGTAGATGGTGACAGGAGGGAAAAAACTGGGCAAGAGCAAGGGAAGGACCACCCCTCTCTGATCACCCCTCTGTCGTTTGTCCAAAAAGAAACACTTTTTTGGGGGGAGGAGGGACTGGGCCTAGGGCTTGAAATC
The DNA here is from genome assembly GCF_000151885.1 of Dipodomys ordii. NCBI lineage: Eukaryota > Metazoa > Chordata > Mammalia > Rodentia > Heteromyidae > Dipodomys > Dipodomys ordii. Next base: position 11,015,029 of record NW_012267237.1, read on the forward strand.
TGGGCTCGGGTGCTGTCCCTGAACTCCTTTTTGCTTGTGGCTAGCGCTCTACTTAAGCCACAGTGCTATTTTCGGCTTTTTCTGTGACTAATTGGAGACAGAATCTCATAGACTTTCCTGCCCAGGTAGGCTTCCTCAGATCTGCAGATCTCAACCTCCTTCCTGAGAAGCTAGGATACAGGCAGGAGCCACCGGCACCCAGAAGAAATACACTCGTTACCAGACTCATGTAACTGTAACCCCTCTTGTACATCACTTTCATAATAATAAAAAAGAAAAAATCTGGCATAAGCTCACCCCTCAGCAAATTGGTTGTTAATCTTAACATTATTACTATTTAATGGTTTGGCAGGTGTCTTCAACATTTGGGCTAAAAATCCTCACAGACTTGATGAGTCCTAATATGGGGCCATAAGAGGCCATGCAGCCTCTCTATGCTTGAGCTCGGGGGCCTCTCACGGCCTCAGCCTTAGTGGGACACTTGGGTCATCCCAGTCCCCCCAGTGGGAGGACTGCGCACCTGCCCGGTGACCTCTAACACTCAGGGTCACGCTGGGCAAGTGTGACAGATGCATCTCTGTGGAAAAGCTGGAGATCCCTACAGACTTCCTCCCTGCCGTCCACACTCGGGAATCATGGCCAACACAGCACCGCTCCTCATGCCACTGAGCATTTTCTTTAGCAAACCTATCACGGAAGGTCAGAGGTGGCCCGCCACGCCCTGCGGGCTCCTCCATCTCAAAGGGGTCCTCGCCCTTGAGCAGTGCCCTTGAACTATGCCCCCGCCCTCTGGGTCTGTGCTATCTCCCCTCCCCATCCCCTCACAAAATCCAGGTGCAGCTGGCTTTCTCCAGGGGTCAGGAAGTACACGAGAGGGGCCGGGGCAGACGCTGCTCCTAGCTGCGCTCAGGACCCAGTCCAACACCTTGTCTCCGCAGAGGACCTTCACGGCCAACTTTTGTGCCTCCTTTCCTCCCCCACCCCTCAGCATCCCGTCTGCCCACACAGACGCCCTTTCCTCTGGTCTGAGGCGCAGCCACCTCGTGCTGACCCTGAAGGTCTCGGCTAAAGTGTGACTTCCTCTAATCTTTCACGATTGCCAGCCATACGGCTTCCCCTCCTACATACCTTGGCTGGCACTGACAGCATTCTGGAAGGTCTCTTGTACCCGAGTTTCTTCTCCAGAGGGTGGGGTCTAGTATGATGCCTGCCACCTGCCAGGTCCCCACTGGGTCCTGGCTCGTGGTGTGAACCATGGGAAGGTCACCATTGTCCCTCCTTGCCCCTCACCCCATGCTACTCCCTGTACCTCGGTGGCCCTTCTCACTTTCACTCAAGTCAGTCCTACTTACCTACAGTGTGACCTCCCTGACGACCCCCTTTTATGGGCCTTCTGTTCCTGTGGTATCAGCAGGGCACGTTCCTCAGGCTCCTCAGACCCAATGGCTACTCTACTTGCCATCCCTTCAAGAAACTTTCCATGCCAAGGTCCACAGTCTGGTGGATCTAAGGTTTCAAGAGGCAGCAGAACTATCCTGTCAGCCTGTGGTAGCCGGAGACCCTGCCCCACCGAGTCATCTGGTCCAAAGACGCCTAGAGTTCCATGCTACCCCTGCGGGCCGGAAGGTCCTTAGGACTTGAGTTGAAGTTAGGGCCCTTCAATCACCAAATCATGTTTGTTTAGTTTTTCTTCTACAGTTTTACAAATAAACTAATGTGTTGTATAAAATACCATTCCTACACCAAGAAGATAAATCGTGATATGAACAAGTCAATGACAACTGACAATCAAGCCAATTTTCTTTTTTTTTTTTTTTTTTGGTCAGTCATGGGGCTTGAACTCAGGGCCTAAGCGCAGTCCCTGAACTATCACTTTGAGCCACAGGCCTCAGCTCCACTTCTGGCTTCAGTTTTCTGGTGTTTAGAGATAAAGAGTCTCAAGAACTTTCCTGTTCAGACTGGCTTTGAACTGTGATCCTCATATCTCAACCACCTGAGTAGCTAAGATTACAGGCGTGAGCCACCAGCACCTGGCAAACCAATTTTTTTTAAAGTTATAATCTACAAAGCCTTATGCTGGCATTGGACAAAGTTTCTCAGATCCATCAAGCCAGCATCCGAGGAAGAACAAAATGGAAGATTGCAGAAGTGACCCTTGCCCAGGAAGGGGAGCAGAGGGAGGCATGCCTTCCTTCCCCACAGGCATGGGACTCCGGAGGAAATGGACCAGAGGCGGAGAAATGTCCCTGCAGATCCAGCCATTCAATTGCTGCGCACCTACTGTGTGCACGGCGGTGCTGGGGATGTACAAGTGGAAGCCACAGGAGGGAGTGGGGGAGACGGCCACCCAGAGGCCATATGCCTTTCACCCAACCTGACCAAGCACACCCCTCCCAGCAAGAATCTTTCTCCTGACCCCGTTTTAGCCTGGATTCAGGAAGAGGCTCCCAACAGGAGAGGAGGAAGCAGAACGAAATGGATGTCCAGGACGATCACACCGGACTCAACCGGGAGGATGAGGGGCTGCAGCGCGGGCTCTGGGCCGGGGGAGGGGCATGCAGGAGGCACAGAAATGGACCTGATGATTCCCGCAGACATTTGTTCCCACATGACATTTCCAGGCATCCTGGAGAGTCAAAAGATCACCCAGGAGAAAAAATAATACTAAAGTCACAGCAAAATAAAGCAGTACAAGAACAGAGATGTAAGCGTGGTATTCTACTCACTCAGACGTGTTCACCGCCATGGTGATTTCACACAGTGATCACTTTCAGGCGACAGGACAGTCATGTTTTCTGGGGAGTGGCCTATTTCCCAGGAGACTGGCTTTGTCATGGAGTGGGGCCGCCCTTCTGGCTGCTCTCATCCCTCTTTTGCCTGTATGCCTTCTCCCATGCGCTGACACAGCAGAAAGGGAGGTCCCTGGCAGACACTGCCTGACATCAGCCTCCAGAACACGAGCCAACACATCTCTGTTCATGATCCATCACCCAGACTCAAGTAATCTGCTACAGCAGCAGCAAGGGGACAACAGCTAAGACCTAGAGAGGACCCACCTGGCTGGGGGTGAGGGGCTGATGGTGAGCCTGCTGAGAGAAGAGGGTGGGAAGATGGCAGGGCCCTGGAAGCAAGAGGGAGAAGATTTAGGAGGCACAGAAGCCATAAACAGCCTGTGGCCTTGGCAGCATGAGCCAAGCAGGTGACTCCTCTCCTGCCATGCTTTGTGCTCCTCCAGTAAAAACATCTGCCCCCCAGCAAGCAGCCAGCTCCACCTGCCATTCAGTGCCTGCCCCATGCCTCACAGCCATGGAGCCAGGGGGGGCAGTCCCCGAGGTACCTTACCTGGCCAGAAAAAGCCAGCCTTGGGTCAAAAGGACAACTGTAAAAAGGAAGCGAAATATGATGAAACTGGGTCACTGGACAACTTAGAGAAAGGCACACCCGTCTAGATAATTAATGCCTACAATGGAAGACAGAGGCTGCCGGGTAGGAGTGAAGCCACTGGGGTTGGTGGGGAAATTTTACTCAAAAAAATCTATGAACTTCCTTCTCTAAAGGCAGATGGAGAATGTGGAAGACAGCTGATGTTTTTCATTTGAAAAGTGGACTTTGTCCTCTGAGAGACAGAGGTGAGAAGACAGAGAGCTGCCCCTGCAGTCCAGTTACTGGACCAACCTATCAACCTATCTTCCTTCCTTCCTTCTTTCCTTCCTTCCTTCCTTTCCCTCTCCTCTTCTTCCTCCTCCTCTCCCTTCTTTCCCCCTCCTCCTCCCTCTTTCCCTCTTCCTTCTCCCCCTTCTTTCCCCCCTCCTCCTTTTCTTTCTCCCCCTCCTTTTCTTCATCTTCCTCTCTTCCTCCTCTACTTCCTCTGCTTTGTACACCTCTTACGCAGGTGCTCTGCCACTTAAGCCATACCCCAGCCTTTTTTGTTTTCATTACTTTTCCAATAGGATCTTCCATTTGTGTCCAGGCTACCTTGGACTACAATTCTCCTACTTAAGGCTTCCTAAGTATTATAGGCATGAGCCACCATGCCTGGCTTCTGTTATTTGGGTCAAGTTACTTAAACCTAAGCCTCAATACACCTTTTGTCAAACAGGGCAAAGACACCTTGCTGCTTGAGACTACCAAGTGCCCTACTAAGTGGAGCTCAGCAAATGCTTCTTGCTGCTACCAATGGCCACCAGAGGAATCAGGAAAGGTAACTGGCAAGAGCACAAAACACGGGCCACGTGCACCATCTGATCTCATCTTCCACACGAAAGGTTTGCTGTCTGAGAAGAGGCTGCAGCACAAGCTCGAGCTCTCTCTCCCGACTCGAAGGTTACCACAAGGGGCTTTAGAAGTAGCGCCACCTCGCTCAGTGTGTTTCCACTTGGGCATTGCTAACTGCATCCCAGACAGAAAAATCTCTCTGAGCAACCTTGAGCTACACAGGATAAGGTGCACTGCATAACACGACGTGGCAGAATCTTTGCAAATCCTAAGAACTACACGCTTCTATGGGCATATCTAGAATGACACATGGATTTCATGCGATCATTTTAACTTCAGCAATGAGAAATTCCCCATAAGATACTGAGTGTTAACCTAACACAACAGAGTGGTCAAAATACTAAACTTAGCACTGTTCCACTAAAAAATATATCTTGTGTCAGGAAGTGGTGGACTCAGACTATAGCCTAACCATTTGGGAGGCTGAGATGGAGAGCATCACTGTTCAAGGCCAGCATGGGCAGAAAAGCTCATGAACTTCATGGCAAGCAAAGCTGGGCATTATGGCAAACATGGTCATTCCCGCTACTGGGAGGAACACAATATAGAAGAATCGCAGTCCAGGTGCTGATCTGGGTGTGGAGCAAGACCCCGTCTCAAAAATAAGGAGTGCAAAAAGGTATGACTCTGCAGTAGAATAGGAAAGAAAAGGGAGGGGAGGGGAAGAGAGGGGAGAGGAAGGAAGGAGAGGAGTGGGGAGGGGGGAGGAGATGGAGGAGGGGGAAGAAAAGAGGAAGGGGGAGGAAAGAGGAAGGGGAAGGGAAAGGAAGGAAAGGGGATGGGGAAGGGAAGGGAAAGAAAAGGTGAGGAGAGGGGAAGGGGAAGGGGAAGGGAAGGGAAGGGAAGGGAAGGGGAGGGGACTGGAAGGGAAGGGGAAGGGGACGGGAATTCTTGAAAAACCATGTCTAAGGACAAAAGGAACACAGAGGAATCTGATCCAACATATATTCATTCATGAGAAAAACAGTGCCAAGCCAGGCACCCCACCAGTAATCCTAGTTGCTCAGAAGGCTGAGATCTGAGGATCAGGATCCAGACAGCCTGGGCAGGAAAGTGTCAGAGACTCTCATCCCCAATTAACCACCAAAAAGCCAGAAGTAGAGCTGTGGCTCAAGGGGTAAATAAAGTGCTAGCTTTGAGTGAAAAAGCTAAGGGACAGTGCCCAGGCCCTGAGTTTGAGCCCTATACTTGCCCCCCAAAAAAAGGGGGCCAAGTATAAATAAAGCCAAGGAAAGAGTGTCCTCTGCTTCCCCCCAAGTTATTTATGCTTTGCTGATGGGCCTTGTCAAGAGTCACGTCTAATCCCTGCAGGCACCTGACTTACCCTCCCCCTCTTCCGCAGTGCCAGGGAACAGGTGCCATCCCGTCCTGCCCCCAGCCGCCCCTCCCCACACGCTGCTCTTGCAGCTCCCTCCCCGCCAACCCCACTGCCCTCAGCACACAGGAACAGGATGAGGGACAGGTCAGACTACAGAGGGAGCACAATGACGCAGCCCCCATGCAGCTCCTAACATTCAAACTGGGGCATTTCATTGGAGAGAATGTCCTAGACAGTTTGGGCTGTATATAACCAAAAGACCAGGCTGGGTGTAGCTCAGTGTACAGTGCTGGCCCAGCGTACACAGGACCCCTGGGTTCCATCTCTGGTATCACAGAAGGAACAAAAACGCCTAAACTGAGTAGCTCTATCAGTAACAGTAGTTGCTTAGTTACAGTTGGGATATCCAAGAGCTACAGAAGCAGTGTCTGGAGGTTCCTTCTCCCCACAGCTCCCCACGGTGGACCAGGGCCACCAGGTCCCAAGGGGCCACTGTCCCATTCATGCAGTCCAAATTCCTTAGTGCGGTCCAGTAGTAGTAACCTCATCACAAACCAGTCTCAACCAGTTCCTTTGTAACCTCACCCCTGGAATGTTCTCCTAGCCCATAAATCACCTTCCTTCTCTTCTTCCTATCTCTGTTTCTATCTCTGTCTGTCTCTACACATAAAGAAATTGATAGGGATTAGGAGTTTAGCTAAGGGCACAGAAGGGCGCCCACCTAACGAGCGCAAGGCCCTGGGTTTGGTCCTCAGCTCTGGGGAAAAAAAAGAAGAAATTGATGAATGCTAAAATGTACCCAATCCATGCTTCCATAAATTGACTGAGTACCTAGTATACAAGCGTGACTTCTTATGTATATAGTCACTTCTTTTTGCATACTGACCGTCTTGTCTCCTCCTCAATCCTCTTTCCCTCATTTGATCCATTTTCCATTGCTATAAGAGAATTCCACATACTTGTTGGCTCATAAAGAACAAGGTGCATGCAGCATACAGCTCTGGAGGCTGGAAATCCAAGCTCACCACGCCAGCGTCGATGGGGGTTTCCACTCTATCACAACACAGCACCCGGTCTCACGGCGAGCCGGAGCACGTGTGCAGATCCTGGGCTCTTTCTCTTCTTAGTAACACACTTCATGGTGGTCTCACTCGCATGACTTCAGCTCGTCTTAAGTTCCTTCCTTAGGCCCCACTTGCAAATTCCATTAGCTCAAATGTGAGGATGAACTATCAAACCACGGCACCTCTCATTCACTGCCTAAGGAAATCCCACTGGCTCTCTGGGTCTTCTGGGTGAAAATCCGGTACTCCACCCATAATCTGTACTAAAATTATTCACTTATTAACTTGCCTCCCCAGGGATCAGGATGTGTCTTAGTCATCATGATCTTCCCAACAGCTATGAATCTCACCATACTTCCTTTATTTACACTTATTTGGATTCATCAGACAGCTTAAGAACATGCATACCCAGTAACAGGACAAAACACAAAGAGCAGAATGGCAAGAAGATGAGGTAGTTATCACTCAGCACACCCATGACTGCAGCTGAGTGCGCTGGCCCTGGGGCGGCCTGGGGACAACCCGGAGCTTCAACAATGAGCATCTTTCTGTGCAAGAAAGCCAACCAGCGTCTGCTGGTACTAACGATGGAGATCTGAGAGGAAAACCGAGATCCGACAGCAAGCCTCACATGAAGGCTCACCAAGAGCCACGATGCCCACAGCGCCAGGAGGCCACTGTTGAAGACATGCTTGCTGAGGGCGCCTAGTGCAACGTTCCAGGCTCTTTTCGATGAGCTGAGTCCTCTCTTTTCCGCAAGCCTTTCCAGCCAGCCCCACTCTGTCTTGTCTCCTTCACCAGTTCACCCCATCCTTCTCAACGACTTCCTTCCAGATCTCTGCCACTCCAGGAACCCCAGCATAATGCTCTACTCCCCAAATCAATCCTCTGTGAGTCAGGTGAGCCATCCAGAGCTCATCCTCCATTAGTCACATTTACAAAAATGTCGCTTCCTAAGCCTATAAAACAGACCTCACACAGCTTTCATGGACGTGAAGGGAGCGCCCCACTCTCAGCTTCACCCTGAGCTGTAAAGTCCTGGAGACTATGACATGCAGGGAAGAGCTGAGACACATCTCCCCGCTTCACTGCGCAGCCACAACTCCACCCAGGGGCGCGTGCGCGCTCAGCAGTGGGCGTGGACCACGGACCTCTGCTGCTCCCTGCTCCAGGCTGCACCACTCTGACCAGATGCTGTGCTGAGGCCAGCGAGTACCCAGATGGACTAGCGATAAGACAAGGAACTTAGACTGGAGTGGCTCACAGAGCAGAGACCCCTCTAAATGGGAGCCACACTCTCCCAACACAATTCTCTTCATTCTATGCTGCAATCATTAAGTGTGATTCTGTGTTAAAAAAAAAAACAGCAGCATTCAACTGTCTCCTGGTACACAGGGAAAACCACATGAATGCATGGCCACCCCAGGCCTCTAGCCAGGGCTGTGCTGACCACCACCGTGGCGGCTGACATGAAATGCACTCGCTGAGCCACACCTGCCGCATGTTACGCGCTCAGCCACAAGAACCCTCTGCCTGCTGAATAAACAGGGCAAAGAGAAGGTATTCCACCATGACAGATGTTTTGTTGAACAGTACTGGCTGGAGCCACTCTTGGTAGTTCAATTAACTTCTAAAGGCCTCAGTTTCCCTCTGCATAAGATGAGGACAGTGAATACATTACTGGGTTGCTATTTGGTTTGAGTGAAGGTCTAAATGTCAGAACATCTCTTACAGTGACTGGTGTAATTACTGTTGGACTATTAGAGGTTTGGTCTCCTGCAGAGGCTATGGTTTGGGGAGTTCAGTCAGGCAGTAATAACGGGGGCTGTGGGAGGGAGCTGTGCCCTGGAATGGAGAAGTCTTGTCTTGGGATGGGTCTGGAGGCGGCTGCCAGGGTTTGGCTGGGGAAAAGAAGAGTCAGCTGGGACAGAGAACAGAACGAATCTTGAAGTCAATGAAGGATTGCCCCAAGTGGAACCTGGATGCTGGGGGCAGCCACAGAGATCACGACGAGATGATCTTAGCCTAACAAAAAATGGTACCTTGAGTGAGCTGTGTCTGGCAGTGGAAACACAGAGTTCTGGAGAGTGCTCACCACCGCAGGCGGTGCCAGTGCAGACACGGTGACTGCGAGACGTGTGCGAGACGTGTGCGTGTGCATCAAACCACCTGCAGGCTGGGAGAGCCCCCATGTCCGGGTCCCAGCTCCACAACTTCCTGGGGCGTGGATGTGAGGTGTGGGGTGTGGGCCAGGGCCTGAGAACTTGTATCTCTCATCCAAACGGGAGCCACTGTGCCCGGATAATCTGGGGCAGTTGTTTTGTTTAAGATAAGCAAGCAGGTGAGGCCAATGGCACACTCTGAGGAGCGCTGCTGTGTCCCAGGTGAAGAGGGCCGAAGGAGAAGGGGTCCCAGACGCCATAGCCAAGCTGCTCCTGTGGGCAGAAGACTGCAAGGATTCCTGGTGGGTTGTGTTGGCCTCGGACTGCAGTGCCCGGCCTGAGATCCCTGGAGAGTCAGAAGGCCCAGCGTCTCCCGCCAGGCAGGCCCTGAAGTCGCCGCGGGCAAAACCGACTTAGCTGCAAAGTTCTAGAAACAGAGGATTATGTGAACATGGGGCCTGTGTGCATGGAGTTTTCTAGATGTGTGGCCACCAACAATGAGTTCAAAACTCCATCATATCAGAGTGGCTGTCCAGGCTGCAGAAGCAGAATGACCCAGAAGAGGGACCGTTGAACCTGAGCTCACAGCCAGCAAGGCGGCACACACGGTGGCTGTGCAGGCTGCAGAAGCAGAATGACCCACAAGAGGGGCCGGTGAACCTGAGCTCACAGCCAGCAAGGCGGCATACATGGTGGCTGTCCAGGCTGCAGAAGCAGAATGACCCACAAGAGGGACCGTTGAACCTGAGCTCACAGCCAGCAAGGCGGCACACACGGTGGCTGTGCAGGCTGCAGAAGCAGAATGACCCAGAAGAGGGGCCGGTGAACCTGAGCTCACAGCCAGCAAGGCGGCACACACGGTGGCCTTCGGTCCGTTCCTTGCTCACTCAAGGGAGCCAAGTTATACCATCCACCACTTAGACGACAGCTTGTCCCTTCCCTTCCCCAAACCTACACTTCGTACCAAGATATGTGCCCCGGTTGTTTCCACCAGCTTTAATAATAATAAACAGCAGTAACAAGCAAACATGGAAACTATTCAAATAACTCTCAACATGCAAGTGGGTCACTAAATTGAGGCACCCACCACGTAGCATACCACTCAGCAATGACAAGGAACACCTGGTCTGCTTGGCGGGGAGGAGTCCCCAAACTTGGAGCTGGGTAAATAAAGCCAGACACAAAAAGGCATCAGATCTTATGATACCATTTATGCGAAAGAGAAAAAGGCAAACCTGCATAGACATACAGGGCAGAGCAGGCTCCAGGGGGAGAACGCCAACAAGGAGCAAAGCACCCTCCTGGGCTGATGAGTACCCCAGGCCTTGCTTGCCTCTGTGATTACACCATATACACACTCGGCTGTCCACCAAGATGTGTATATTTCATTGACAATAAACCACAAAAGGCTGATTCTTTAAAAAAAAAAAAGGAAAAAACTATTATTTTTCTGTCTTATTGGGTTCATTTCATTTTGGGCTTAAAATTGTTACATTGGTTGTCCGTGGAAGGAAGCTAGGAGGCCAGGGACAGGCATGGTCTCTCAAAATATTTACCCTATTTTTAAATTTTTGGAATATTTTAACTATAAGGCCATTCTCGTTAGTTTTTTAGTAAACAAAAATTGGCAAGGCACAGTGGTTCTCTTCTATAATCCAACCACTTGGGAGGCAGCAGTTAGGGGGATTGTAGTTGGAAGCCAATGTGGGGCAAAAACGCAAAATATTCAGAATATATCAAAAGCAAAACAGGGCTGGATGTATAGCTCAAGTAGTAAACCATCTGGCTAGCAGGTGCAAGGCCCTGAGTTCAAACTTCAGTAATGCTGAAAGGAGAGAAGGGAGGGAGGGGAGGGGAGGGGAGGGGAAGAAGGCGGGGAGGGGAGGGGAAGAAAAGAAAGTCCACCTGGGTAAACTGAGCATTCAATGAAACAGTATGGATTGATGGCCTGCCCAGCCTCAAACTGAGCTCTCTTGTGGAAAAGCCCTCATGTGGAAAGTCTGATTTCTGAGACCAGAACTATACACAGTCCATATAATGGGCTCTAAATGGGTATCCATTGGGGTTTTCTCGTTTTTTGCATTTTTTATATTTTTGTATTTATCAATTGCAAGAGGGGAAGATATTTGTATGTGTACCTCTCATTCAGGTCTGTGACATTTTCCTGGCAGTTTTACCTCCTATGTGTGGATCCCTAACCAATTCTAATTCATTTTGTGTATTTTAAAACTTGGGTTTAAATGGAGTCATTTTGCAAACAGGCCCTGTTTGACTCTCTCTCTCTCTCTCTCTCTCTCTCACACACACACACACACACCAATCATTCGGTACATATTTGTCCCGCATTATACTTGTACATTGCATCCAGGCTGCTAGCCATGGCTCTGCCTAGCTCCACACTCGTGTAGTATTCTGCGGTATTCTTGCTCCAGTAAAGAGCTGATGCACATGTGTACAGGTTGCTTTAACTGTTCCCGTTACCTATAGAAAAATCTAGCCCAAATGACTGAGCGGAGCATTTGAACAAGTGCCGGCCCCAAATGTGTCCTCGCAGACACCTCAATCCCCATCTCCATTCTGTCACCAACCAGGCTGTTTGCTTGTGTTGCAGTTAAATACTAAGTGTGCCTTCAAAATGCTATTCATTTGTTCAGTTCATCCCAGTGGCTGGATAGACGCTGACAGTATGCCAGAGAGCTACTCAAATCGTTCCTGTCCATCCAGGTCTAGGTCCTTACCATGACTTCACAAACTCTCCCACCCACAATGCTATTGCTCCCTCTGTAATACACCAAAATGAACTATCCTTTCCAGAATCTTCCACCACCCATGCTGAATACAGAGAGTAGAGGTACAACCTTTTGTTGTGAGCACGTCTCAATTTCTGTCATCCTAGCATACAGCACTAAAATGTTACAAATTACAAGCAGGTGATACATGTCCAAACATCTGAGGCAAATTAAAAATCTTGCAAGAGATCGCTGATACCAGGCATTAAATCATTCAAAAATTATATGTTTAAAATGCCAATTACAGGTGAGGCATGGTAGTACATACCTGTAATTCCAGCTACATAGGAGGTGTAGATAAGAAGATCATAGCGGCAACTCTAGACAAAAATAAGAAAACCTATCTTGAGAAAAATAAAGCAAAAAAAGAGGGCTGGAGGCGTGGTTCAAGTGGTAGAACACCTGCCTAGTAAATTTATGGCCCTCAGGTCAAGCCCAATCCCAACAAAAAGAAGTTAATTTCTACAAGGAAGAAATAACAGCAGTTAAAGTAGAAATAACAGCAGTTAAAGTAGGTAAGATTTAGATATTTCATATTTCTAACATGGGTTTTTAGTTTTTTTATCACAGAAAATACCAGCTTTAGAAGTATTGCCACATAGAAAATTAAAGTGTCGCTGGGCGCCGGTGGCTCATGCCTGTAATCCTAGCTACTCAGGAGGCTGAGATCTGAGGATCGGATCGCAGTGCAAAGCCATCCAGGGCAGGAGAGACTGTGAAACTCCTATCTCCAATAAACCACCAGAAAACCAGAAGTGGCGCTGTAGCTCAAGTGATAGAGCGCTCACCTTGAGCTGAAGGGCTGAGGGACAGCGCCCAGGCCCAGAGTTCAAGCCCCACGGCCGACCAAAAAAAAAAAAAGAAAATTAAAGTGTCATATCATTTACAATCAACTGAAAAGAAATATACTCTGCAAGCAAGCAGAACAAAACATACCTCAAAAGCCCCAAAATCATTTTAACCCCACAGAAACAAATAAAGGAGGGAAATTTTCCAAATTTTATGACAGTAATAGATGATTCATAAACTCCTATGTATTACAATACAAGAGCAAAAAGGTACTTCAGAATTTGAAGAGCAGAACTGTTATCTTTCTATGAAAGCAAATGCATGCGTGGAATGCAGATATTCAAGCAAGGGAAACAGCAAATAATACCTGGTCAGTTTACCTCTCCTTCAGAATCAGCCATTAAACTGCAAGCTGACAATGCCCTCTGATTAATATGAGATATCCCTTTCCATTTTATGCAAAAAAGTTTCAATACAAGTTGTTTAAAAGCTATAACAGAAAAAAAAGTTTGCAACTCATATTACAGAGACTAGGCTAAAGTTTTTAATAGAAAAAGATCAACAATTGAAGAATGACCTCATTAATCTATTAATGACCTCATAAAAAGTAGTCAAAGGTTATATATCAACAGACAATAAGAACAAAAGTGAATCACGGTGCCTTTGGGTCTTTTTAACTTTTTTTCTGGTGCTGAGGACTACATTAGGGCTTTGCCCTGGCTAGGCAAGCACTCTCCCACTGAGCTAACTCTACCTTACCTAAGCTTGAAAACTACTCAGGATCAGGATCTCCTGAGAATTCAGGTTAAATAACCTGAGATAGTCTTACAAAGGAATTATGTGCATCAGGGGAAAAAATCAACGAAGTGAACACATTGGTATACTTAAAAGAGAGCAGCGGATCCACTCGTTCCACTGTCTGCATGCACTATTTTCCGTTTGGTGACACCACCTATGTGGAAAGATGCTCAGGAAACGAGTGCACTGCTGGCCTGTGGGAGGGACTGCGCCCGGACTGGCCCGGGAAGAGGCTTTTCAGGACCCAGTGTTGACATTTCTGCGCCCCCCCCCACTCCTCAACGGCGGGGATTTACTAGCTTCCTTTCCTAAATAAACAAGATTTAACCATCAAAACAAGTAAGCCACGCTGCGCACCTTGGTAGTAAGGAGACGGGAGGCACGTGTTGACCGCCGGCTTCTGGTTTAACATTACACACACACACTCCTGGGAAAACGAACTGCAGTGACTTCCCAAGCGGGAAGAGAGGGAGAAGCAGGCAAATCCCAGAGGCGCCCAAGCTACCCGAGCGGCAGGCCGGGAACCCCACGGGCCCAGCTTGTGTCCGGAGAAAGCCCCGAACTAGCACGGACGGGCGGGAGGGCTGCACGCGGGTGCGCCGCGTTCATCTGGACCAGCGACAGGGGACGGCGAGGGTGACGGTGCGTGTGTGCGCGTGCATGTGCGTGCGTGCATGTGTGTGCGCGCGTGCGCGTGCAGTGTCTGCTAGGGAAGCCCCTGCACCGCACGGAGGTCTGGCTGTGAGGAGGGTGCTGGGGTGGAGGAGGGGGTCCCCGCCCTTCTACATACCGGGCGCACGCCCCGCCCCGCATCCCCCGGCGCGGGCCGCGCGCTCCCGGCTCCCCGCTCCCCACTCCCCGCTCCCGTTCCCGGCTCCCCGCTCCCGGTTCCCCGCTCCCGGCTCCCGGCTCCCCGCTCCCAGCTCCCCGCTCCCGGCTCCCGGCTCCCCGCTCCCCGCTCCCGGTTCCCCGCTCCCGGCTCCCGGTTCCCCGCTCCCAGCTCCCCGCTCCCGGTTCCCCGCTCCCGGTTCCTCGCTCCCCGCTCCCCGCTCCCGGTTCCCCGCTCCCGGCTCCCCGCTCCCCGCTCCCCGCTCCCCGCCCGGGAGGAGCATCTGTTGACGGGGCCACACCTGTGGGACCGGGGTCCCGAGAACAAACACCCTGATGTAGTAATTTATGCTCCGCGGACTCTGCCGGGCACTACGCCCGTGTTGACACACTCACTCACTCGCACGCACACGCACGCCCCGCACACCCAGGAGGGGGCGGCGAGGCGCACCGTCCACCTGTTCGCTCATCTCCCGTTTTCGCCCCGGGGACCCACGCGCGGCAAAGCGAACGGGGGGGGGGGTGCCGGGCCCGGCGTGCCGCTGCGTGGTCTGTTAGTTTCCCTCGTTTGCCCGCTTGCCCCCGGCGTCGGTCGCGGGCCCTTTCCTGCCCGGGCTGGCTTTGAACCGCCATCCTCAGGATCTTGTTTGCTTGTGTTGCAGTTAAATACTAAGTGTG
>NW_012267237.1:11030372-11059850 GCF_000151885.1 Dipodomys ordii
GGGGCGGGCCTTGGGGTGGGCGTGGCTGAGGGGCGGAGCCTTGGGGAGGGGGCGGGGCGGGCCGACGGGGCGAAGGTGTCCCGGGGAGCCCGAGCCCCCCTCCTCCCCCACCCACACCTGGGGTGGAGACAGAGCACCCCTCTTTTCATTTCCAAGGCCGGGGAAGGGCACCCCTCTCCACCTGGGCCAGGGAGAGCCCCCCGCTGCCCTTCTCTTTCAAAAGGGGTCGGGACTGGGAATAAAATAAGCGGACGGCCCCGCTTTCCCATCCGGAGCCCCTGGGGGTCTGAAGGCACCCCCGGGCGCCCCCCGCCCCAGCTGCACGGTTCAGCCCCCAGGACCCCTCTGCCCGCCCCCTCCCTCCACACCCCAGGGCCTTTGCACGGCCGCGGGTGTCCTTGGCGCCCTGAGAGCCGTGTGCAAGGTCAGTGCAGGAGGCTCAGCCCGCGGGCGGCGGCCGGGCGGCTGAGAGGCGCGGGCGAGCCCGGATCGCCGATGCCCGGCCCGGGTGAGCGCGGGGCAGGGGCCAAGGGCGGCGGCTGCTCGCGTTAGGATGGTTGCTTTCATGCTGGTGTCCACCGCTCGCGTGTTGGAGTTCGGTGCCAGCTCAGTGGCCGCCCCCTTACCACCAAGAGGAGGAGTCCCGCCACCCCCACCCTCACCCCCTACCTCACCCCCTCAGCCTGTCATCCTGCATCCGACAGAGGCTGACAGCTGAGGATCACCATCCGAGTCCAGAGACCTCCAACTCCAGTAAACCTCCAAGGGGCCAGAAGTGCGGCTCACCCAACAGACAGACTGACAGCCTGGCCTGAGAAAGCACCCAGGCTCTGAGGTCAAGCCCTAGTGGTGGCGCATGCACACACACACACACACCTACACACACACCCCTACACACACAGACACACACACCCCTACACACACCCCTACACACAGACACACCTACACACACCCCTACACACACAGACACACACCCCTACACACAGACACACACCCCTACACACAGACACACACACCTACACACAGACACACACCTACACACACACACGCCTACACAGACACACAGACACACACACCTACACAGACACACCCCTACACACAGACACACACACCCCTACACACAGACACACACCCCCTACACACAGACACACCCCTACACACAGACACAGACACACACCTACACACACCCCTACACACACAGACACACCCCTACACAGAAACACACACACCCCTACAGACACACAGACACACTCCTACACACATAGATACACACACAGACACACACCCCTACACACAGACTCACACACCCCTACACACACGCACACACACCCCTACACACACACCCCTACACACACCCCTACACAATACACGCACACACAGATACACACACACCCCTACACACACGCACACACACACAGAGTCGTGAGGAAAGAGCTCAGCTGTGTCTGTCTCAGGTGAGACTCCTTCCTCTCGGCCCTGGAGCTTTGCACAGATACGCACGCCTCTTGGTGTCGTTTGGTGTGTGTGTAGCACTTGCACACACAGAGTTGTGATGTTCTAAGCGTTAGTGCTCCACACACAAGGCTGGAGCCAGCTACACATGCAGGGCAGAGTTGAGAGACAGACAGACAGACATTCCATCACTTCCCATGCAGGGTCAAGTGTATCCAGAGACTCGTTGGCAAGATTTTCCCCACGCCTCCTGCCGTTCTAATTATTGCCGTCGGATGTGTTGAAGTAGTAAAAAGCCGTTGGCCACTGAGACAGAAAAGCCAAGCTTCAGTTGCTCTGCGTGCTGGCTAAGCTTAGGATCTGCCTTTGATGATAAATCTCCCTGTGAACAGTCCTGCATTGTCAAGTGTTTGCTTTCCCATTAGATTGCTGTGCAGGAAACGTGCAGAACAGGCTGGATTCATTATGCTAAATCTGTCTTTGTCACCTCTGATCACTAATAATTACTCCCAACTTCTGTGAAGGGAGGAGCTGCAGGCGTGCAGACATGTGTGGGTGTTGCCTGCCTTGTTTTTTCTTTGTCTGATGATGGGCAGGATGCTTGGGGAGGTTTTTCAATGTCAAGACCTCAGGAGGCTATGGATGGCTGCAAAAAACCCTGCGCCCTAATTTCAGGAAAGGGTGGTGTAGCTGGGTGCCAGTGACTCACGCCTGCAACCCAAGCTACTTAGAAGACTGAAATCGGAGGATTGCAGTGGGAGCTAGCCAGGCAGAAAAATCTGGGAGACTCTTACCTGCAATTTGCCATCAAAAAGTTGGAAGTGGAGATAGGACTCAAGTGGTAGAGCAAAAAAGCTAAGGGACAGACGTAGGCCCTGAGTTCAAGCCCCAGGACTGGCACCAAACCAAAACAAAAACTTATGATTTGAAAAAACCTCCTGTGAGGAACCTTACTATTTAAGATTTTCTTCAGAATGTGACCTGGGTGTATGTTGGAAGAGAGTGAGCGTGTGTGTGTGTGTGTGTGTGTGTGTGTGTGTGTGTATGCTAGTATATTATCTGAGCAAAACAAAAAAGTTAGGACTGTATCAAAGGAAAACAAAACGAGGCAGAGAGAAAATAATATAGCCCGTGACTCAAGGGAACAGCTCCAGCAAAAGACGTCATGCAGGAGAAACTATGTAGAAGACACTCACGCTTCTCTTGAGAAAAAAAAAAAAAGTAGGTAGAAAGCTTGTAACCAGACAGGAAAATAATGAATCATTAACTCTCACCATAGAAGGCATCAGAGGAAAAATCAAGCTCAGCTTTAGAAGGAAGAAAAAAATGTTCCAGTGGTATTGCTTTTTCTTCAAAAGTATTCCATGGGGTTTAATATCCTACCACAGGTTCACATTCCTGGGACCAAGGGGGTTGGGTACAGAGTATCCGTGTCACTCGCTCTTTTCAGTCCCATGCTGATGGAATTTTTGTGTGATCTTAATTGCATTAAAGCAATTCTACACTCCCCCCCCCCCTCTCTCTCTCTCTCTCTGGATATATATATATATATATATATATATATATATATATATATCACATTGTTGTTACTATTAATTTATTTTTATTCCTGGGATTGTACTTAGGTGCTCCACTATTTGAGCCATACCTCCATCCCCCTTTTCTCTCTTTTTTTAAATTTTGGTTTTTGTGGTTTAGGTAGGCTCTCAGTTTTGTGGTATAGGTGGGGTCTCAGTTTTGTGGTGTAGGTGGGGTCTCAGTTTTGTGGTGTAGGTAGGTCTCAGTTTCCCCAGGCAGGCGTGGAATGCGATCCTCCGACTTGTGCTTCCGTGTGCGCATGCGGCCGACGGGCACACAGCGCTGTGTCAGCTGTTGGGCTTCCTCTGTAGTTGGCATTCCAGGAGCATGCCACTCTGCCTAGCCTTGGTTGACATGGAGTCTCCTTCTGGTTCTTGGCCTGGTCTTGAACCATGGTGATTCTCTGATCTCTGTCTCCCACATTTCTAAGCCTTGTTTCACTCTTTAGTGTGAGCTTTTCCTCATTTTCACATCACTGAACCAAGAGACTGAAAGTAGCTCATCATACAATGTGGACGACAGAGCAAGTGCAATAAAGAACATTCTCTGCCTCCAGCTTCCGGGACCTGCTTTCCGAGGCTGAGCACGCGCCTCGTTCATCTAGGAATGAACTGTTTCTGTTTGGGATTGACTGTTGTCTGTTGTGCTTAGGAAAATGAGAATGTCTAAGCTAGAACTTTCCACATTTGATAAGCATTCTATGAGGAACAAACAGTCTACTACCAACATGGTAGACAGCCATCCTACCAACAGTGGAGACACTGTTGGGCTGTCTAATTTGGGTATTACTCCCTAACCTAATACCCAATAGGGTTTCTGTGTGTGTGTGTGTGTGTGCGCGTGTGTGTGTATGTGTGTGTGTGTGTGTGTGTGTGTGTGTACGCTGGTCCTGGGGATTGAATTCAGGGCCTGGGCACTGCCAGACCTTTTGTGCTCAAGGCTAGTGCTCTACCACTTGCGCCAGAGCTTTACTTGCAACATTTTAGTGGTTCATTGGAGAGAAGAGTCTCATGGACTTTGCTGCCTGAGCTGTTTTGAACCATGATTCTCAGACCCCAGTGTCTTGAGTAGTTAGGATTACAGGCGTGACCCAAAGGCACCCGGCATCTTTCTTAAAGCCACACTCCCAATCTAAATAGACTAAGACTATGATTTGCAGATTTGGTCTTCTAGTCCACGCTCTAAGCCAATCTAGTCCAGGCTCTAAGCACCTGTTGCTGCTGATACAGAGACGTTTTGTTCTCGCCTCTTCACACCTTCCCATGCTAGCTTGCGTGCACTCACACTTCTTTCAGAACTCCTTGGAGCCCCCACCTCTTAGGGAGATGAGGCGATGCTCGTAAGTCCCTCGCTAACGACTGCTGCATTGCTTTGGTGCTAAGAAACATGTTTTTCTTTTTAACATACTTAGAAACAAAATATACCTTAAACTTAAGCATCTGAGAGTCTAATGGAGAATAGTTGTTCTGTTACTTAGCATTTCAGCAAGACTTGGAGTCTCTGGGTTTTGTTTTGTTTTGTTGTTTGTTTGTTTTTGCTTTCTAACAGGAGCATCTTTTCCTCCCAGGGCTTCTGTGGGAATGACTGAGACCTCATGGTAAAGATCTGGGAGTAGAATATTGCCCTGGGAGTCTGAACTCCCTGCCTGGTCATGTTGCAGGGATTGCTCTATCTGTGGAGACTGGTACTGTATGGAAAGAAATGCTACAACAGGTACTGAAAAGCTTGTCTAATCATGGAGCTTCATCAAGTTACCTTCACAGCAAGAAGTTAGAAAGAGAACCTGTCTGGCTGACATGTGTGGTCTAACCACGGTGTTTACAAAGCCCTCTAGACAAAGAGCTTGGTGAGCCAAGATTTCTCCTAGGTTTCTAGGCCGAGTAAGTCCTTGATGAAAATGTGATCAAGATGCATTGTACACATAAACCGCTTTGTTAAATGGCACCGCCTTCATACAACCACTTAAAGATAGTAAGAATTTTTTAAAAACAAAAGCAATTAACCAAAATAAAACCTGTCACCTAAAAGTACCAATAAAGTGTCATTTTCATGCATTAAAGTACAAAAGTAACTCTGTCCTTAATTTATTCTGCACTTAGAGGATCTTCAAACACTGACATGATTTTTAAAAAGCCCGCAGCTAGGTTTCTTACAAGTCTGACCTTAGGTGCAAGCTTTGATAACTGGCCAGCTTTCCCTCTGGCCACCACGAGGGTTCTTCTCCTTGATGAGCAAGTCCCCCCCCTTCCCTCCCCTCCTCCACCCCATTCCATGAAGAAAGCCTGGCAGCCTGGGGTGCATCTAGCTATCTGTCTGGCTGCCACTGTGTCTGGTGAGAAGCCTGGCTTCCACCGAGAAGCCCCAGACTCAGGTGCCTGAGGCTTGTTTTACCTCTTGTGCTTGGAGCTAATGAGGGTTTGAGCATGGAGTTGGGGGGGGGGGGGAGGCCGAGCCCTCCGCGGCAGGATTTGAATGCGAGTTCTCTATGTTCTAATACTGTAGCCCTGGCCACAGGGAAAAACCTAACATGAGTAATGACCTTATACCATAAACTGGCTTAGGGACCAGGGGCTGGCTTGTGAATATTTCTGTCTGCCAGGAAGACCCAGGGCTGCTTAGAGAATCTGCTGATGCTAGGTATGAATTCGAAATAGCTGGCGTGCTGGAAGCAGCAGCAGCTCAGACTCCGCGCAGAGAGGGTGAGTAACCCAGGCTGAAAGGGCCCTGCTGACCTAGCAAGACAGGTCCGAGGATCTAATAAATCACTGTATCACATTGGAGACATATGTGTATATATATATATATATATATATATATATACATAGATAGATTAGGATCAAAGAGAAAGTGAGAGAGAGCTCTGCTTTATGAAACTATAGTTTAATATGTGTAAAATTTAGCTTTTAAAAAAGCACCATTTAATACCTCTCAATGAAATCACTGATTTGGACACCAACCTTGAGTGGATCACGTGACCCACCTGGGTTAGGCGTGGGGCGGGGCTGTGGGCAGTCTCATTGCAAAGGCATCGGAGGGCTCTGCGGGCTCTTTCCGCCGGCTCCCCGGCTCGGACCCCTCTGGCTTTGTGCAGCTTGAGCCGATGCCTTAGTGGAAACACACAGCCAAAACTTGCTCCAAACAACATTTGAACTAAATGGAGTTTTGCCACCTCGGGTGGAGGAAGAATCTAGAAGGTAACGCTCTGTAGGCCCACTGGCCTAGGTTTTCAGAGTCAGGTATCAGCAAGAGGAGAATAAAGAGACAAACAGCCAAATCAGTGGCCGAACCCTGAGTGGCTTCTCTCAAGAAAAGATCCGATATCAACGTTGTTCGGGAAGGTAATAGGGAAATCTGTGTGGCAAAAGTTTTATGTCCTTGTTCTGAGCAAGGCAAGATGCACTTGTAATCACATACCATGAAGGAAGTGTGTGTGTGTGAGAGAGAGAGACAGAGAGAGAGAGAGAGAGAGAGAGAGAGAGGAAATAGGTGTGGCACAATGTTGTTGTATCTATTTGAGGAATATCCGGGTTTTCGTTGTTGTATTTTTTCAACTCTTTTGTGGGTATGAAACTTTCCAAACAACAAAAAAATGTTTTTTCAGAAGACTGAGTGAATAGGAAACCATTGTTCTGTAGAACATTTTCAAAGACTGTTTCCTTCGACTTCCTCTTCCCCGAGCCCGCGCCGCTCAGGGACAGGCGTTGGTCACAGCTCCTGCTTGGGTGACATATCTGTGACCTCCTTACCCGGGAGAGATGGCTGACAAACCTTCGAATGACAAGAAATGAGAGATTTCTATTTCCCCTAGGAACAGCAGCATCTTTTCAATTCATACTTGTTATATTATGTTTGAACTATGTCAAAGATTCAGGGAGAAGAGGATATGAAGACGAAGACAGACATCAGGATGTTCTCTGCCGTTAAGGAGTATAAATTCTAGCCCAGAAAAACTGACCTAATGAATAGCGGTATCTTGTCTGTAGGGATGGATAGCATCAGCGCTTGAACTCAGGGCCTTGCGTTATCACTCAACATGTTTGCTCACAGCTGGTGCTCCATCACCTGAGCCATGCCTCTAGCTCAGTTTTTTTCTAATTATTTGGAGATGGAATCCTGTGTCCTTTTCTGCCCAAGCTGATTTCAAAGTGTTATCCTCTGACTCTCAGTCTCCTGAGTAGCTAGGATTACAAGCATGAGCCACTAGTATCTGACTTTGTTCTGGTTATATTTTGAGGTACAGTCTTCTTTCCTGCCCAGTCTTTGACCAAATAATGAGGTGCCATGTCTGAGTTATATATAAACTTAAATAACAATGGTTACATTTTGGTTTTGTCCCCGAGATATGAAATAGGCCGGTACAGTCCAACAACATTGCCTCAAAGATCCCGTTGACTTTCAGCGAGAAAGGAAGAGAAATTGTGCAGAAGCGAGAGGAAGATCATCTCACACTAAGGCCGAGGGAATGGAGCTGGCCACTGTCAGCTCCCCCTTAAGAAGGTTTGGAGGTGTACCCCAGCTTTCAGTTACAGCTTGGAGGAGAAAGAACTTAAGGAAAAGATGGATGTAGGGGTTGGAATGACAGAGCTTGTGTTGTCATTACTCTGTGGGAAGAGAGGGCATTTGCTGTATGTTATAAAAGAGAAGATATTTTGACGCTGTGGAGGCTGAAACGTAGATCGTTATTAGTTTTTCATAGGATGCCAAGCTTTGCTTCTTCAGATTCTTGGCTAGGTTCTGCATTATTGAGTTTGCCAAGTAAGTACCATATGCATAATTTATTTTTAATGGAATATGACATTTATTAAGCTTTAATTATAAGTCTATTTGAAGAAATAATCCTACAGTCCATCTACCTTTCAGACATTACTATATATTCTGGAGGCTTGGGTGGGTTGTTTTTTTTTTTCAGTTTTTATATTTGGACTTGAATTAACTTGGAATCAGTTTGCAACACAAGACTTGAAGGAAGAATACACGTGGCATCACACAGCCGAGCACTCAGACGCGGCTGGCCACGATACCACGTCTGGCACAGCACGTGCCATTCGAGAGGCTGATTGGTTGAGTTTGCCATGGTTCACATCATCCTCCGCCATCTTCTAGCGTGTGACTGAAATGGTGACAGAGTGGAGTATGGCACCCGGCACCGTCTAGTTCTGCCATTTGTCCCAGGCACCATATTCACCAGATTCACTCTCCTTCACCACAGCCTCCTGGATCCCTTCCACTGTCTTCTGCTCAGCCAAGGGGCCAATGTGGGGTTGCACACTGACACGGCTCTGTATGTGGGACCTGGAAAAATGGCGCTGGCGTGGCTCTGCGGGCTGCATTTGAGCCAGTCTGCCTTTCACCCAGCCCCTCATTCCCCCACTCCCACAGGGACAGACCATGCTGCCGCCGCCATGTCTTCTATCCATCAGGGTCTTGTCTAGTAGTTCCAAACATTGTGGGTATTTCTCAGACACCCAAGTAAATTTCTCCTTTTTTATTTTTATGGTAATGATACTAAGGTTTGAACGCTGGGCTTTGTACTTAGTAGGCAGGCGATCTAAACCACTGCATCTACCACATCTGCAAATTCTCTCTTGCCATAAAGTAACACAGAGGTTCTGCGGATTCTGATGTGGGCATCGTGGTGGGGGGAGGGGAGCATCTTATCCCCCCCTTCTCCCCCCCCCTGCCGTGTGGGTGATAGCTTCTTAAGTAGCAAAATGTAGTCGGTAGCCAAGAAAGTAAGATATTGGACCTAGCCAGGAAGAGACATTTCTTTTCTTTCCTCCCTCTGGGTATCTGCTCTGAGATGGAATTTTCCGGGGACAGCCAGTGCAGAGGTCTACCGCACAGTCACAGTTGCTGACGGGGACAGTTGGAGAGGGTCTCTTAGTGACCCAGTGTGTGGAAAGGCTGGCGCAGCGGCCCAGAGCCTCAGCCCCCTCCCGCCCCCCACCCCCACCCCTCGCTCCCGTCTCTGCTGCCCTTGGATTGGATTGTGGGCGCAGGAGCAGTTCAATCTCTGCCTGGTGTTGTGTCCTCTGGGACATCTCGGCTGGCATGGCTCCAAAGGGAAAGTCACAACCGATTCCTTCATTCGTTAAGAAATCCTGCTCTGAACTTCTTCACACACAGTTCTAGATAACGCGGAGGTGGTGATAAGAGGAAAGATTGCGCGCACAGAACCAGCACTCTTTTGGGGGAAGATATACAAAAAACAAGGAAAAAAAAAGACAACCTATCACAATGTGCCCCGTGCTATTCCAAACACAACGACGCTCCAAGGAGCCTATACTATGTTTGGTGGTGGGATAGGCGCCTGGAGATGGCAGTTAAGCCACAGTCCGATGACAAAGAGCCATTGAAGGAGGGGTCCACTTAGTGGCGGGAATCAATTTTCAATCAATATGACTGGTTCCAGCCCCTAGTTAATAGCAGCTGAAGTTTACTTATAAAACATTCATGATTCTACCGAACGAACAGAAGTCTAGCTGGTTTAAAGAACAAAATCAACTTTTCTTTTTCACCCCCCCCCCCGGGGGGAGGTGGTTGCATTTTGTTTGAATTTAGAAGTTAAATTCTCTTGTTATGTTTTCTAGGCACCATAATTAAAAGGCCGGCAGAGTAGAAGCTGTAAGCCTTTCAGCATGCCATCTGTATGAACATTAATTAGGTTTATGCATCAATTTCCTCTCATATGAAACGTGTGTCTTGCTGTTCTGATTAGCTCACAGTAGTTATCACAGTATTTCACCTCTTCTTTAATACACCATGGTGGATCCACTTACATCTCATTTCAAACTGTAGCAGAAAGGAGAAACCCAAGCTTTGATAACAGAAGACACAATACTTCTTTGAGATTTTGCTGTTAGCTAGCCAATGTTTTCGATAATATTTGGTTTGATAGTTGATAGTTACTCCTGTGCAGTTTTTTTTTTTTTTTGTCAGTACTGGGGCCTGACCTGGGGCCTCTTTCTGATTTTCCTTTTCCTTGGCGAAGCCCACTGTAGTACTGCTGTTTCCTTACATCCAGACAGCAATAGATTACAAGGCACTTATTAAAGTTAATTATGCTGGGTGAGGTGTTAGCCCTGGGAGTTCTCTTCTCCCTAACCAAGAGGCCTGTTCAATTTCCTTCTTGCAAGGTATTAAACCTACAGAGCAGCACACCCCTAGAGCCCAGATCTATAGAGATGATTCGCTCTCGTTCCCAGCATATCAGGAGGGAATGGTAAGGAGTCCCCTCGCTCTAGCAACGGTTCCCACCGCGCTCTCTGGGCGCCTCTGTGGGAGGAGATCCTGTTTATGGCTCAAACCGCCTATCAACTGTAGGCTGTTATTACTTGAAAGAGAAAAGTCTCTGAGAAAACAGAAGGCAGGAATGCATTCTGGACTTTGATTTTCCCCACATGGATTCCCACCCGTGTGAAGCACTCAAAGCTTTGTAAACATCTTCCTCTTGGACGCGTCCTTCTGAATCAGCAAGTGCTGCTCTTCAGCGCACTGTGGGAAGAACCACATCTCCCTCCTTTCCTTCCCATCTTCTCCGCGGCCACTCTGCTTCCGTGTGTTTCAGAGTCAGCTTCTCATTCCAACTCTGTTCCAGGCTGTCACCTTGGACCTTAAAAGCAGCTACGGTGGGGAATGCACGAAAGCAGCAGAGCAGGACGGAGCTGGCCAGAGCTGGCCATCTTCCCTGGAGAGCTGGTAGATGAACATTCATCAGATCATGGCTGCCAGAGCTCACAGCCCCTGAGCACCCGCTGTCATGTTCGGGGATGTGGACACGGGGTGCCATGAGGGACGCTGTCATTTTCCTTGCCCAGGACTTCTCAAAGTGCTGCCTAGCCAAGTGTGGGTGAGGAAGGGGAGACAACACAAGGCTGGAAAGGCAAGGCGGGTCTGGACCACAAGGGTTTCTTATTGGGCAGACCCCAAAATTTGGACCAAAGACTTTGGAGGAGAGGAATGCCTGTGGATTTGTGTGTCTGTGACGACCCCCTGGGGTCTGGTCTCTGGAGAAGAGGGGGTGGGGCCAACCCTTTATTGTGTGGTTGGATTAGAGCCTATGGGGCTCTGCCCTCTGCTCCACACCTGCCCCCCAATAACTTCCTCTCCACCTCCCAAGTCCTGCCACCCTGTGGGACCAATGAGGGCCTAGCACTGCCTCCACTCCCCAGCCCTGCTTCCTGCCCAGTGACATCTCAATGCTTTCCTGCAGATCTCACATGCTCTCCTGCAGATCTCACATGCTTTCCTGCAGGAGATCTCACATGCTTTCCTGCAGATCTCACATGCTTTCCTGCAAGTGGCATCGCTGGCGCTGTGCCTTGTTCATTACTTATGCCAAAATGTGCCAGGCATCACAAGCATTTCCAATTTACATTCCTTGAATGTTCCAAAGACTCTGAGGTGTGACATAGATGACACGTGACTTTTTTACAGCATGTATCCTTTTAGCTTTGATGGTTCACCGGGAGTCGGGGGAGGTGGGGAGTCATAACCCAAAGCAGTGTGCCCTCTTAGATTTCCAGACTATTTTTAATCTGGAAATTAGGTGGCCTACTTTTTAAAATTTTTCCTCACAAAGCTGTCTGGGAAACTCCACAATGGTTAGAATGAATAGTTCCGGAGGGAGAAGAAACTAAAATAGCATTGAAGAGAAAAAAATTAACAAGTAGAAAGGAATTTATGCTTTTATGAAAATTTAAAGCAGCCAGGCACCTATGGCTCATGCCTGTAATCCTAGCTACTCAGGAGGCTAAGATCTGAAGATTGTAGTTCAAAGCCAGCTTGGGCATAAAAAAAAAAAAAAAACATGTGAGCCTCTATAATTAACCAGCAAAAAGCCAGAAATAGAAGTGTGGCTCAAGTGGTAGAGTTCAGACAGACAGACAGACAGACACACACACAAGCACAGGAAGATACAACTGGACTGTCCAAGTCTGAAGTGAAGCCCTTCCCCAGAGGGTATCCTAAAGATGAGCACTCTACCAAATACTTCTCGACTTTTCTAACAAAATCCAATGGCCTGCACCTATAGAGTTCTAGCTACTCAGGAGACAGAGATTTAAGAACTAGAATTTTGAAGTAGCCTGGAAAAAAGCAAATGCACAAGTGTCTTATCTCCAAATAAGTAGCAAAAAGCCACAAGTGCAATCAGAGGTAGAGCACCAGCTGTGAGCAGAAAAAGCAGAATGAGTGCAAGGCCCTCAGTTCAAGCCCAGTACCACCAAAAGAAAATAAATGAGCACAGGAGTCCTCTTTCTTGGTTTCCTTGATCCTGAAGGGCACGGGTTCTTGGCATTTCCAGGCTTCAGGTGGCTTTAGACACATGGGCCCCAACTCTTACCTGTGTTATCTACTCTGCAGTGAACTGTGGGTAGGTTCTAGAATCAAGGACTTCAAAGTCAGGACCATTTTGGAGAGAAGCAATAGGATCCTCTCAGGTATGAGTGTATTTTAAACCTTCAGCTTTGTCATTTCACCAGTGTGTGCTTTACCGTCTCTGCTTTCCTGGAGCAACAGAAGTAACTAAAGATAATGCAGGATCAAGATGGCTATTGTGCGGGGTGCCCAGGGCTCACACCAGGACAGCAGTGTCCATGAGACTCTTATTTCTAATTAACCCCCAAATGCCAAAAGTAGAGCTGTGGCTGAAATAGCAGAGCACCAGCCTGGAGGAAAAAAGCCAAGGGAAGTCCCCAGGCTCCGAGTTCAAGCCTCGGTACCTGCAAACAAGTAAAAAGATTAGGCTGGTGAGCCTTTGGATCTGAGGGAGGGTTCTGTAGCCATGAAGCCAACCAACCACTTATCAACAGAAACATGACATCATCTGAGTACAGTGACTCTTGGGAGCAGATCCAGGTCAGAATGAGCAAACTATGCTTGAGCCTCCATCCCAACCAAAGGCCGGGTGCAGTGGAGAGACCAGTTACCTGAGCTATGAAAGAAGCACAACTGTTGGTGCAGTGAGACCCTACCTCAAACATTACTAATGCAAGGGGGGCTTGCGGCATGATTCAGGTGGTAGGGCTTTTGCCTAGCAAGTGCTGTGGCCATGAGTTGAACCCCAGCACCATTCCCCCCAAACACCAAAACTACAACTCCCTGTATTTGCTAATGCCTATCATCTTAGCTACTTGGGAAGCTGAGAACAGGAGAATGGCAGTTATAGGCCAGTCTGGACAGAAAGTTATGAGCAAGCCCGCCATCGCGAGCTATGTGAGAAGCTGAGACTGTGAAGATGGACTCCAGACCAACCTAGGAAAACAAAGAAAGTGTGCTGACTGTCCCCTTGTAGTGAAGCTGGTCGCAGAAATGAAAAGCTCCCAAATAACAATACAGTCCACCACTGGGCTAGATGAGCAACCACGTAGAGATGAGTGAAGGCACAGTGCAGCGGCATGGACGTGCGAGGCACGCGGCCGTCCGCAGACGGCCCCGAGCCAATCCCAGGGATGTGGAGAGGAGACTACAAGCAACCAGGCCTGGGGGCAGGTGGGGGGTACAGTTGTGGAGGTGGGAGGGAAGGGATGGCAGGGGAAAAACAGAGGAGGCAACAATGCTGGATAAGAAATGTACTCATCACCTTGCTCATGTAACTGTAAGCCCTCTGTACAGTATTTTCACCATAAAAAACTTAAGAAACCAGGACTAACACCGAAACCAAATGTACAAACACTAACACGTCAGAACAAACAAACCCCCCACAAAAATGATTACCAGTCACTCTGACGAAAGAAACACACAACGTATTAGCTAATATCTTTTATTGTCCGACCTTCAGTGAGCCAACAAACAGTACTTTCACACCATTGTCCACAAGGAATAAGGCAAATTGCATTTTTCTTTTCGAGGGGACTTAGTTGGCCTAAGTCTTTATAATTTTTCCATATAAAAATAGAAGTCCAGATTATTTTTCTCCTGGCGAACATTGCTGACATATTCCCTGGTGCTTTATTCCAGCTCCCATCACGAACCGGGGACGAAGCCCCATGTCTGCTTGAAGCCGCACTCAAGCGCACTCCATGGTGCGGTGTGTGACAGATTGGCTTAATTGTCACCTTTTTAGGAATGCAATGGCTTCTCCATAGTCATCATGGTTTTATATCTGCAATCTATCCACACTGATAGGAGCTAACTTTCAAAGAAAAAAAAACATTTTTTAACTTAATATGTTTACAAACAAAAGACTACAAAATGACTTTGTATTGTTCTAAAAAACAGCACTGGAGCCAGCAGTTTGAAGAGTGGTTTATAAATACAGTTCTCTTGGAAGCTGCAGATCTGTCAGAGTTTCAGCAGATACAGATTGCAGACTTTGCTACATGAACAACAGAACCGAGTCAAAACGTGTCTCCAAAATACAGCAAAGACAGGAAAATCCAGGGTTCCACACTTGTTAATGAAACCTACCTTACAAAGTAACCAAGGGACCGCTGAAGACTCTAGCTACGGAAATATACACACGGACTGTTTACACCATTGCACATCCTTTTTCCCTTTGTGTCTAATGCTCGTGAAATGGTTAAAGTGTTGGGTCTGTGAATGCATGCATGCACAGGCAAGCAGACATGTAAAAGATGAAATTAAGCAAAATGTGAATGCGCGTTCACCAGGAAGGCTGCCAGCAGCGCTCCATCTCCAAATGACAGTTCCTTTCCACTCTCATCTGCCCGCCCTCCCTCTCCCGCCGGCCCCTCCCCCTTGGGGAAGTCAGGCTGGGAAGCTAGTGCATAATCAATGGATAGACGCCCGCTTTCAAGCTCTGCAAATCTCGCTGGAGCGAAGGCCCTCTGGGGTCAGTAGCACAGGTGAGCTCCGTCCGCGCGGGCTGCGGCTTCTATCAGTTAAGGCACTTGCGGCTGCTTTGGTGGCAGCGTGGTTTTTCTCCCCCACTTTCTTTATTAAGGCATGTGTCATGTAAGAGTAGTAAAGCTTTGGAAATTGTGCAGACTGTTAAGGTTGACAGCTTAATACATAAATGTTGACGGGGCGAAGGACCCTCTCTCCCTCCAACAGAGCTTCCGGGTCTGCCCTGGGCGGGGTCAGGGCACTGAGGCCAGCCGGGCGCATCTGACACGAATCCCACAGGCTCAGGGGGTTCACCTGGAGCTGCCCTGGCTGCTCACCGAGCGAGTGGTGCTGTAGCGCTTCTTCACGATCATGCTGATGTAGGCCTTCATGAGCTTGGCCACGTCCACTACCTATGGGGTTGTAGGAGACACATGGACCGGAGCCCAGACACCCTCTGTCCGCTTCCACACAAAAGCTAGGGGCTGCCCAGGCCAATTCACCTGTGCATGGAGCCATGGGCTGAGCTGCTTTTCACCTAGCCCCAGTCAGGCCAAAGAAGAGGCAGGGACCAGCTGGTGGTCCTTTTGTGCCAGGACTGGCGGCCTGAACTCAGGACCTCTCATTCTCATTTGACCTTTTTGTTCAAGGCTGGTACTCTACTACTTGAGCCCTACCTCCACTTCTGGCTTTCTGCTGACTGAGAGAAAAGAGTCTCATAGACTTGGCTGACCAGGCTGGGTCTGACTAGGCTCCTCAGATCTCCGCCTTCTGAGGGGGTTAGGATTACAGGTGTGCACTGTGAGTGCAGACTCCACCTAGTGGGTTCTTGCTCACAAAGAGACTTGGCTAAGCCCGGCGCTGGTGGCTCACACCTGTCATCCTAGCTTCTCAGGAGGCTGAGATCTGAGGATTGTGGTTCAAAGCCAGCCCGGGCAGGAAAGTCCATGAGACTCTTATCCCCAATAAATCACCAGAAAACTAGAAGTGGTGCTGTGGCTCAAGTGGTAGAGTGCTCGCCTTGAGCTGAAGAGCACAGGAACAGTGCCCAGGCCAGAGTTCAAGCTCCATGACCAAACAAACAAATTTGGTTTCCTGTGCACTGTCAGACGTGGGCCAAGAGGAACCACGACAGGACAGGGACACTCAAGTCAGCATGAGGCCTTTATTTCCTGCCCTCACTGGAAATAAAGGTGAAGCATGGAATCAGATTAGCCCTTGGGTCTGGAGCATCTGATACTTCTGGTCCACCTCCCCCCAAGCCCAGCCCACTCTGGTCTCACACTGGCCACATCCTAGAGTGAGGACCTTTGCTCGGGTGCCTTTGATAACCTTCCACCCCTCCCCCATGGGCGGTCCCTCCTCACCGCTGCCTGGGCCTGTGGAAATACCTAACAGACCCTCTGATCACCGTCCCCCCAATTCCTCTGCAGGTAAAATGAGGCCACTTGGTCAGGCGTGCATGAGTGGGGGCACTTACTCCTCTTCTCTGGTTGGTTCTGCCTCTTACCTCACTGGTTTCAAAGAGCAGCTCCCGCTCATCCACCACGATCTTGTATGTGTTGGCCAGAGGGGCCCCGAAGGAGAGGATGTGTTCATACTGGAAGACTTCCAAGGGCCTTCCTTCCCCACGCTTGTAGACCGAGACGGCATCCGCGCTGACGCCCAGCCAGAGCTCCTGGGGAAAGCCGCCTTCCTTGCACTGGTGGACAAGATCATCAGGGTGAGGTTGGGGTTAGTAGCACAGTGACAAAGTCGTGAAGCCATCAGGCAGACCCCGAGGGAGGCAGGTGCTGGCGGCATGCTGTGCGGGGACTGGGTACTGAGGTGGGACCAATGCTGTGCTTTGGGCCTCTTGATGGATTTCTGACTGGGTAACGGGCCTCACTTCCTTGGGGGAGTCTAACAGTGAATGCTGGGCCACACAGGACGGTCCTCGCAGCCACGCTGTGCTGTGGAGGCTTGGCATCACAAGGAGCGGCACGACCTGCCGTGTGTTCAGTGTAGGGATAGATTAACGGGAAAACAGGAGCCTGTGTGCCGGCTGCAACACAGAGCTCATCAGAAGCAGAATGTACAGAACGGGGAAGTTAAAGAGGACACAAGCTACAAAGTGCCTGACTTGTGTTTCTATAAAAACATAACTAAAGCCATCAGCCAACCCACCACACCCCAGACAGCCTCCAAGGAGAAGCAATGAAAAGATTTTAAGAGCATGTAATTGATGTTTGGATTTTTAGGGTCTCAATTTGTAAGTCATCAGATAACATACAGAATGACAATGAACATGAGAAAACAGCTTCTCTACCTGGGGCTGGTAAACTTGCCAGTTCAAGGCTTTGAGGACATGCAAATGACCCATCCCTGCTGATTCTGCATGAAAGCAGCCACGGAGAATACTGACAGGGAAGGAAAGTGACTGTTCTAGTAAAACTACACAAAGGTAGTGAAGCCAGGCACTAATGCTCATTCCTAGAATTCCTAGCTACCCAAGAGGTTGAGATCTGAAGATCGCAGTTCAAAGCCAGCCCAGGCATACAAATCAGACTCTTTAGCTACCAAAAAGATGGAATTGGAGAGCGTAGCTGAAGTGACAGATTGCTAGCTGTGAATAAAAACCTGAGCAATCAAAGGCTCTGAGTTCAAGCCTCAGTACAAGCACAAAACCAACAAAAAAAACCAACAAGCAAGCAAAAACACCAGGATTTGATATATATACCACCCACACATCATTTCATGTGTAGACCGTAAGATTTCCTTTCAGTCAATGGTGACCAATGAAAAGATCGGAATCCGTACTAGACTGATTCTGGCAGCTTGATTCCAATGGTGAAATAGAAAATTCTATATCATTAGATACTATTCCCTTCCAGCAAATCATAAGTCCAAAAAAGAAAGGGGAGAGGGAGGAGAAAAAGAGGGAGGGAGAAAGAGAAAGAAAGAGTGAGAAAGAGAGAACAGATTTAACCACCCTAATCCAAAAATCTTTAGTCAGAATGATCTAAAATCTGAAACCTTTTCATAACCAACATGGACGAAGCTCAAAGAGACTTGGATTTTGGTGCACTTTAATTTTAGATTTCCCGATTAGAGATACTGAACTGGTGAAGACTATTTGAGCACCCTGAAATCTGAGCAATTTCTAAGATCTGAAACACTTCTGATCGCAGTGTTGGAGACAGTGATATATGCAACCTGTATATCCAGGTTTCTAATTTGCATAGAATTCTAAAAAGTATGTATGTATGTAATTCTAAAAAGTAAAATAAAGATTAAAGTGCAGATTTTTTTTAACCTACATTAAAAAAAAACTAGATCTATAGCTTCCACAGAAAAAGTACTTGTTATTTAAAAACACAGGTCATTAGTTGGGCACTCAATTACTAATTAAAACAAAAATAGAGGAAAAAAAAAACTTTCTCAGGATGTGAGTGTTCACGTGGCCACTGGAGGGGCTCTCATGAAAGAGGCAAAGCAGGAGTCCCCGATCCCTGCCCTCCCCCCCGCAGCTCCGGGAGCACACGCCCCACGGCAGCTGGCTCTCACCTCCACGTCAAAGAGTGCTGACCCATAGCCCGGCCACTCCTTGATCAAGGCCATGTACTGAGCCATGGCCTGCTCCTGGTTCATTCCCTGCAATTTCTTCCACTTGTCGAGGATGCTGGCTCGGGCTGAGCAGACCTCTTCCTTAATCCACATGTCCAGCATCTGCTCCTCCTCCATCTTCTGCCTCAGCGCAGTGCCGGTCCGGAAGCTCCGCCTCAGGGTCCCCTCCAGGAAGCTCGTCCGCCTCTTCTCCAGCCGCTCGCACGGGGTGAAGCTTTTGGTGGACTGGCTGATCCGGGACTTGATCCTCTGCAGGGAGTAAATCTCCTCGAGAGGCGGGATGGCGGCGTGTGGCGTGTAGTCCCCCTGCAGGTACTGGAGCCTCAAAGCGGCGAGCACCTGGAGGTTTTCTTCCGGGGCTGGATGGTGGCCGTGGATGACAGCTTCGTGGGCCTGAAAGGAGGCGGGGACCAGCTCTGTGCTCACGGCGCTGGGGTAGCCCGGATGTCCACCTCCCAGCCCTGTCACCCAAGCACTCCAATGTCACATCCCCGCCTTCCCCGCTTTACACCCTCATCCTCGCTCTCTTTAAGCTTGAATTTCTCCTAGCCCAACAATCAACTAACGCACACTGGATCTTCTATCCCTACGGTGTCTCTCCTTCCAACTGGAACAGTTCTGGGCAAGGGAGCGTGGGCAAACTCCACAACTGAACAAAAGAGCCACAAGGCCCATGTCAGGCAATCTACGGTCCCTGAGCATGATTTCTAAGGACCAGCAGTCAGCTCCAAGGTGCGGCTGCATTTTCACTGCTGCTCACTAGTAAAAGAATCTAAGAGCTCCTTTCACCTGTTCAAACATGAACGCAAACTCCACGCTGTCTTTCGGCACGTTGTCGGTGTCCAGGAAACAGTAGAGTTTGAAGTAGAATTTCCACGGCAGGTCCCCCGCTTCTGATGTAGCAGCCAACCTAGACACGAAGGCACGAGAGACTCAGAGCCAAGGAGAGATGGGCCGGGTCCTGCCAGGGGGGTGCCTGCCTTTCAGGAGGTGACACAGTGTGGGGTGGGGCAACTTCAGGGTGGGGGAGCAAACAGTCAGCAAGGCTTAGACTCCTCTACTGAAAGCTGAGACACAACCTGTTCCACCCAAAAAACCCCACCAATTTCCACATGACACCAGTCTAACCAGTAGGCTAAGTCTTATGCTGAACCCACAACTTATTTCCTTTACCAGCCTTTAAATAAATTACAACAACACTGATTTAAAAAAATTAGTAAGAATGTTCCTGCATTCTCGGGGCCTGCACTCAGATAGAGGAGCGCCTATCGCATTGCTGAGGGGACCTGGAGTTCAAGATCGAGCACTAGAGGGCGCATTTCACCCTGCAGAGAGGGCACTGTGAAGACCTTCAAGTTGGTTTCAATCTAGCATTTCAAAGCTTATGATAAGAGAACACCTTAACTATCAGGAAATTCCAAGACAGCAAATATAGCAAGAGGCTGAGAGAACGAAGGGGGAAAGGACCAGCGATGAGGCAAGCCACCTTTGAGACCCTGGCTTTTACCAAGCAGGAAACACAGCTAGCAGCAATGGAAAGTTAAACAGACCTCAACCCGGGTCAATAAAAGTAACTCAAACACACAGTGACGCCAAACAGGGAGTGGAAGTTCAAATCTGCACATTGGGCTCTTCATTTTTTGTTTGCTCTTCCTGTACTCTAGGAAGGAGGAACTTACTTTTCAAACTTGGCTAGGACATCAGCCACAATGGTCCGGCTTTCAATGGCTTTGTCCACATGGCCGTTGTACTCAAACAGGGCGAACATGTTCCGGCTGTCTTCCATGGCGAGGCCTCGGATCAGCTTCTCCACGACCTACAAGATACATTGGGAAGCCGCCATTCAGCTTGGGGACTGGGGTCTACACACTTCTAGAATGTGCTTGCAAAATGTTCTAGAATGTGCCTTCATCTGGACCCAAACATTTCTGTGGCCGTGAGAATGACTTCCTGAAACTGTCACAAGTGTGGGTACACTAAAATCTCAAGCATGCCGTCTCCCCTCCCCCCCAACCAATGGTGCCTGCAAACAAGGATGCTTCTACACAAGACAGCTGTGGGCTCTTGCTGCACAACTTCCCTGAGTTAATATACGTGTGGCTGGCATGGTTATTTACTCCCTTGTTTACAGAGCAGTGCCTCCCTGAACCTAACAGCTTTCTAGTTACACATGACCTCGCTGACTTAGCAGCAATGGGAACATGTGCATGGAGCGTAACAGAGGGGCCGCCCTCCCTCACCTCCCCTGCAGTGGTGTGGGAGTTGATGGTGATCTTGCAGCAGCCGCCGCCATGGCAATACACCGTGGACGTCATCTCCTGCCTGTGGATGAGCGCTTCGATCTCATCTCGAGAAGGGACAAACTCTCTGCATTTGGTTTTCTTAAGAGACTCGTAGATGAACAGGGCGTATTTTTCCATCTCGGTTCCTGGAAACTGTTCCCGAATCCTAGGAGACAAAGGTGAGCTGTTAACATAGAAGGAAGCCAGCCCGAGGTGGTGAACCGCCCCCTAGTGGTAAAGGGGGCCAACAGCAGCCGCTTCCTGCTCAGGCACCAGTTCATTCCTGGGCATTTATTTCAAACAGAAAAAAATGAAGAGCCAGCGTTTTGCTCGCTGCAAGGGTGCTATTAAAACACTAACTGTGTTCATATTATCCTAGGAAAGTTAAATTAAGATTTTAACTCCTCTTGTTAAAATGCACGCACGCGCGCACACACACAAAACCTCTGTGAGATGACACAGGTTAATTTGCTTCACTGTATCAACCACTTTTACTTCTAACTGCATCTTGTAACAAGCTGTATACCTCAGATAGACACAACAAAATTTATTAAAATGAACAAAATTAAAACTCAAATATTAAAAACCCTAATCAGAAGGGTTGCCATCTCTTTGATCTGCAGGAAATACCTAAGTTAGATTGGGTGCGGATGGCCTGGGCCTGTAGGCTTAGCTACTCAAGAGGCCGAGATCTAGAGGATTGTAGTTAGAGGCCAGACTGGGCAGAAAAGGCCTTGAGACTCCATCTCAAAAATTATCAGCAGAAAGCTGAGCTTCAGACGTGGCACAAGTAAGTAACAGGATGCCAGCTGAACAGGCAAGCTGAGCAAGTGTGAGGCCTTCAGTTCAAACCTCAGAACTGGCAAGAAATACATTTAAGTGAGACAGATTAGTGGCAATTAAAACACACCCAACATTCACAGGGTGCGGGTGGCTCATGCCTGTAACTCTAGTTTCTCAAGAAGCTAAGATCTGAGGATCATAGTTTGAAGCCAGCAGAAGCAGCCAAACCTGAGACACTCATCTCCAACTAACCAGCAAAGAGCCAGAAATGAAGTTTGTGGCTCAAATGGTAGAGCACCAGCCTTGAGTAGAAAAAGCTAAGGGACAGTGCCCAGGACCTGAGCTCGAGCCCTACTACTGGGATGACCAATTTTGATCGATGTGAATCAATCCATTGATCAATAGACTCAAACTTCTTATGCTCCCCAATACAACGTTGTGCAGCTGCAGGGAAGCGGGTGTGCCATGTCCTGCAAGCTTGCTGGACACAGCGGAGTCTCAGCGTCTGGCCCCCGGCCTCCCAGAGGCTGCTAGGGACCCAGCTGTGAACTGCGGCTTCCATGTGGACGGCTGAGTCCAGCTCCCCCGGCCACCTACGCGCTTTACCTCTTCAGGTGGAACTTGAGGTACTTGAGGATCCCACGGCTGGGCAGGAAGGTGCAGCTGAGGCACGTCAAGATCTGCCAGCTGTAAAGGTTACCCACGCTGCCGGGATGGGGCACCTTGTTGGTCTGCTTGATGAGCTGGCAGTAGAGCTCGTCCCGCAGAGGCCGGAGGTCATGGCCCGTCTGCAGGATGCCCTGGATGATGGGGATGGGGTCAGACATGGACTCCAGTTGCTGCAGGGAATTGAAGATCTTGATGGCTTCGTCCTGGAGGGTTGTGTAGCCTTTGTCTTTGAGCACTAGGGAGAGAAGCAAGACAAGTCACACAAAGGGCTCTCGGGCAGCGTGATCTGTGCAGGAGAGAAGAGGAATGGGGACAGGCAACCATTTCCTGATGGTGCCAAACCTACACCCTGGACGTGAGTCTACTCAATTCAGGGGCAAAAGCACGTCCACGGATGAGCTGCCCCACTTATTCTACTGCTGGCTTCTGTAGTACAAAACAACGCTTCATTGCAAAGCTGCTGTGGGTGAATGGGTCCTTGGAATGCAAAGATCCATTTCTGGGGTACAGATGACCCTCGGTTTAAGATGGGGTCATCTCCATCATGACTAGAAACCACTGAAGGCAAAAATGCATTAAGATACCTAACTGTCCAGCACCACAGCTAGCTTTCAATGTGTTCTGAAACTCGTATGAACCCAGAGCTGGGCAAAAGTCACCTAGCGCACAGCCTGTTTGCTAATGACGTGGGGAAGAGCTAAGGGATTTCTTGAATGCTGTGCAGACAATGGTGAATAGCAATGTCTGAGGCCAGCATCACCACAAAGCCCACGTCCACCGCCGCGGCTCAGACACCGTCAGACCACATTCAAGGAGAGTCCAGGTTCTCCCACATCCTCTCTTTAAAAAAAATTTTTTTTTTCTATACAGAAACATCAGTAAAACCAAGCCCAAGTCCATACTGCAGGTATGAATCTGAGTATATTCTACCTCTGCCCCACCCCCACAGCTTTGAGTGAAGCCAATGCTATGTTAGCGCTGACTAACGAGTTAGTTAATGGAGAAAACAAGCCTGAAGATGCTGCTGGAAGTGCTAACTTACAGTTGAGATTTATGTCTCCGTAGGGCAGGGGCAGGAGCGGGGAGTGCAGGGGGTGGTGTGTGTATCGGAGGATGGGGTTCCGCTTGTAGATCTGCTCCACCACGTCTGCGTTCAGGCAATTCTCCTGGAAAGCAGAGCAGTCATTGGAAGAGAACAAGGGAGGGAGCATGCGAGAACATACATCTACCTGAGTACTTGGTCGGTCGTGGAGCTTGAACTTTGGGCTTGGGCGCTGTCCCTCAGCTCTTCAGCTCAAGACTAGCACTCTACCACTTGAGCCACAGCACCACTTCCGGTTTTCTGGTAGTTAATTGGTGATAAAGGGCCTTTCCTGCCCGGGCTAGCTTTGAACTGTGATCCTCCGATCTCAGCCATCTAA
The DNA here is from genome assembly GCF_000151885.1 of Dipodomys ordii. Lineage (NCBI taxonomy): Eukaryota > Metazoa > Chordata > Mammalia > Rodentia > Heteromyidae > Dipodomys > Dipodomys ordii. The sequence goes on from NW_012267237.1 coordinate 11,053,951, forward strand.
GTAGCTAGGATTACAGGCGTGAGCCACAGCACCCAGCTTGCCTAAACCTTTTTAACAACACAAACTGTAGGAATAAGTCGCATGGGGTTGAGGGTTTCATGCAGGCAGTTTTAAACACAGTAGAACCACAATCTACATTTGAAGATGAAGACACGTTATAGAAATACAGGACCCTTCCTTTTCTTTGTTCCATGTGTGTATGTATTTCTCCTGTGTTATCAAAGCTTCTCCTCTAGAGCTGAGGTATGCTTCCAATATTCACCTCAATGCCTCATCTAGTGACCTGGCCATCAATCATGTAACCAGATCACACGACTTCCATCCACAGTCCATTAAAAAAACATTTATTTATTTAGGGTTGGTCCTGGGGCATGAACTTAGGGCACTGTGCCTAAGCTTTTTTTGCTCAGGGCTAGCGCTCTGCCACTTGAGCCATACCCCCACTTCTGCTGTTTTGAGTGGTTAAGTGGAGATCAAAGAGTCTCTCAGATTTTCCTGCCTCAGCTGGCTTTGAACTGTGATCCTCAGATCTTAGTCTCCTGAGTGACCAGAATTACAGTTGTGAGCTACCTGCACCTGGCTATATATATTTTTAAAGCTAAAAATGAGACGATTTGTATTCAGTGCACTGGGTTCCACAGGAAGCTTTAGAAGGTTAGAATGTGTGACTGGCTAGCATTTGGCTCCAAATTCCCAGAAAAAATTTTGGAGTGAGGATGTGTTTTAGAAGTGGTAGGAGTTCCGCGGATGATGCACTAGCATGCCCCACCTCCACCGCAGGAGAGTTTGCCTCCTCCTGCCTATTGGCTACTTTATTTTTACTGATGTATCAGTAAAACACGCCCCAGCTCCAGCTCTCTCTGCCCTCTGCTGTCCTGGGGTGGAGACAATGGATACAATCCTTTCCAATCACTGCTGCTGGGCTGGGCCCCAGGGACGGACAGATCTGTGAGTGACCCCACCATAATACCTCACTCCCCATTTCTGCTCCTGGGGAGAGCGTGACAATCCTTCAAGGTGCGTGCATGCATGAGGAAATCACAACAATCTCTCAATGTTAATCCAGACACTTGGGGCTTCTTGGCAGAATAGGGATTGCAAATGCTCCAGAACTATCTATACTTCTCGTGACTCCCTTGTGTGGTCTAGAATTGCTTTCACTGCTTGAAGGTTCCCAGTTGGAGTTGAAGTGGACCCTTGCTGGGACATGGTCCCTACGCCAGGTCACACCCGCAGGCCCACTGTGAGGCCCGCATCCTCGTGGCTTAAGAGTCAGAACTCAAGATTAATCATATGATGATAAAATTCAAAGTCGAGCCAGCCAAGAGCCGAGGGTCCTATGGCCCCGGGCAGTCTCTGTGACCTACCTTGATATCTTGGATCAGCTGCTGGGTGGGGGTGTCGATAGGGGCCTTGGTGTCTGTGACGTTTTGAATGGCGCTGGACCATCTGGTAGCTTCGTTGAGCAGCTTGGTGTAGAGCCGGTAGCAGTGCTTGCGCCCGTACACCGTGACGTTCCAGTAGCCTGTGTGGGCAGCGACAGAAGTGCATCAACTTAACAGGTATCCAGTGAGTAATGAGAAACAGACGGCCCTTGCTGGACATGGTGGCACCTGCTTGGAATCCCGGCATGGGGGGAGGCAGAGGTAGGAGAATCCAGAGTGTGAGGCCAAAATGGACTAGAGTTCAAGGTCAGCCTGGGTTATACAGTGAGACCTTGTCTTAAAGAGCCATAGACTGAAAATGTGGCCAAGTGATAGGGTTCTGGGGCTTGATCCCTGCACTGGAAAGAGAAAGACAAATATTCGGGCAAGAAACTCAGAATTATTAAATACATCAACTGTCATACTGTCTCTCAAAGAAAGAGCAGGGACAGGTTAAGGTCTCTTTCTAGGCTTTGCTGAGAACCTCGCGACAGTCTGACTTCCTTCCACCTGATGCAGACCTACAGCCTGCGTGGTCGCAGGTAAGACAGGAGTTCACCATCCAAACACAAACGGGGTGACCATGTTTTCCACATGCACAAAATTACAACCAGAAACAAAAACCAAAGGAAACACGGTACCGTCAACCAGCCAACACTGCTAGGTGTTGACACTCGCTTCCCGCTGCTCTCGGTCAAGTTCACCAACAGTCAGGACTCAGCTACGCTAAGGTGCACAGAGTCCTTCCCCAGGGGAGCACGCGCAAGCACCCACAATGCAGAGCTTCCCCAAGGAGGCGCCATGTCTACTGACGTGCTCTTCTCCTTACCAGGGTCCTTGTGTACCTCCGGACATCGTCCCTGTGGCTTAAATACCAAATATCCCTTCAGCAAGCACAGACGTCCAGGAGGCCAGGGGGAGGGACAAAGCACGCGCTCTAGCAAGCACTTCATCCGCAGCCAGGCTTTACCTGTCTCTTTGAATATCTTCTCATCGGGGGGCACGACCGAGCACAGGCTGTTGAGAACCAGGTTCCCCAGCTTCGGCGCGTTCTTTTCTGAGCTCTTGTAGTAATCCAGGGAGTTGTGCGTCAGGACAAACCACCGCTTCTTCAGTTTCAGTGAAGACATCTTTGGACTGTTCTTGGCTTCTTTGTGTAACCACCCTGGAAGGGCAGACATAAGTGTGAGCCAAAAAAATGAGAGAGGCTGGGGGTGGAGCGCAGGCACGCCTGCAATACACACGCCTGCAATACGCACGCACGATCCCCTGAGCTCCAGTGCCAGCACCGCATAATACCTAACCACAAAAAAAGCCAACAGAAACAACAAAAACCTACGGGCACCAGTTGCTCACACTTGGACTTTTAGTTACTCAGGAGGCTGAAGAGATGGAGGATCATGTTTTGAAGCCAGCCTGAGCACACACACACACACACAAAAGTCTTCCAGCTTCTATCTCTAGAGAGAACCAGCAAAAAACCCACTGGAGATGTGACTCAAACGGTGGAGCTAGTCTAGCCAAGCAAGCTTAAGGCCCTGAAATCAAACCCTGGTATGGGGGAATGGGGGAGGGAACCCTATGAAGAGAAACCCTAAGTACCATGAACTCATTTGCACGGGCTGCATTTCTACCTTTATGCTACAAGATGGCGACGTTTTACTTATGACACTTGCAAGTGTCATGCCAGGAACAGTGGCGACATGCCTGAATCCCAGCTTCTGGGAAGCACAGGCAGGTGGAGCAAGAGTTCAAGGCTACAGGAACCCTCTCAACAGAATAAAACAACACCCCTCCACTCCCCCTCCCCCGCACCCCCTGGAGAAGCCACAGCAAGGCGTGCGCAGGCCAGAGCTAGGGGAGGTGTGAGGGGTGGTCACCTCACCTCTCACGATGAACTCCTGGCCCTCCACCCTTGTGTCCCCCTTGCATCTCTGCAGCAGCGTGATCCAGTGGTGCATCTCCTCTGGGGTGTCGGCGTTGCAGTGCAGCACCCGGTTGGCCGTGATGATCACGAATGAATTGGGTCTGAGCAGTGGGGAACAGAAGAGAATAAGGGCTCTCAGCAGCAGCGGCCCATCACCCTGTCTGCCCCGAGCCTGGTCCTGGGTCACAGGAGCCTCACTGCTATCCGATTTGTATTTTATATCAAGGCAAACCTTACTCATTTCTGCAGGATTTATTTTATGCATCATTAACCTTTAAACTTGGAGCAGCACATCCATTTGGAAGGTCTTGGGAGGGAAAACATTTCTTCATGCAAAAAACTTTCCAGAAGAAACTCAGTTCCGGGAAGGCTAAATAAGGTGACCATGGGGGAAAATTTTTTTTTGAAGTTCCTCCAAAGTCAATTTCTCCCTGCTTCTGGACACGCCATGGATACTATTTCCATCCGTAGAGAGTGAAATATCAGACACTGGTAAAAGAGGACCGGGAAGCAGGTATTCAAGTGGATATCTTCTGTACTTGATTACAGAAAGCTAGCAGGGCTGGTGCCAGCGGCTCAGGCCTATAATCCTAGCTACTCAGGAGGCTTAGATCTGAGGACCACCATTGAATACCAGCTTGGACAGGAAAGTCCATGCATGAGACACTAATCTCCAACTGGTCAGCAAAAAGCTGGAAGAGCTGCTACTCTAATGGTAGAGTACCTGTCTTGAGTAAAAATCTCAGAGACAATCCCTAAGCTCTGAGTTCAAGTTCTAGTATCAGAATTTTGAAAAATGTATGTACTCCAATAAGGATACATTTCTCGGAGCTGGGAAGGTGGCTCAGTGGTATGAGTGCTTGCCTTGCATGCATGAGGCCCTGGGTTCGATTCCTCAGTACCACATAAGCAGAAAAAGCCAGAAGTGGTGCTATGGCTCAACTGGTAGAGCACTAGCCTTGAGCTGAAGAGCTGAGGGACAGCGCCCAGGCCCAGAGAGTTCAAGGACCCGTGACCAAAAAAAAAAAAAAAAAAGGATACATTTCTCAGTCAGGGATGAAGTTGGGAAGAAGTGAGGAAGGGTACTTAAAGTCTAATAATAGCATTTTATAAGAGGTTTATAAAAGCATAGACCATCCCATGCCCAGCCTGCTGGACACTAAAAAACGTTAGAAATCCGATGAATACTCTCCATGTACATCATCAAAACTCTTTCCAAGTTCTTGTTCTTCTTTCTCCTCCTCTTGCTCCTCCTCTTGCTCCTCCTCTTCTTCTTTATCATCATCATCACTTTGCTGTGTGGTTAAACTCAGACCTTGTGGCATGGTAGCAGGCATCTATCTTGTGTCAAACCTCCAAGCCCTTCAAGTTCATTATTAAATTTAGAGGAAAAACTCCAAACGCTCCCTGGACTAGAATACCATTTCCCTAAACAGTTGTTTTCTATCTGTGTTTCCCTAGTTTATCTCTCCATTCACACGCCCAGTGAAGCAGCCATGGCTCAGCACAGAGGACTGTGGTGGCTTGGAGCTTACCTATCAGGGCTGTCGGAGGCGCACACGGAATCGATCAGTCCCACGTCCAACGTGCCCTGAAAAGGAGCAAAAAATGGCCAGTGAGAGAAGCCATCAGCAGGACACTGCAACACCTAGACTACAACACCCTGAACACACCAAGCCAACAAGCAGCAAAGAACTATGCAGTAATAGTTATCGCATAGTCCCTCCCACACAGCCTCAAGACAGGGTGGAAGCGGCAGACCGTTGTCAAGCATTCTGAAGCTCCACTTGTAATCCTGGTTACTCAGGAGGCTGAGATCTAAGGATCTTGGTTCAAAGCCAGCCTGGGAAGAAAAGTCTACCAGACTCCATCTCCAAAATAACCAGCGAGAGCTGGGCTGGAAGCATGGTTCAGGTGATGGAGAGCCAGCTGAGAATGAAAAGCGAAGCAAGAGGGTGAAGCCACGAGTTCAAGGCCAAGGACCAGCAGCAAAAATAAAAAATTTAAAAACGAAACAAAAAACAGGAAAAAACCCCACATGATCAAGTCATCATTCCCTCTTATTCTTATAATATTGTCAGGGAAGTAGTGCTGGTGAGCTCTTTCAATAGTATACATGTTCTGGTCTAAACTATGATATTTCATTCTAATTTTTTTGGCCGGTCTTGGGCTTGGGCGCTGTCCCTGCACTCTTCAGCTCAAGGTGAGCGCTCTACTGCTTGAGCCACAGCACTACTTTCAGTTTTCTGGTGGTTTATTGGAGATAAGAGTCTCACGGACTTTCCTGCCCGGGCTGGCTTTGAACTGTGATCCTAGGCTCAGACCTCAGACTCCCGAGTAGGTAGGATTACAGGCGTGAGCCACCGGCGCCCGGTTTCTAATTTCTTAAAATAGAATTTCACCCAGTTTTTATGTGTCTGGAGAGAAAACAGTACAACTTAGAATTCACGCAGTCTTGGGGCTGGGAAGGTGGCTCAGTGGTAGAGCGCTTGCCTTGCATGCATGAGGCCCTGGGTTCGATTCTTCAGCACCACATAAGCAAAAAGAAA
>NW_012267237.1:11059900-11073222 GCF_000151885.1 Dipodomys ordii
GAGCTGAGGGACAGCGCCCAGGCCCAGAGTTCAGGCCCACGACTGGACCCAAAAAAAAAAAAAACCAACAAAAAACAAAAAAAAGAATTCACGCAGTCTTTTGAAGAAAATCTATCATCTGCTCTTAGGATGGCATAAAAATTGCGATTTTTTTTTCTTTTAAAGGTTTGAAGTGAGATAACTAAAATACACCATTTCTTCCTTTCTATAATTTATCTTTAATTATAACTTTTTAACCCAAATAGTCCTGCTTTTGTCTCTTTAATTTTTATACTGTCACTGAAAAGCAAAAGACAATCTAAAATTGCCCTGTTTCCCATCCCAAGATCCTTCCCGCCTCCCTCAGCTGGCCGGCCTCACCCCACTCTCCAGCCACGCCTTACGCACCACGGCATTCTGGGGGTTTGCCTGCTCATCATGCATCTCCCGGATCTCCTGGTCGGTGGATGCGTGGACCTGACTCAGAACGCTGAACCACTGGCTGTGAAAAGAGAGGGCAACTGTCAAGGGTGCCAAGCCCTGCCCTGGCAAAGCAATGGTGCTGTCCACCATGTTCTAGTTCAGCAAGACAGCTCTGAGCCTGTGCTTTGTGACTGCATACTTCTTTCAGTACCTTGCATACCACACCAGGGAGCCAGGTCAAAGATGGAGCCAGAGGACCCGTAAGTACCACGTGTTTGGAAGTTCCTCCCTTCCTTCCCTACAGACCTTCGGATGTCAGATGACTTCCTTGACACACATGAGGCAATTATGAAATCTTCACTTCTATTCAAAATACTTATGTGAAAGCTCTTCACTGAGTATCATACTTTATACCCTAGAGAACATCCAGGTGCTCTTTCTTGTTTGGAAATAAATGTTTTTCTTTTTGTATTGTTACCATAAAGGTGATGTACCGAGGGTTACAGTTATGTAAGTCAGGTGAAGAGTATGTTTCTTTTTGGACAGTGTCACCCCGTCCCTCGCTCTCTCAGAAAATGAGCCCCAAGGCAGGAAAATCAATCCCAGGAAACTCTCAGCAAGGTCACTTTCTTGGGGGGAGGCAACTGGGGTTTGAGCTCAGGGCAGGCAGGTGCTCTACCACGCCAGCCCCAGCCCCAGCCCCAGCCCCAGCCCTCCAATGCTCATTTCTCTCTTTATTTCACAATGGAGTTTCCAATCACCTGACAAGAGTTCCACTTGAGAAAATAAAGCCATGGGAGAGGTAGACATCAAAAGCAACAGAGCTAGAAAATAGTTTGAACCAGAGAACTCTCCTATGTTCATTGGAAATGAATTTTCCTACTTCTAGTCTCATTCTAATCAGTGAGTAAAGGAAAAGACATGTTCATCTCAGAAAAACAGAGCAGAATCAAAGGCTTCGTATAACTAGAAACATAAGATACACGGCACAATAATGACCCAGGAACGCCTGGCCATTCATCCATCCATCCAATAATAATTAGGCAAAAGAATTATGAGAGGGAACAAATGTGAGAATGAAACAAAGGTAGCGTCTCCCCTCTGAAGCTTTTAAGTCATATACAGGCTCTTACTAAAGTAGGGTAGAGGAGCCAGGCTTTTGGCCTAGCTATTCAGAAAGGTGGAGATCTAAGCATAACCAGTTTGAAGCCAGACTGGGCAGAAAAGCTCCTGAGACTCTTATTTCCAGTTAACTACCCAAAAAGCCAGAAGTAGAGCTGTAGCTTAAGTGGGAGAGTGCTAGCCTAGAGCATAAAAAAGCTCAGGGACAGTGCCTAAGCCCACAGGGTCTAGCTCCAGGACAAAATAAATAATTAAGGCAGAGAAAAAAGGTCTTGCTATGTAACGGGATTTTTAAGTTAAAAGACAGTAATAACAATAGGTGCGGATGGCTCACCTCTACCTACTCAGGAGGCTGAGATCTGAGGATCATAGTTGAAGCCAGCCAGAAAGTGTGAGACTTTTATCTCCAATTAAACACAATAAAGCCAGAAGTGGAACTCTAGCTCAAGTGGCAGAGTGCTAGCTTTGTTTAGAAAAGATGAAGGACAATATCCAGGTACTGAGCTCAAGCCCCAGAACCAGCCTGCGCGCATGCGTGCACGCTCGCACGCGCACACACACGCACACACACTAGTACCATCCATAAATGAAGGTAAGCAATGCAATTTATTTACAGCAAAGAATGAAATCTATCTTTTGTGATTACTGAAAGAGAAAATGTCATCATCAAGGACTTGAAAATATCCAACAGACTCGGGAAATACTTTCGTATGAACTGGCCCACTGGAGAGCGAGCCTGAGGTCATTATTAAGCTCAAATATCTTCCCCACTCAAAAATTACTGAACACATAAGCTAACACATACACATAGGCAAGCACACACACAATTTGCTATGTTTTCAATCTCTACAGATAGGCTTCCATTTATAAACTTCAGGCTGAGAATGTGGCTTAGTGGTAAGAGTGCTTGCCTAGCATGCATGAGGCCCTGGGTTTGATTCCTTAGTATAAAACATAAAATTAATTAAAAAAAACCTGAAGCGAATCAATCTTTATACACATACACACAAACTTTTTCTGAATCAAGTATAACTTGGAATCTGAAGAGGAATTTTTAAAGAAATGACTTTTACTGGTCAGGGGAAGAGGTCCTTGGCTAAACTATTCCGAAGGCTAAATTTAGCAGGTTCATTATGGCACAAAACAGACAGGACCAGCTGCCAAATGCCAGGGCTGTAATTCAGCTGGAAAGTTGTGGGCATTTCCTGGCCGCTTCCAGCCCCAGACAGAACGAAGGGGCTGTCATTTCAGGCTTGCTTATTTTTCCAGTTTGTGTTATAATTTATGAGTCCAAGCAGGGTTTCAGTTTTTCCCATGGGGAGAATTACTTTCTGATGTCTTTACGCTCTGGGCTGCTACCATGGTGTTATATCAACTTCAAAACATTCAAAAGGCGAGGGGGTTAGTGAGAGGTCCTGAGAACTCTCCAGAAGGTTCTAATGACTTCTGAGCTGAGACCTGAAGAATACAGGTCACTCGTTGGATGTGACCTTCATAAAAAATCACACCCTAGTGATGCTCAGAACAGATAATAGTTACCTCTGCTAGATCCTGCACACCCACAGGGCCGCAGGAAGAGACGCGACAGACGCCCACCGCGCCCGGCTCTCCTGGTGATGGGGCTCGCAAAAGCAAGCCCCAGTTCGCCTTGACCTTATGCTCCTCATACGCAGCACCCCAACATGGAAACCCAGGGTCCAAAAAAGTCTGTGAATGTGCCAGAGCCAGCGAGGGACACCAGATGGAAACACAGGAAGCTGCTGGGCACTGGCAGCTCATAGGCCTATCATCCTAGCTACTCAGGAGGCTGAGATCTGAGGATCCAGGCTCAAAGTCAACCCCGGCCAGGGAAGTCTATGAGACTCTTATTTCCAGTTAATCACCAAAAAGTTCCAAGTGGAGCTGAAGTTCAAGCAGTAAGAGTGCTAGCTTTGAACAAAAAAGCTCAGCATAGCACCCTGGCACTGAGTTCAAGCAATCCCCAGGACCAGTGCTAAAAGTAAAGAAGTAAGCTGCATGCATCTGACCAGCAGAATGGAGCTTGTGGTCCGTTCTCAATGAGGCCATGCCTTCTCTGTGCCTTCTGGGTTCCCTCCCCAGCCAAGGGCAAAGACCACACCAACAACATCCACCCCACGGCACAGGGCATAAGCAATCAATGCGCTGACAAATGGTGAAACCGGCAGATCCTGTGAGAATCCCACTGATGGAAAGAGTCAATGTGGAATGCTAATGCGCGGCTCTCAACAGCCAGTGCTTAAAAAGCTCCCCCTCCTTACATCCTGGCACATACACCAGCTGTCACTTCTAAGGCTCAGAAACTTTCAGAAGCTGGGCTTTCAGCCTCACTTGTCCACATGGCTAGAGACAATGCAAAAGTAGAGTTGAATGCCAGTGGCTCATGCCTGTAATCCTAGCTCCTGAGATCTGAGGATTGTGGTTTGAAACCAGCCAAGGCAGAAGTCTGTGAGACCCTTATCTCCAACTAATCACACACACACACGCACGCACGTGCGCGAGCGCACACGCACGCACATGCAGAAGTGCGGCTATGGCGCAAGTGGTAGAGCACTAGCCTTGAGCATGAAAGAAAGCTCTGGTACAGTACAGTGCTGAGTTTAAGGCCCTCCCCCCACCCCCAAGCAAGATACATAGTAGGGTTCTGTCTATCCAGCAGTGGCATTTGAGGCTGCAAAGCCTGAGCCTGGGCAATACAAGACCCCATCTGCTTTGGAAGAATTCCTAGGGGACAGTGCATACATCTTTATGGCTTCCACTTGTTCAAACCGTGGAACAGAGAAAGCCAACCATGAAATGACTTCACACCCTTCTACAGGCAGCAAAGTGAGCCAAGCTCTGGGCAACACTTCTGGCCCGGTGCAGGCCAGATGTGGCTGAGGGGCGTGCACCACGCCCACCTTACCTGGCATCCTCGGGGGACTCAGCGATCAGGTGGAAGGTCCTGTCGGCCATAATGATATCAATCCCGTTCTCTTTGTTGGTGTTGTCGATGATCTCTCTGCAAAGAACAAAGCCACCAATGGCAGTGAGGAACATAGAACTGCTGATGCGCAAGGTAAGTGACATTTAGACAACTACTGTTGATCTGGACATGTGCTGAAGTTGTGCACAGCAGTTTCCACGCAACCAGGGGATATCTGAAACTGCAGGCAGGACCGAACATTATAGCATGACGTTTGAATTCCACAACTGGAGTCTGACGTCAAGGCCTTGCACTCACCAAATGGGTGCTCTATTACTTGAGCCATATACTTTAAGCCACTTTTTTTTTTTTTTTGGTCAGTCACGGGGCTTGAACTCTGGGCCTGGGCGCGCTGTCCCTCAGCTCAAGGCTAGCCTCTACCACTTGAGCCACAGTGCCGCTTCCGGCTTTTTCTGCTTATGTGGTGTTGAGGAATGGAACCCAGGGCCTCATTCTACCCAAGGCAAGCCTTCTACCACTGAGCCGCCTTCCCAGCCAATCCATTTCTTGTGTTAGTAGTATTTTGGATACTCTCCTGTTTTGGCTTAGTGCCAGCCTCAGACCACTTAGCTGGAGTTACAGATGTAGGTCTTCATGCTTGGTTTGTTTGAAAACATGGGGTCTTGCCAACTTTTTGCCCAGGTTGGGCTTGATCTCCATCTTTCGGGTAGCTAGAATTACAGGCACAAACTGCCAGGCCCAGCAGCCTGTTTTGTTTTTTCCTTTCTTCTGTTTTTTTTTTTTTTTTTTTTTTAACTAGCTGGGCTAACCATCCTTCCATCATGCTTGACATGAGAGATGTTTCAGATTTTTGAGTAAGTTCATATTTATAATGACATGTCTTTGGGATGGAACCTAAGTCTAAACATTGGAACTAATTTGTGTCATATATCCATAGTCTTAAGTGTTTCTATTTTGTTGATATTTGCAGTTGAAGCCAGGCCTTATACATGCTTAGTACGCACTTGACCCCTGAGCCATGTTCCCAGCCTTTGGAAGAAAACTATACAGTGGTTTTTGTGTGTCTACATCTTGACGGGGACCCACTGTATGAAGTTAGGGATGGGATTTTCCACTGCAGTGTCATTAGCTTTCAAAGAGTTTGGAGTGTTTCAGGCTAAAGATGCCGAGTTGGTACACATATATCTATGACAACACTTAAAAGTAGGCAGAGTAAAAGATTATCAACCATCATTGATAAAAAAGAAAAGATATACTAGAATAAATGTTACAGTCTTGCCCTCTCTCAAAATAATAAATTTATATTTTCAGATCAGGATATGAACTAGTGGAACAGGGTGACTAATGCACCTTTAGAAGCCAAGCCTCCTTTTCTTTCCATATTGATTCCTAAGACCGCTCAGCTGGCCAGACTGGAGCTGGCTATTCATGTATTCAGGGAGGGAGGCATTGCAATCTTTTGGACTCCCCCAGAGAGGGCGCTCTTCTCACGCTGCCCCAATCCAATGCCTCCACTGTTTAGGGAATCCTGCCTGCTCCTTCTTAGAACGGAAGGAAACCAAGTGACCAAGTGACATAGTGTAGTGTGAGCTCATCTTGCTTTCACTGTGTCCCCAAAGCTTATGGGTTGGAAACTTAATGCTCAATCCATAAGAGTACCAAGAAGTGGGGTGGGGTTGGGGACGCTGGAGTGGGCTAAGAGGGCTGTACACCTTTATCAACAGATCAATGCTCATTATAAAAGGACTTAAAGGGAGCATGCAAGTTCCATTTTTCTTGCCCTGTGGTCATCCATGAGGAAACAAAAAGGTCCTGGGCAGACAGGTCACCTTTTGCACCAGCAGGCAAAAACATTTCTGTTCAGTGTAAATGACCGCCACAGTGTGACAAGGTAACTTAGACAACAGCTTTCCATCATGGATGAAGGCCTTGGCTGATCAGAGACACGTCTAACACAGGGCCCCATTTCCAGGGACTATGAGGGGAGGGAAGGGCAGGATTTGATGTTCCTGGATCTCATCTTATCCCAACACTCTCCGACCCTCCCCAGAGATGGGGTAAAAAAAAAAATCAGGGCAAAACATAAGCAGAAGTGAGGACCAGAGCAGGGGAAAAAAATAACATGGTGAAATCCTAGCTAGGAATGTGACAGAAATGTCTCTCTCTCTTAATGTAATTTTGACGAAGCCCTTGGAGAATAGGGTTTTTACTGAGAACAATAAAGTTGCAAAAGGGACAAACTCTTCCCCTCTCAGTATCTGTGGGTTCCAGGACTCACCTAAGATACCTGCAGATGTGGCATGGTATTTGTACTCAACCTATGCACAGTCTCCCATAGATCTTAAACCATCACTAGATGACTAAAGATACTCAAATTATATAAGCAGTATATAAATTAATCAGTATATTGCTTAGAAAATAAGGGGGAAAATTATGTTTAGGACAGATTATTTATTTTATCCAGTTAGTTTTTAATTTAGTTTTTGGTGGCACTGGGGTTTGAACTGAGGGTTTCCTGCTTGTTTTTGGCCATGACTCTGGCTGGTCCTTTTCGCTCTGGTTACTTTTCAGATAGGGTCTCACTTTTTGCCTAGACCATCATGGACAGTGATTCTCTGATTTCTATTTTTGGCCATGGGGATTTCATGGTTTCTTCAGCTGGCCTGAAAAAGAGATCCTCCCAATCTCAGCCTCCCGAGTAGCCAGGACTACAGACATGTGCCACTATACTTAGCAATTTTTCTGAATATTTTCTGACCTACACAAACCATGGAATGAAGAGCAAATGTACATCATTCTACTCTGGTGACATCTCTGTCTCTCTCTGCCCTCTCTGTGAGTTGAACAGGAGGACCGTCACAGCAAGCAGGGTAGAAGGCAGACACCAAGAGATGACAGCTGTACTAGGCTGTGACCATTGGTAGGATTCAGACCCAAATTCCTCCAAACCCACTCATGCTCCTAATGAACCCCAAGGGACAGCCTAGAGAGAAGTCCTCGAGTCTCCTGCCTGCACTTATCCTGAAAATCAAATACAGAAAGACATTCCTTTCCTCAGTCAACTTTCTACCAGCCCCTGAATAACTTCCCGAGCTGCTGCTGCTGGCTGTTGGGAACATTTTCAGGCTCCCTGACTTTAGGGATTAATTGGATCTCTTTAGGCTCATTCTACCACTTCCCCAAATACTTGTGTTGGCTAGTGTTGAGAGAAGGGTGGGTTCAGATTATCCCCAAACAAATTTTTATGCTTAGTGCCTAGTTACCCAAGAAAAGCAGCCACAAGTTTTTGAAAACAACCTTTTTGTTTCTTGTTTTTTTGTTGGTCGTGGGGCTTGAACTCTAGGCCTGGGCGCTGCCCCTCAGCTTTTCAGCTCAAGGCTAGTGCTCTGCCACTTGAGCCATAGTGCCACTTCTGGCTTTTTCTGTGTATGTGGTGCTGAGGAATCGAACCCAGGGCCTCATGCATGCAAGGCAAGCGCTCTACCACTGAGCCACCTTCCCTGCAAACATTAACTTCTAACAAAAAAAATTGTTAAGCCCTTGATAGTCTCATAAGAATTGGCAGAAAAAGTGATTGTGTAGAATTTACATGCAAGTGCACTCCCAATGCACCCAAAAACACATCTGTCAGTCTGCCCCTGACTCAGCAGATACATCTGTGACTAACAGATTGAGGAAGAATTGAAAATGAAGTTGACTCATTAGTAGACTTTCTCCTGTAGATCTACCATGTCTTTTCTAATGGGCTAGTTCTAAGTCCCAGAACCCATCTTCTAAATGGAAGCCATTCAGCTGAGCACAACTGTGAATAACAAAGGCTCCACAAAAAGAAGTCTCGCTTCCAGTGTCCAGATAATTCAGTCTGCTGAACTGAACTACCCACTCACTGAGCACTTGCTCTGCACAGTCATGCAAGTGCTCAGTGCAGCTCTGTCGCCACCAGCCCCCCACTACCCAGAACACCCCAGCCGCAGCCAGCCGTGTGTGCAGCTGTCAGCAACCTACTTGGCCGTCCGGACTTCTAGAGTACCCTTGAGCTTCTCCTCACTGTCGTTTTCAAAGTACATCAGCTTGGACTGGCGGAGGACGAACCAGCGCTTCTTCCAGTTTCTCCTGGACAGGGTGGAGGAGCCTCCTCCTTTCTTATGGAGCCAGCCTTGCTTGAGGGCCTCCTGCTTGGAGCGGAACCACAGGAAGGTCTCGTCCTTGAGGACACACCAGCGGCGCTTCCAGGAGTTCATTAAGCCACCTGTTCCCCAAGACAGGGCAGAGAAAGGTGGAAGGAAACAGTCCGTCAAACACATCTACAGAGGTGAAAGGGACAGCCAGTCCTTAACTGCCCCAGCTGACATGCACTGGGAGACCCTTGGGTGAGAGGGTTAGTTACACATCCTTGTTGCTCTAGTCCTTACACATAATAATTCACTCTTACTCAGTCAACTGAGATTTCTTGTTTTTATTTATTTATTTATTTTGCGGTGTGTGTGTGTGTCAGTCCTGAGGCTTCAACTCAGCACCTGGGCGCTGTCCCTGAGCTTTTGCTCAAAACTAGTGTCTACCACTTGACCATACTTTTTTTCAGTAATTTATTGGAGATAAAAGAGTCTCACAGACTTTTCTGCCCAGCTGGTTTCTAACTGTATTTCTCACATCTCAGCCTCTGTGTAGCTGGGATTACAGGCATGAGCCACCAAGGCCTGGTTAGAAATCTTCTGTGTGTGTGTGGTGGTACTAGGGCTTGAACGCAGGACCTGGGCACAGTTCCATAAGCTTTTTCCACTCAAGATTCTACCGCTTGAGCTACCACACACACACATATGGCAGCACTGAGGCCTGAAGCTGGGGCCCTATACTTCCTAAAACAGGCGCTGTATTACTTGAACCATGTGCCCAGTCCTTTTGGCTTTCATTTTCTTTGAATACTGTACCAGACTGGGCCAGGATCTACCTGTTTGTGATTCCCACGTCTCTAGGATGACGGGTGTATGCCACCACCCCCCGGTTTTTGTTCGACGATACCAGGTCTTCCGAGCCTGGCTAAATCTTCCACCTACCAAGTAGCTAGGATTACACGCTTGAGCCACCAGGCCCAGCTGGGAAAAGAAATTTGACAGAAAATAAATGTTGAGTTTTCTTCACTGATTGTGACAATAATTACAGATCTGAGCCTCATGGAGCAAACAAATCATGGAAAGAAAGTCCACCTATTTTGCTGAACTTACGCAGACATTTTCCTCCTCCTCTGAAAGCACTCCAGTTCGCCTGGCAGGGATACCTCTGGCAATCAAGCCAAGTGTCAGAGCTATTTCTTAACCTACAGCAAACTGGCCAAGCACTGTCAAAACGGAGTATTATTGTTCTTGATTTGTGACTTTAATCTGAGTTTCTCAAAACAAGCCCGGAAGGCAACAGTAGCGCACAGACTTTCCATTCTTTTATCATCCTACACTGAACACCAGTGTCCAGGAGCCATTCCTGCTGTGTTCCCGGCTGTGGGTGGATGTGTAGTTCCTCTCCTCTACCTCCCAATTCCTCACCCCCAAGTCCTCGTGCTCCTCTGATACTTTTAACTAGGGAATTTGATCGATGCTATTCACTTCCTACTTTATGCCTTTAGCAAGCTATCTAGCCAGTAAGAACTCGTCCTTGTGCATAACTGCAAACTGGTCTCTTCTACTGTTTTCTCTGAAAGCTGAGGATCTTATTGTATTTGTGATCTCATTTAAGAGTAAGTGATGCTACATTTTCTCAATAACCTTTTTTTGGTTGGTAGTGGGGCCTGAACTCAAGGCCTGGGCACTGTCCCCAAGCTTTTTTTGCTCAAGGCTAGGGTTCTACCACTTGAGACACACCTCTGCTTCTAGGTTTACGTATTGGTGATTGAGATAGTCTCACAAGACTTTCTTGCCTGGGCGGACCCTCAGCTGCCTAGCTCACGTCTCAGCCTCCTGAGTGGCTATGGCTGATGACGGGCGGAGGCTCAGGACCCTTGGCTTTGCACCCTGTTCTCTTCCCCCCATTCTTCTGCCATCCAATGGTTAGCCTTCTCTAGCCATTTCCTTCACGTTTTCCCTACAGCCTTCTTTTTGCATTTGTTCTTCCTTTCTCCTTCTGATCAAAAAGAAATGAGTAAATGACTCTTCCCTTTCTCGTGCGTTTTGTATTTGCATGCTATTTTGGCATTGGCTTTTTTGGTCATTATTTGCTTGTTTTGCTTACGCTCTTACCTGGTCTAGGGCCTTGTGAAAAACAGGACGGTCCCCCACCCTTTTGTTACCTACACTGGTAACAATAGGGCCCCTCACTGTCCCACCCTGGGTGCGGAGCCCAGGTCAGAATGTGAATCAGGGGAAAGCTCCAGTACCAGGTCCAAGTGAAAACATACTCCTGGATGGAGGCGTGGCTCAGCAGAAGCGCACCTGCCTAGTAAGCAAGAAACCCTGAATCTAAACCCAATATAGCCAAGAGGGAGAGTTAAACACTCCCTATTTATATTATTTAAAATTTAAGAAAACCCCTCAAATATTAAGGTTCAACACAGCACATTTTATATTAATAGCAACTGCAATAGATAGGTCAACTTGTCATCATAAAGCAGGTATAGGAAGCAAGTTCAATCAACCCAGGACCTACAGACTTCGACTTTTCCTCTTTGATTCGCTAATGCCCGATTCTCTGTGTGTACACATGTGTGTACACGTGTTTGTGTGTATGTGTATGTGTGTGTCAGAGAGAGTAAGAAAGTATATGAGCAGGAGGAAGAGACCGACAATGGTCATTTGCCAATCCGGGGGAGTGAAGTCCACAGTCCCGTGGTAGAGCCACACTGCCCTCGTGACATTAGCATGGCACCAACACTCACACCCAGCTGTCACAATACTGGATGCGGGGGAGGCTGAGTAACTTTCCCAGGCCCTGGAACAGCAGCTCAGGGAAAGCAGATGCTGGTTTT
Source organism: Dipodomys ordii (assembly GCF_000151885.1). NCBI lineage: Eukaryota > Metazoa > Chordata > Mammalia > Rodentia > Heteromyidae > Dipodomys > Dipodomys ordii. The sequence goes on from NW_012267237.1 coordinate 11,071,321, forward strand.
GCAAGTGTGGTGGCCAGGTTTGGGGGGGGGGGGCGCAAGTCCTACCTTTCATGTACAGGAAGCTGTGGAAGTAAGGCAGGGTGACACAGCTGTACACAGAGTCTCGCCGGTAACACAGCTCGTCGTCCGTGTCAAACCTGGAGTCCAAGTCCTCTTCGCTGTCTTCAAACTGCACAAGGAGAAGGATGGAGGGGCAGACAGACATGCTGGTCAGGCTAAGGAGATGTGCAGTTCATATTGGCAGCAAAAACAGGCAGCCATACCCTCATGCATGCGCTCCAATAAACACGGAAATGAAAGGAACCCTGAATTACCAGATACCAAGGGTTAGGGTCAAACGGTCACTTGGCCAGATAGCTAAAACACAAGATGTGCTTTAAATCCAAAGGTTCTAAAAATAACACTGCTGTTTAAAGGTATAATTTTGGGCCAAAACCACACCATAGTTAATCTCCTTTAGGTATAATTTTGAACCAAAACCACGCCACAGTTAATCTCCTTTAAATTGCTATGCTAAAAATATTACCACGTCTTAGAAAGGAAAGACAGTGTTTAGTAGCGTGACCAAAGGGAAAAAGCAAACTTTTAAAGGACTGCAGAAACTGGAAATGTATTTAATAACCCCTAGGGAGTCTTTCCTAAAACCAGAGCAGGAAATCAGCCTGCTGTGGGACAGGGGCTGCCAGGTGTAAACCCAGTGCTGGGGTTTTGCAGCGGGGTAAAGCTCAGGCTCAGGCCTGGGACTTGTGCCCCACTTCCAAGAGGCATCTCCCAATTCCGCTGTCCAGGTAAGTGAAATGGGGTGCAAGATTATGTTTAAACTCCATTCTGAAATCTTAGGCTCCAGGGCTTTGGGTGGGGGGGTGCTGGGAGGGGCGGTGACTGAGGTTTAACTCAAGGCCTTGTTCGTGTAGGAGTCTCACCGCTTGATCCACCCCCCCCCCAGCCATTTTCATTTGGCTGTTTTTTCGATTTTTGCTATTTTTAAAATTTTACTTTGTGGCCGATCCTGGGGCTTGACACTCTAGGCCTCTGGGGCACTGTTGCAAGGCTCCTTTCGCTCAGGGCTTAGTGCTCCACTACTTGAGCCACAGCGCCACTTCAGGCTTTTTTCGATGACTAATCGGAGTGGAAGGTCTCTCGGGAGTTTCCTGCTTGGGCTGGCTTCGAACCTTCATCCTCCCATCTCAGCTTCCTGAGGGGCTAGGATTACAGGCGTGAGCCCCCAGCGTGCCCGGCTAAGTTGTTTTTTTTTTTTGGGGTCCGGACGTGGGGCCTGAACTCTGGGCCTGGGCGCTGTCCCTCAGCTCTTCAGCTCAAGGCTAACACTCTACCACTTGAGCCACAGTGCCACTCCGGCTTTTTTCTTTTTGCTTATGTGGTGCTGAGGAATCGAACCCAGGGCCTCAGGCATGCAAGACAAGCGCTCTACCACTGAGCCACCTTCCCAGCCCCTAGGTTGGTTTTTGAATAAGGTTTTGCATTTATTTATGCCAGGACCGGTATGGACTGCAATCCTCCTATTTACACCGGCCCGCATGAGCGCACTCAGCTTTCTACTATTTGAAGTGAGGGTCTCCAGACCCTTTGCCCCCCCCCCCAGGCTAGCCCTCTAATCGTGATCTTCCGGGACGCCCCTCTCCCGGGCACTAAGAATGACAGGCCTGGGGCACTCGGCCCAGCCCCGGCTGGCACTCACCGAGGACTGCGCCCCTTCGGAGCTGAACCGGTAGGCCCCGGAGCTGTTGTAGGTGCCCATGGAGCCCCGGTAGTCCGGGGACCACTGGCTGCCGTAGGAGTGGGAGCAGGTGACGCTGCTGGCGGAGGTGGCGGCCCCGTCCTCGTAGTCGTCGTCTTCGTCGTCGGGGGAGGGCTCGTCCCCGTCGCCGGGGCTCTGGGGCA
>NW_012267237.1:11073307-11080998 GCF_000151885.1 Dipodomys ordii
TAGGGGTCCTCCTCCGAGGAGTCATCGCTCGTGCGGATGCCGCTGGTGCGCTGGTCCGAGTGGCCGTGCTCGCTGGGGTTGGGCGAGTCCTTGAAGGCGTCGTCGTCCGCCTCGAAGCCCTCGTCCACCTCGTCCACCCCGTCCTCCTGGTCGTCCTCCTCCTCCTCGGGGTACGGCTGGCTGAAGTTGAAGCGGGGCTTCTCCGCGGGGCCGCCGCCCTCGCCGCCCTCCGACAGCGAGCGCTCGATGTGCCGCACGCACTCGTCGATCTCGTGGAAGTTCAGGGACTCCAGGAACTCCTGCGCCGCGCGGCACGCCTCGTCCTCCAGCCGCCGCAGCTCCTCGTCCCGCAGCCGCTGCAGCTTCTGCAGCGAGGCCTGCGTCAGCGACAGCTCCTGCCGCTCCTTCATGCGCTGCAGGTCCTCGATCTCCTTCTCCAGCCGCAGGATCTCCTCCACCTGCCGGTTCTCCTGCTGCCGCTCCAGCTCCGCCTGGCGCTTCCGCAGGGCCTCGCGCTCCTCCAGCTGCTTCCGGGCTTCCGCCTCCTGGACGCGAGGAAGAGGAGGAGGAGGAGGAGGAGTGTGTTACAATGAAACCCTCCGGTGCCCCCCTCCCTCCCCTCAGGCAATCGTGATGGAAATGGGGGGGGACCGGGCAGAATTGTGTCTCCAGCTCATTCTTATGCTAAAGCACTAATCCCCCAGTCCTCACAATGCAAATGTGTATGCAGAGAGGGCTTTTAAAGAGGTGATTAAGTTGGGCCCAGGAGCCCTCAGCCCGAGACACAGGGTCTGGGCACACCGAGGGGGCGTGAGGATGGGGGGGGGAGGCGTCTGGAAGCCAAGGAGAGAGGCATCAGGAGACCCAAACCCACAGCCACTTTGAGCTGGGACGCCCCAGCCTCCCAGACGGTGAGAAACTCAATTTCCATTGTTTTATAATCCACCTGGGTCAGGCCCCAAGGGACATGCCTGTCATTTGCATTTAAATCTGAAGACATTCATTAAGCTTTGTCCAAAGGTAGAGGTGGAGAGGAAACTAGTCCTACACAATCACAATCACACACACACACACACACACACACACAGAGAGAGAGAGAGAGAGAGAGAGAGAGAGAGAGAGAGAGAGTGCATACGCGTGTACACTCGAGTTTGTATCCTAAAGTGAAAGGGAGGTAAGGTGGGGGGCGGGCAGGTTGCCCCAGTATTTACCACCTGCTGCACTCGGAGCTCTGCTTCTCTCCGTGCTCTTTCTCTAAAGAAAAAAGAAAAGTGAAATCAGCAATAACCTCTAAGTCATTTCAGCCAGGTCTAGCCTGCAGAAACCTAGTGCCTTGTGCAGAGGAGCAAGTGCTCTACAATTGTTCTGAGGCTCAACCCAAGATATAACTTTATTTTCATGCTGGTACTGGGCCTTGAACTCAGGCCTGGGCTCTATCTCAGCTTTTTCACTCAAGTCTGGTGCTCTACCACTTGAGCCACTTTTGGCTTTTTTCTGGCTCATTGGAAAGAAAAGTCTAATGATTCTTCCTGCCCAGGCTGGCTTCGAACAAAGTACCTCAGGTTTCAGATTACAAGCACAAGCTACTGACACCCTGCTCCAATTACTATTATTATTTATTTTTTTGGGGGGTCCAGTTGTGGGGTCTGAACTCTGAGTTGGGCACTGTCCCCCAGCTCTTCAGCTCAAGGCTAGCGCTCTAACACTTGAGCCACAGCACCATTCCGGCTTTTTTTTTCTGCTTATGTGGTGCTGAGGAATTGAACCCAGGGCCTTATGCATGCGAGGCAAGCGCTCTACCACTGAGCCAACTTCCCAGCTTATTATTTATTTTTTTAACTTGTACTGGAGTTTTGAACTCAGGGCCTGGCTAACCCTGAGCTAAGGCTGGTACTCTACCACCAGAGCCACAGTGCCACTTCCAGTCTTTTGGTAGTTTTATTGGACATAAGAATCTCATGGCTTTTCCTGCCTGGGCTGGCTTTGTAAAACTCAATCCTCAGATCTTAGTCTTGTATTTTTTTCTTTTTGGTGAGACTAGTTGTGACCTTGATCTTCCCACTTATGCTTCCTTTGTAGCAGGGACGACTGGTAATAACTACACATCCAGCTACTTTTATTGAGATGAGTGAGATCTGGCTGACTGATAATAACTACACATCCAGCTGCTTTTATTGAGATGAGTGAGATCTGGCTAACTTTCTGCCCCTGGATGGTTTCAAACCTGTCTCCCCAGCCATCCCTACCTCCAGATTAGTTGGGATGGTAGGTATGAGCTATAGCACCTGGCTAAGACCCTTCAATGAGCTTTGCTGAAGGCCAGTGGAAAGGCTGGGGAGGACAGAGCCTCAATCTACACAAGAAACAAAATGCACAGAATTGGGTCTCAGTGCTACCAAGATTTACTGTTTTGTTTCAAGTAAACAGGTTCTGATAATAAGCATAAAAGTCAAAATACATCCTTTAGTTTCATCTAATGGAGAAAGGCACTATACCTCTCTTCTTGCTCCCGCTTTCTCTTCTCTTCTTCCTCCTGCCTCTTCCTTTCCTCTTGCTCCATTTTCTCTGCCAGCAGTTGTCTGTAAACTCTACGTGCCAGCTGGCCTCGGAGTTGCTTCTGGAACACGATGGCCGCTTTTTTCAGGTGTAAAAATCTCTTCCTCATAAGGAAGGCTCTATAATTCTTCTGTATCATCACCACACAATAAAGGACCCTTCTGTACTGCTTTCTAAAAGGAAAACAGGAGAATAGCCATTGAGGTAATGAGATTGTGAGCTATTCAAATGAGCTTACATTCTGGCCACAAGACAAAAGGGACCTAGTTTTGGAAGGATTCTCTCACTGGGAGGACTGGAGAGGACAAAGAGGCCCTTTGGCTAAAAAGTAAAACAAAGAACACACACACACACACAAGTAAAACAAAGAACACACACACACACACACAAGTAAAACAAAGAACACACACACGCACGCACACACACCAAAAGAAGAATACTATGGCTACCCTGGCAAAGGAGACATGTAAAGCCTAATGCCAACCTTGAATGGCCTGGACCAAGGGAGATTCACTCTGGCCTCCTGTTCATATGAAAACAACCAACCAGCCAACAGCAGCCACCACAGGGAGGCTCTGTACCACAGAAAATGGAATGCCTTAGCTCTTGGTGCCATGCTAGACATGTAGTGGGCACAACTGAAATGCCAGGTGAGAAGTGGTCTCATTTCCCAAATAAGTAGAAAGTACTGATAAGATGACATGAGTTGAGCATTGTTCATCCGGAAATCCTTGGTCAGTTCTTTTGGTAGACAGTACTGGCATTTGAACTCAAGGCTTCATGCATGTAGGTTGGCCTAATATCTCTTCGGCATTTGGATAAGGGATATGCGGCTGTGACCACAAAAGCAGTAACCTTGAGCACAGGATGCAGAAGAATAGACGGTAGACAATTTGAGTATCACAGTGGAGCCCCCACATGAACTGCTTCTGTCTATTGCTACCCAGGTCATGCTTGGCTCCTCCAAGCTCACAAGCCACCCCACTGGGGACACACAAAGCCCCTGTGTGGCTTTACCAAGGTGTGGCTCTTACCGTGCCAAGTAGCCCAAGATGTGGGCCTGGATCACCATGGCTGCCCGGTAGACTTCCTCCTCCCGCCGCTTCTCCAGCTTCTGCTCCAAGGATTCCCGAAGGAAGACCTGTGGAGAGAGTCGTGGGTCTCAGCCCACAGTAGCTGGTAGAGTGAAGGTCTCACTCAAGCTGGACTTGGGGGTAGTTCCTGCTTCCCTCTTTCTTGGTGTCTAAGGAGAGCCACACATAGAACAGAGACAGGAGATCCTGCTTAATATCCCAATGAGCCAGGTGCTAGTGGCTCACGCCTGTAATCCTAGCTACTCAGGAGGCTGAGATCTGATCTGAGGATTACAATTCAAAGCCAGCCAGAGCAGGAAAGTCCGTGAGACTCTCGTTTCCAAGAAACTACTCAGAAAAAGCTGGAAGTGATGCTGTGGCTCAAGTGGTAAAGCCCTAGCCTTGAACAGTGCCCAGGCCCTGAGTTCAAGCCCCAGGACTGGATTGGGGAAAAGGGGGAGAGGAGTATCACAGGAAAAGAAAATAAAAAGAACATATAAAACCTAAGCCTTATGTTTTGGTTATTACTAGTACATTCTGTAGGCATGATTGGTTTTAAAAAAATATTTTATTGTCTTTAAGTAGTTGTACAAAGGTACTACCATTTAGCAAAGCAGTTTTATGAATACAATGCATCTTATTCAGTGTCACCCCTTTCAACATTCTAGCTCATCCCTCTTCAACTCACCCCTTCCATCACTTTTTAATTTTGTAAGATATATGTTGAATTCTTTTTTTTTTTTTTTGTTAGTCTTGGGGCTTGAACTCTGGGCCTGGGCGCTGTCTTTCAGCTCTTCAGCTCAAGGCTAGCACTCTACCACTTGAGCCACAGAGCTACTTCTGGTTTTCTAGTGGCTTATTGGAGATAAGTGTCTCATGGGGAGAGAAGGGGAAAAACAAAGGAGGCAAGAATGCTTGATAAGAACTGTACTCATTACCTTGCTCATGTAACTGTAACCTCTCTGTACAGTATTTTCACAATAAAAAAATTATAAAAAAAAAAAAAAAGAGTCTCACTGACTTTCCTGCCCGGGCTGGTTTTGAACTGGAACTGCGATCCTCAGATCTCAGCCTCTTGAGTAGCTAGGATTATAGGAGTGAGCCACCGGTGCCTGGCCACATTGATTTCTTTTCTTTTCTTTTTTTTTTGTTGGTCATGGGACCTGAATTCTGGGCCTGGGCACTGTCCCTCAGCTCTTCAGCTCAAGGCTAGCGCTCTACCACTTGAGCCACAGGGCCACTTCTGGCCTTTTCTGCTTAAGTGATACTGAGGAATAGAACCCAGGGCTTCATGCATGCAAGGCAAGCGCTCTACCACTGAGCCACCTTCCCAGCCCCTACGCTGAATTCTTAACTGCATTCTCCCCTTCTCCACTTGTCTAGTGTTTCCCCTTAACCCACCCTACCTTTGAAAACTTGCTTTCTAGTGTTTGTTTTGTTGAACTTTGCCTTTGCTTTTCTAAGGAATTACACTGAGTTCTCCCTTGAATCTACCGTATGTATAGGCATGATTGTTAAATGTTTTTTGTTTTTGTCCTAAAGCTTGAATTTAGGGGCTGGGTCCTGTCCTTGTGCTTTTTCTGCTCAAGGCTAGTACTCTACCACTTTGAGCCTTACAGCTGCTACCAGTTTTCTAGTGGTTAATTGGAGATAAGAATCTCAGACTTTCCTGCTGGGCTTTGAACTGTGATCCTCAGATCTCAGCTTCCTGAGTAGCTAGGATTATAGGCATGAGTCACTGGTGCCTAGCATAAATGACTATCTTAATTTCTAAAGCTGACCTCATTTTGAGCCTGGACAGATCAGTTCATGGTCTCTAAGTGAGCTGTGTCAGGCAGCCTAGCAAGCAAATTCAGGAACCTTTAACTGACTCTGATGGAGAACCAGAGAGAAAGTGGGGACCTTAGTCCTACTAAAGCTGGGAATGGAATGCTGTCAACACTCATGTGAGCCGAGATGAGCATCCTGAGACAGAGTCAGACGGCAGGCTCCACCTCTGACAATGTCTGCTGCTTTCCAAGCCACAGCTGGCTGCTACCTCAGCTCTAAACGCCTTGGACTGCCTGAATCTGAAGCCCTCCCCAGCCAACCCAGCCCAGTGTCCGTGCATCTGACTTCTTTGCTGAGTGGACATGAACTCCTGCTGAAGTTTTGCCACAGATTTCATATTGGTTAATTAAACACTCTCTTTCCTTTCTTTCCCTCTTTAACAAAGAAACCTGTTATAATCCCAGTTACTCAGGAGTCTGAGGTGGGAGGATCAATTTTATCAAGAGCTTGAGACCAGCCCCAGCAACCTAAGAGATATCATCTCCAAACAAACCCAAACCACGTGGTGCTGGCTGGAAACCTGGAAATGCTCCTCTGACGTTCCAGAGCCATGGAGAGGGGCAGGAGAGTCAGGCCCAAGGACCAGATCCTTAGAAGACTGCGGTATTCCTAAACACCAGACCCAGATGCTTGGTCTGAGTTGAGAATCACACTGGTGTCTTCCCCTGGAATAAGCACTGGAAGGGGTGGAAGAAGACTACAAAGCCAACTGAGATTTGTGGCAGTTTGCTGACACAGGAAGAAGAGGTCAGCTTGGAACTGTCTGTCTGATGAAGGAAGTTGGGGCTAGACTGTTGTGTGGAGTGAGGGGTGAGGGCCTGCGACACAGCAGCACATTTAAAAACAAAGGCTGCCCCCTCCCTTACCTTTCTGGACTGAGTTTTTGGCCACCTACAGGATTTCAGACTGCTGGCTTCCTATGGTGGTCTCAGTTGTGAGGTGGTGTAGCTAGCTGCCTGGCACATCTACAACCCTGGGTACCAGGTAGGCACAATTCTGATGAGCTGGTTCAGTGTGTCCCTTATTGAAATAGTGTCCTTTGCAGTATTGGGAAGAGAAAAGACCACAGTGAGTGAGGGCGCAGGTGAAAACCTTGATTCTATGCTGGGGGCTGATGCCCAGAATCCTAGTAACTCAGGGGGGTTGAGATCTGAGGATCAGGGTTTGAAGCCACCTTGGGCAACATAATCTGCGAGACTCTTTATCTCCAATTAACCACCAAAAAAGCCAGAAGTGGAGTTTGTGGATCAAATGGTAAAGCATTAGCCTTGAAAAAGCCAACCAAGAGCACAAGGCCCTGAGTTCAAGCCCCAGTCCCGAAAGACAAAAACGGTTCTTGGTGTGTTGGCACACCAGGCCTGGGGAAGCCTTCTGGGCTTAAAGGGACTGGGACCCACAAAGGTACCTTGGTCTTCCCCAGCTGCCACTCGCTGCTGGAGGAGTCGTAGAGCTGCAGAAGCACAGTGCATTTTCCCCGGACATCCTCGGGCAGGGCTACGTTCCTCGTGAGCACTTTATACCTGCAACACAGAGGCATATGGCACCGCGTTCTGCACGGGCTCCGCCTGCTTCCACCTCTCTGAAAGGAGATCGGAGCTAGCTGTCCAGCTCTGCTTGCCTTTTGTAGAAATCCTGAAAGGGCCTTCGCACTGCATAGCCGGCTTTGCGGATCCTCACCGTCTCCAGCATCCCCGAGTACCTCAGCTGGTTTAGCACAACAGCCTGGTCAAACTGGTCTGGCATCTAGAACATTCAGAAAGTGGGATGAAGTTAGTTATGGTGGGATTAGACACAATCGCGTAAGACCATCCTCAAGGTTGCTTTAGTGACCATACACACATACGTGCACAAGAATTTGGAGCCAAAGTATAGGCCCTGAGTTTCAAGCCCAGTACCAGCACAAAAAAGGGCATCCACTGTTGGCTCATGATTGTAAGAGCTACTGAAGAATCTAGTTAACTGGGCTGGGAATGTGGCCTAGTATAGAATGCTTACCTAACACACATGAAGCCCTGGGTTAGATTCCTCAGTAGCACATAAACAGAAAAGCCAGGGACTGGGAAGGTGGCTCAGTGGTAGAATGCTTGCCTTGTGTGCATGAGGCCCTGGGCTCAATTCCAGAAAAAAACCTGAAGTGGGCTGTGACTCAAGTGGTAGAGCGCTAGCCTTGAGTTAAAGAGCTGAGGGACAGTGCCCAGGCCCAGAGTTCAGGCCCTAACACCGGCAAAAAAA
>NW_012267237.1:11081048-11094942 GCF_000151885.1 Dipodomys ordii
AAAAAGCCAGAAGTGGCACTGTGGCTGAAATGGTAGAGCGCTAGCCTTGAGCAAATGAACCTCAGGGACAGTCCCCAGGCCCAGTGTTTAAGCCCCAGGACTGGCAGCAAAAAAAAAGTCTGGTAACTGAGGATCCAAGGTTCAAAGCCATCTGGACAGTAAACTCCATGAGACTGTCTCCAGTTAACCACCAAAAAGCCAGAAGTAGAACTGTACTCAAGTGGTAGAACGTCAGCCTTGAGAGAAAAAGCTCAAGGACAGTGCCCCAGGCTCTGAATACTGGCCCAGGACTGGCCCTAAAAAATAAAAATAATAACACTTCTGAACCTACACCAAGGTGAACACTAGAAAACAGGTTCCCAGGGGTCGGTGTCTTTCCTTTAACACCTATTAACACAGGTTTTCTCCTCCATCCAGGAGCTGATTATTTTCCCCACTCATATACTTTCTGAAGAAAGGCCGACTTTATCTCATTTGTAACATTAGTAAATGTCATAGTTTAACTATAATACCACTGTATCTTCTTTAGTATACACAGGCAAAGTCAAAAGTTGCATATCATATCTTCTTTGCTATAAAAAAATCAAGGTAAAAAAATGGCCTATTTTACAACTACAAATGAATCACCACTTTAAAATCCACCTTTCTCAAAAGAATCTAAATTGTTGTCAGACAAATATTGCTTTGTTTTTACATATCAAATCTAAGGCACTTAAAGGCACTTTTTTCTTCTAAAGAATGCAGTATCAAGCAAGAAATGAGCGCGCGCACACACACACACACACACACACACACACACGGTGGAGAATGGGACATAAATAGTTGTCACTAGATAAAAAACGAAAACAAAAAACAAAGGAAGTGAAATTTGTTCAATTTTCAGTCAAATACTTCGCTCACTGAGCCTAAAGACTTAAGGATTAAAGAAAGAAAATCAAACCAGATCTCAACTTCAAAAATGGGGTCACTATCTGCTTAATTGGCAAACAAACTGATGGGCATTCTGGCCAGGACAGTTTACAGGGGTAAAGCAAAAAAAGTGGGTCATTTCCCACTCACGGCTCTTTGACTGGTGATTGGTTTTATAATACAAACACACTCATCCCCTTTAATTAACTTGTCTTTTGTTATTCTACACAACCATGAATAAAAGACTGAAAAGTTGATCCCTAAGCTGTAACTGTTAAAAAGTACAAAAATGCAAAAGTAGCTTAGTCGGTGATCCTAAAATAAAACGCAGTCATAAACACAAAATGAGGCTTAAAGTGGTGTTTTCCTAAACTTGCAAATAGGTAAGCAAATAATTGAAGGTCTTTAAAAAATGCTCTGCAAATGTCCAGAACAGCCTTGGAGGGAAGAATTCCCCTCATCTCTAGCCGTCCAACGGCGCTCAGAGTACAAAACTGCTCTTCTAGACAAAACTGCAGTCAAGCCATCTTCACATTCAGTAGTCACTTTGAGGGAGGGGACGGTAACCAGCAGACTGGAGCCAAGAGTCTGCTATCCGTGGCTCACAGTCTGAGGTATTTCAACTCACCTTTCAAAAGTAAGAAAACCATTAAATGATCAAGACTCAAACTTCCCTTGGCAGAATCTCCGCTTTCAGAAATGAACCGTTTGGGAAGTGCGTGGCTTGGCTCCCGTGTTTCTGTGATAGGGATCTGGAAATTCAATCTGACCCAGAGCAATGTACAGCCACATCCACGATGTCTACCCACTACCATATCCTAAGACCAGAGAACCCGTCTCCATAGTAAACCTGTTGGAGGATCCAAGATGCTCATTGTTCGAGACATCGCTCCCATGTTTGCTGTTCCTGACCCATCTTCTGGTTTGTCAGTTTGCCCCTTCATCCGGCGAACAGCATCCATACAATCCCTCAGTCTGACCCTCAGTTATTATTATGACAGTCACAGGACCGCCCCCCCACCCCGCCCCGAATGCTCTCCACACTCACCATGGTCCCGTCTCCCTGAGCCGCATTCCGCCAGCTTCCTAGGCTCTCAGGCCAAACTTCGTAGGGAAAACAGCGGCCACACTGACCTTTCCCCCACAGCTAAGTAAAGACTGGGAACAATAATGAACACCATTCCTGGGCTTTAAAAAGTGCCTTGTCACCATGGCAACCCCTTCCACTCTTGGGCTAATTAGGGTGGTGTGGTTGTAGGATTTGATACAGCTTGGCTAGCTGCGGAGGGAGGGAAGGCACTGCAGGGAACAGCTATTCCCAAACTCCTACTCCCATTGTCTGGCAGCCCCATCTCAGTAATTTAAGGGGGGGGGGGGGAGGAAGGTGTCTATAGGCCTAGGATTGCCCTAGGCACCCCACTGGGTGGTCACGAGGGGGGTGATCCTGGCTTTCCATTGGTGGTTCTCCTTTCCCCGGCAACTTCCTGTCTTGATGCATTTAACTTTCAAAGCTGTCGCAGCTGGAGGCTGGCTGAGGAACAACTTAGCGGCATTCTGCCTTTCAAAACTTCCCCAGTGCGTTCAGAACTTGACTGGCAACTAGGTTTGCAGAGCTGGAGTTCACCCCAACAAAGAAGGTCCGCGGGGTACTCACAGCTATGTTCTGGCAGAACAAATAGGTTCCATTTTGGAAGGAATAACTCGAACTACAGGCAATTAGAGTCCCAGGAGTCCCAGCTTGACCAGTCCAGTGAATAGTTATTAAACACCTACTATGTTCAAGCTCTGGTGATTCATGCTTGGGGGTGAGGTGCTCTGCATTTTGTTTCCAAAGACCCTGAAATTAGGGAGAGTGCCAGCCATGCCCAGCACTGCCACTTTCAGAATGGGGACGTCTAACCATGCACCATATTAAAGATGTTAAGTTCCCTGGGAACACAGGACAGAAAATACTGTGGAGGGATGGGCAGGGCCTGGATTCACATCACAGCTTGGAGTCTCATAGTACTAGTGGGGAAGGGGTACTGTAAATAGAAAAGGCATGGAGAAAAGCTAGGAGGTAGAGAAAGAGAGAGAGAGAGAGGTGGGGAGAAAGAGTCCTGAGCTGAGTTCACATGGATAGGGGCACAGTCACTGTGCTCAAGAGCCACTAGGTGTGGACACGGCCCTCTCTGCTGTGGTAGGACCCACTGGTAGACAGGGACAATCCTGGAAGCAAGGTCAGCAGCCACCAGAGGGACAGCAGGAGCTAGTGTGCCACCTCTTCAAACGACATCAGGAAATATCAGCAACTGGCTGGTCTTTTTGAGAAAAGGAAGCTGCAGAAAAGCAGGTGTGACAGCCTCCTTCTACAAAGGACCATGTGCCCCCAACCCTCTCTACTAGCAGTTGTGTGAGAACAAGTAAGTCTGGTTAGTGGCGGGTCTATGGGGAGGAGGTATGTGACGGGTCATTAGGGAGTGGATGCCACTGCTAGGGGTAAAGAGATGGCTCCAAGGAGAACAAAGGGAAATAAGCACAGATAATATGAGAACTTTCAAGACCATATATCTTGGAAGACATTTCAAAACAGTGCTTCTTACAAAGGGGACAGATTATAACCAGACTGGATTCTGTGGGTCCTACATGGAAAAGGGTGAAAGAAGGCCAGAGAAGCAGGGGACTGGTGAGAGGCTGTGGTAAGGCCATTAACAGTGCAAACAGCTGGGCACCTGGGACTCATACCTATAATCCTGGCTACTCAGGAGAGATCTGAGGGGTAGCAGTACTAGGCCAGCCCAGGCCAGATGAAGCCAGGAAACTCCATCTCTGAAATAACCAGCAAAAAGTAGCAAAAAGTATGGCTCACGTGGTAGAGTGCCAGTAGGTAAGTGTAAGGCACTGATTTCATACACCAGAACCACCCCTCCCCCCACGCACACAAAAGGCAGCTGGGTGCTGGTGGCTCACACTTGTAATCCTAGCTATTCAGGAAGGGAGGTTGAGATTCGAGGATCATGGTTCAAAGCCAGCCTGGGCAGGAAAATCCATGTGACTCTTAACTCCAGTTAACTACAAAAAGCCAAAAGTGGAGCTGTAGCTCAAGAGTAGAGTGCTAACCTTAAGAGTTTAGGCCCTAGGACAAACACACACAGACACAGACACACAGCAAAAAGCAAAACAGCCTTAAAGAAAAACTAGGAGGATCAGGCATGGCTATGCACACCTGCCATCCCAGCTCACTCAGGAGGCTGAGACAGGAGCAGCAGTGTGAGCAAGCAAGGGCTACACAGTAAAACTTTTTCAAGGGAGGAAGAGGGAGGGGCTAGGGCACAGCTCAGGGATAAAGTGCTTGCCCAGCCTGTGCAGGATCAGGGGCTGAAACGGAATGAAACCTGAAACTGACCAAGGAGGCATTTTAAATGGACCAGAGGGGATACTTGTAAGAGAAAGTTCCTATCTTGGATATGACCCAGTCAGGACAAAATATCTTTTGCTTCAATGTATACTTGGGGGTAACTCAGTCATAACCAAAGCATCAAAACAAAGCAAAAAAATACAACTGAAATAGCCCAGCATGCTTAGCTCACACTTGTAATCCTAGATATTTAGAAGAGGGCAGGAAAGTCTGTGGGACTCCTATCTCCAATGAACAAGTGAAGTTCTGGATGGGTTGTGTGTCTGGAGGTGGATCTCTGAAGGTGTTGCTAGGGCTGAAGTGATACAGTGTCAGCCTTCAGTGAAAAAGCTAAAGGACAGGCCCAACATTCAGCCCTCATACTCACACAAATAAGCCTGGAAACAGACACTTGGGGCTGGTGGATCACACGTATAGTCCTAACAGACTGAAATCTGAGGATTCCACTTTGAAGCCGGCTCAGGCTGAGAAACTCCTAAATCCAAGAGACTCTTACTTCCAATTAACCAGTGGAGGGTAGCTGAAGTGCCAATCTTGAGTGGAAAAAGTTAAGTGAGGAGTCCCTTCAAGTATAAAAGCAAACAGAAACCCAAACAAAAAGTCACCTGAAATAGCAAAGGTGCAGAATACCCAGATAAAGACAATGACTGCGACCCAGCAAGCTCGACTCCCCACAGAAATCAGTTCTAGGCAAGCCTTTCCTCCCACAGATTGAAATCAAATAACGCAACAGAGGAGGACACTTACCACACAGAAATGACGGGTGCATTCTCAACCCCTCGCTGTCTCTAATTTCATGAGCACTGTTTTAGGACACCAAGTCTGACACCTGCCCACGGCCAAATACAAGCAGGCCGACTGATATATAGACTTTGTTCTTACTGACTTCCACATTTGAGGATCCCACAAAACCTAGGGTGCTTGAACAGAGCCCAGAGTTGGGGGGCGAGGGGAGAGTCAGAATGAATGCAGCCCACCGTGCACAGCCAGAGGAGCTAAGGCTCTTCTCTCTGCTCCCTAAGGACAGAAACACTGCCACACAGAAGGACTACCACTGTATGTGAGACACTGGCAACCTGGGCAGAAAAGGCCTGAAGACTTTATCTCCAAAAGGAAGAAAGGAAAAAAAAACAGCAAAAGACCCGAATGGAGGCATAATTCAAGTGGTAAAACACCTGCAGAGCAAGTATGAGGCCCTGAGTTCACAGCAGAGAGAAAGAGAAGTTGTTCATATTGAACAATTAGAATGAGGTATAGCTCAGTATGTGCTTACAGCAGAGTTCCATCCTCATAAAGGAACAATGACAAAAAATGGATTAGGAAAATCAACCTCAAAGAATCTACATTCCTGAAAATCAGTACAACACACGAGTCAACCATGTACACATGGAACCTATTTTCCTACTCATGTTATAGAAGCCAGGTGAGTTGCCAGCACAAAGCTTTCTCACGGGGGAGGAAAGGAGATGGCTCTGGCAGAGAACACTCTGTGTGCTGGGAACACAGGCTTTATCCAAGTGTGCAGCACTGGGGCTGGGGTGGGGTGGGGCTGGTGAGTCTTAGGGACTCATCTGTCAGGTGCTGACCTGGTCTAACCCAACTGATTGAAACAAATCCCAATTGTAGGCCAGCACAGGGACAGGTGCTTGGGGGACTGAGGCAGGAATCTGGGAGCCAACTTGGGCAACATGTCCAGGATTCACCCAAACAAACAACCCATCCATGATTTTAAAAAGCCCTGGCAAAGTGAGTAAGAAAGTGATTCGCTGCGTAGGGCGTTCACCAGTATCAGTACAGAGGAACAATTACTGAGCCAGAAAACGTTAGGCCAATTCAAAACAGTCAATTCCAAGCAAATCCAACTCCAGTAGGTCTGTAAACCAGGGCAAAGCCCAACAGTGTCCTTACTTTTCACTTCAACTTTGGACAATTGACAAAGCCCCAAATACCCCTCATCCCAGCGCCCCCAGTGGCTCTCTCTCTTCCTCTCCCACCCACCCTGGGTGTGTACTGAGATCAGGCATCTGGGCGGATCAGGTTCAGAGTAGACAGAGCAGTAAACCTGGACCCCATCAAACTGCATCCCACAGAAAGCTCTCGTCTGTGAGAACACATTTAATAATGACTGCTCTGCTTTAAATACCAGCTGACAAGACTGTCACCAGTGCTTCTGACAGGTTAAATTTCTAGAATGCTTCTTTGCTTCCTTTTCCTGGAGATAATACATTCTGTGTGTAGGAGTAGCTGTGATCACCGTATCTTGGACATGATGTAAAAGTAGATGTTACTTACTTTAATCAATTAAGAGGAATTTATTACAGCATGGCATCAACTGATAGGATGGACTAGAACAAATCTAGCCCTACTTCGCCCAGACCTGACATGACAGATGCAGGCTCCTGGGACCCAACCTGCTTAGTATGCAAGACAGCAGCTTAGCCAGGGACGCTGATCCAGGGACCCCTCCACAGATGGCGGAGAGGGGGCGGGGAGACAGAGGAGCCCAGCATTACATCAACAGTTGTCTTTACCCTTCTGTCTTGTAAGATTTAACCCTCCATCACCAGTACTGATTTTCCAAGTGAATGGTACAACATCCTAAAATGAACAGTTCTACCCTTTCTCATTCTTTTTCAAAATAACTCTTGACCCACTTTATGGGAAATGTTTTCCATTTTATCTGCAGGCACACTGGGTCATATTATGAAGATTGATATCAAACATCCCAAGAAATCCCTAACATGTGGATTGCTTAGCAAACATGTCAGGAATCCATCTCTAAACAAACAAACCAGCTATAACTTTTAAAAGCCCTGGAAATATGAACAAGAAACAGATTGGCTACATAGTTTACCAGTATAAGAACAGAGGAATAATTATTGAAACAGAAAACTTTAGGCAAATTCAAACTAACAAAAATAACCATTGCATGGTTCTCTATGTAATAAATGTTTTTGTTTTAAATCATAGAACACCTACACAGAGAACACTTAAATAAATATACTAGATATATGTGTATTGCATTTACCAACTGGGGATCTATCTCTAGTCTATTTTAACTTAAACACAAACAAGCTTCACATTTTCATAATCCCTCTTCACATGTAAGGATTCTGTAACAAATGTTACGCTAGTAATATTATTCCCTGTCCCACACTGAGTGAGAGGTTTTGCCAAACACTCCCCTGCCAGCCTTCAGTCTTTGCTACATCAAAAAGTCAGGAGCAGTGAAAAAGCAAATATTATCCAATAAGAAGTTTATCATGCTTTGAACAGGGTTCAAAAGCATGGGCTGCTAAAGCAGCAATATAATTTTCTTGACCTTGACCAAGCTGTAAACAAAAGCCAATTAAATAGTTGACAAAGGTTCTTTGTACTTACTTCAGCCATTTCACTCCCGGGCTGTTAAACTTTTTATACAAATTGTTGCCACAGGTTTAATCTTCACATTTTGAAAAAAGAAGGCAGAAAGAATTGTCCCTACACAAAAGGTACACTACACTCCCTCACCCGGAGGTGAGAACTGAACAGAGCAGGAAGCTGAGCTTACATGACCAGCAAAAGTAGAGCTGTGAGTGAGCCCCAGAGGTCAGATTACAGAGCATGGAAATTTCTTGCAGAGGACAGTCAGGAGCCACACCCTTCCTGGGCCAGTGGACAGTTAGCACCTGAGCCAGGAGACCAGAATCCCCATTTCAACCTGCCTGAAATCCTAGCTACTTAGGAATCTGAGATCTGAAGATTGTAGTTCAAAGCTAGCCTGGCAAGAAAGTCTGTGAGATGCTTATCCCACAGTCACAGTCACTGACAGACACACAAATAGATAACACACAGACACACACACACAGACACACACAAAAAAGCTGAAAGTGGAGCTGTGCTCAAGTGGTAGAGAGAACTAGCCTTGAACAAAAAAAGAAGGTCAGGAACAAAGCCCAGGGCCCAAGTTCAAGCCCCAGTACCAAAAAAAAAAAAAAAAGATAGAAAAAAGATTCATTGCAGTTTTAGAAGCATATTAGTCTGTACAACTATAATCAACTGATAATAAAAATATTTTTTGAATAAAGGATAAATTTTGGCTGGGCGCCAGTGGCTCATGCCTATAATCCTAGCTACTCAGGAGGCTGAGATCTGAGGATCACGATTCAAAGCCAGCCTGGGCAGGAAAGTCCGTGAAACGCTTATTTCCAATAAACCACTAGAAAACCAGACGTGGCGCTGTGGCTCAAGCAGTAGAGCACTCGCTTTGAGCTGAAGAGCGCAGGGACAGAGCCCAGTTCAAGACCCATGACTGACCAAAAAAAAAAGATAAATTTTGTAATAAATGGTACTGGATAACCTGGGTATCAATTTCCAAAAGCAATTCTAGATGCAAACACAAAACTGGACATCCTAGAAGAAATTGGATGCTGGTGGCTCACACTTGTAATCCTAGATACTCAGGAGGCTGAGATCTGAGGATTATGGTATACAGCCAGCCTGGGCTTGAAAGTCCATGAGACTCTGATCTCCAATTAATCACAGAAAAAGCCAGAAGTGGCATTGTGGCTCAAGTAGTAGAGCGCTAGCCTTGAGCAAAAGGGGCTCAGGGACAGCACTCAGGACCAGAGTTCAAGCCACAGGACCAGTTTAAAGAAAACAGAGGATGATTTAAGCAACCTTGATTTTGGTGATTCCTTTTATACCATTCCAAAAGCATGGCCCATGGAAGGAAAAAGTATTAGGGTGAATTTTATTAAAATCTCGCCTTCTAAAACACTCTAAAGATAGTGAAAAAACAAACAAGTAGTAGACTGGAAAATATTTGAAAAACACATATGTGGAAAATAGACTATCAAATTATACCAAGAGCCAAGTGCCACTGGCTCACGTTTGCAACCTTAACTACTGGGGAGGTGTTTATCCAGAAGACTGAAGTTTGAGACCAGTCCACAAAAAGAAAAAGATCTCTATCTCAATCAATAAAACACTGGCATGGGGGTACAGCTCTGTCATAACAGCTACAAAGGGAAGCAGAAATAGGAGGATCACAGTGTCAGTCAGCCAAGCTCTCCTCTATATACATACTGACATATACACACATATACATACATACATGCATACACACATGCATGGACATTTGTACCGGCTATACTTGCCAAAAAAAACCAATAAAGACGTCTTTCAATAAGAAAATGGAGCCACTATGGTACATTCATACAATGGAATATTCTTCAGAGTTTTAAAGAAGAGACCTATCAAGTCACACAAAAGGCCACGAGGACCCTTCAATATTGGTCTGAAATGATGGAATACAATTTGATTCCAATCACAGGACACTTTGAAAAAAGGCAAACATAAGCTGGGCACCAGTGGCTCACGCCTATCATCCTAGCTACTTAGGAGGTTGAGATCTGAGGTTCATAGTTCAAAGCCAGCCTGGGCAGGAAAATCCATGTGACTCTTATCACCAATTAATCATCAGAAAACCTGTGGTTCAAAGTGGCAGAACACTAGCTTTGAGTGAAGAAGCTCAGGGAAAGCAATTAGGCCCTGAATTCAAGCCCTATAACCACTCCCACCATCACCACCACCAAAAGGCAAATACGAAAGAGCAGCTCAGGGAAGGGATGAGTAGCTAAAGCACAGGGATTTTCAGATGCTTTACTATTTGAGTCAAGTCTCTTAACACAGCTTTTTGCTGGTTAATGGGACAGTCTTACAGCCTTACCTGACTAGGCTAGCTCTGAACAAAGATCCCTCAGGACTCAGCTTCCTGAGTAGGCAGGATTATAAACATCAGCCCCCAGCACTGGTGTTCAGTGAACAAAGATTTAAGTACACGGTAACAACAGGTGAGTGTCCACCATGTCTGTGCACGATCACCAAGCAGCCCCACTTTGTTCTGGTATATGGGTGAGACTGTACTTGTGCACTTTTGTGGCCATGGTGGCAACAGTAAGTATATACTTACTACTCAGTAAGTGCACAAGCAATATCCTGCTGGCATTAGCCACAGCAGTGATGATAAAGGCTAACATGTACTAAGACTCCGTGCCAGGCACTGTGCTAGCTTTTGATTTAACAGGTCTATAACATGTACATTACCATCATGGCCAGTTTTACAGATACATAACCTGAATCACTGAGAGGAGGCACATCAGCTTGTGTGGGATTGCAGAGCTCCTGTCTGAGGGGGCAGGATTCACACCCAGCCTACTCCACGCATCCCCTGGCTACACTGCTCTTCCTGAAAGGTAGAGCAGGAGTGGGGGTAGTTCCCGCAGCTCCAAAGTATTCACTAGTTAACAATGGGGCTTATTTCCTGGTGCGTATTTCCTGAATATTCCTGAATGAAATCCAACACAATAGTTATCTTCATGAAAGACCAAAAATAGAAACTAGCTTCAGAGGGTTAAAACCCAAAGGAGAGGAGGCATTGAGTTAGAGTGGGGTGTTGGCAAAGGATAGTCTGAGAGCCACATCCAGCTTGCCAAGTGTTTTGGTAAATAAACTTTTTTGGATCATGGCCACGCATGCGGTATGGTTGCTTTCAGGATGCATGGACAAAGCCTTCAATATTTATCATCTTGCCATCGGAGAAAAATATGCGGATCTCCTGGGTCAGAGAAGAAAAGTTGCTGTGGGGATGTAGCTCAGTGGAAAAGATCATATTCAGGATGTATGAGCCATATAAACTAGTAAGACACTCTTTTTCTTAAAAAAAAAAAGGTTTATACTTTGAAGTATAGCTATTGGACTGGGATTTGTGTGTGCTCACTATTTCTGGGGCTTGAACTTTACACTGTGGTTTTTTTTTTTTTCCACTCAAGGCTGGCACTTTACCACTTGAGCACATCTCTAATACCAGCTTCTTGCTGGTTACTTGGCGATAAAAAAAATCTCAACTTTGTCTGCCTGACCTGGCTTTGAACAGCAATTCTTAGGTCTCAACCTCCTGATTAGCTAGGACTGTAGGTATGAACTATCAGTGCCTAAATGATTGATCCAGCACATAATAGTTCTAGTGAACAGTGGTGCTCTAGGAAATTAGACCCCCTGTACCATAAAGACTTGGAGAATTAAAGAATAAGGCTCAAAATTATAGGCTCAAAATTATATATAGGGTTTGAATTCATGGCTTCATCACTTGCTAGGTAGGCTCTCTACCAAATGAGCCAAGCCTCCAATCTTGCTTTTTGCTAGTTAGTTTTTGAGATGGAAACCACTGTACTTTTCTGTTTGGGGTTGGCCTACTACTATGAGTCTTTAGATCTTAAGCTTCTTAGTTAGGATTATAGACATGAGCCCCTGGCACCCGGCAAAATTATTCTCTTTGCATTTTTTGATCTCTGGAACTTGAGTTCTATAAATGAACTTTCAAAATGGTTTTACACAAGCTTACCTATTTGGAAACTAAAATGTATCACTTCTGATTAACAACATTTATTACTCAAAGGGGGAACAATGACAAACAGAAGACACCTCATGAATAGTGCCCATAAGGAGTCCTTTCAACAAGTCCTTTCCATTAATGCCAGATGAAGTGTGTAAAACACTTTTCAAGATAGGAAACAAATCTCAAACAGTGTGCGTTAATTTCAGCCATCTATTCTTTGTTCCCAAGAGATTCGTAGACATTAAATTGTTTTCCTTTTGATGTGGGTACTGGGATTTGAATTGGGTCTTGAACCTGCTAGGCAAGAGCCAGGCCACTTGAGCCATGCCGGTTGGCGAAATCTCTGGCCTCAGCACTTAAGGAAGTGATGGAGGTTCACAGGAGGTATGATTTTTTTTTAAGTCTGAACAAACCAAAATGAGGTATGCGTGTGTGCGTGTGTGCGCACGCATGCACACACACACACACACACACACACACACACACACACACACAGATTCTTCTGCTCCTTCAAACTGGCAGGTCAATGCTTTACAGCGCCCCCTTGTTCTGAACAAATCCTTTTCCTTCCATTGTGTATGGATACTCACTCACTTGAATCCTTGCTACCATTGTACCCTGGCTGTATGCATGTTTGTTTCCAAACCCCACAAATAGCCTGAAAATTGCACGTACTAAGCATATGGTGAAATGCTTTGCTGAGGTGTAAGAATACAGGCCCGCCAGCCTCCCACCTTTCCTCCATTCTCAGTCCTCTCTGGCAGGAAGCTGGAAACAGACTGCACCTGCTCAGCCCTCTCCCCTTCTCCAGGGCCATGCATTCAGCATGCACGTGCTGGGATCCTGGTTTTCTGAATCCCATATGGAGTGCGGACCATGTCCAACTGTGGATGCTACATTCCCATGGGGCAGGTTTGTCACATTTATGGGATGTTCTGTGGTATATGTTCCAACTGCATGGGAAGATCACAACAAGGGACCCCCTAAAATGAACACAGTGACTCATCCCTGTAATGCTTGCTACCCAGGAAGCGGAGATTCCGAGGATCAAGGTTCAAGGCTAGCCCAGGGAAAAGAATTTGCAAGAGTCCATCTCTGCCAATCCCAGCTTGGTGTGGTGGTACATGCCTGTCATCCCAGCTAGGAGGGAAGAGTTAAACAGGACTGCAGTTTAGGCTGGTCTAGGCATAAAGGTGAGACATTATGCAAAGAATGGAATCATGTGTGGATCAAGAGGTCGAGTTTATACCTAGCAGGCACAAGGCCCTGAGGTCAAACCACCTTCCTCCAAAATAAGTTTAGCTTACATGCAGATGTGAAGCTTCAATCCTGAAAGTGACTCTTTCTTTCCTAAACTAAAATGCAAGAGTAAATAATGGCACTAATAGCCACGAATGGATTGCAGTGGACCAGGACATTTCATTATCTCAATTTGAAGCTCAAAGAACTCCATAAGATCCAGTGGGCTGGACAGAATGCTGCCCTCATTGTGCCCATGGCAGCATGAAGAAGCAGAGTCCTGCGACCTGTTCTCCTTGGAAGAAAGACTGTATATGGTACCTGTGCTGGGGCCAGGAGACACATGTCCAGGGAACAAGCAGTCAGGAACCTGCACAGCATTGCCGTCTCATTTTTATTATGTTTCACAAACAAATTAATCTGTGGACAAATTGGCAATGCAACACTTAAAGCTGTTCTAGAAGCTGTCCTAGTGTTGTAGCCAGATGCTGGTGGCTCACGCCTGTAACCCTGGAGGCTGAGGTTCAAGGACATAGTTCAAAGGCAGCCTTTGAGGTAGGAAAGTCCTTGAGACTCTTATCTCCAATTAACCACCTGAAAACCAGATGTGGCGCTGTGGCTCAAAGTGGTAGTGTGCTAGCCTTGAGCAGAAGACTCCAGGGACAGTTCCCAGGCCCAGAGTGCAAGACCCATGACTGGAAAAAAAAAAGATATCTCTTCTCATCTGTGTGTACAGGTCTGTCCTCATGACATTATTCCATAACTTCACAGAAAGCACAGACCTCCCTTTCTTTTTTTGGGGGGGAAGGGGTGTCTGGTCGTGGGGCCTGAACTCTGGGCCTGGGCTCTGTCCCTCAGCTCTTCAGCTCAAGGCTAGTGCTCTGGGGCTGGGAAGGTGGCTCAGTGGTAGAGCGCTTGCCTTGCATGCCTGAGGCCCTGGGTTTGATTCCTCAGCACCACATAAGCAAAAA
>NW_012267237.1:11095122-11111508 GCF_000151885.1 Dipodomys ordii
TTTTCTTTTTGCTTATGGGGTGCTGAGGAATCGAACCCAGGGCCTCATGCATGCAAGGCAAGCGCTCTACCACTGAGCCACCTTCCCAGCCCCCCCAGACCTCCCTTTCTGTTTAGCATCATGCAGCCTCAAGGAAAAGGAGCATGTATGTACTTAGATCTTTCCTGGAAACGGTCACAAATACAAAATGTCCATTCACAAAGTGCTGTCCCCACACCTGCGAAGAAGCCCTGTAGTTCTGTAGATAAAGCCCACACATTGCTGTCTCTCCATCTCATGTCGTTGACTCCCCACCTGCACATTTCTTAGGGGGCCAATCAGGCCATTTCTGCGAAGGGGACCCCCTCTGTATCCAGGCCTGTTGTCCTAGCAAAGAGATCATTCTATGCCAACCACACAAATTCATTCACCTTAGCCAGATATTCATTTCCCAGCTTCCTGTGGCGAGAGGCCCAGCTGCACGAGCCAGCCCTGGCCCTGGAAGCAGGCAGAGAAGCCAGACCTAGACGTGAGCAAACCTGTAGGGCCATCCCAAGAGCCTGCTGCCTTTCAAAAGAAGGCCTGGAAAGAGGACTGCTTATGTTGGGAGGCAAGGCTTTTGCTGTACTTCAGGTTGCATCCCACTAGGATAATAAATACCGAAAAAAGTTATTCAGGTATGAAGGTGTATGCCTCTAATCCCAGCACTTGGAAAGCTGAGGCAAGAGTCCGAATCCCAGCACTTATGGGTTCCAAATTTGAAGTGAGCCTTAGTTATATAGCAAGAACACATCTTCAAGTTCTATAAACACGTAAAATTGAATGAGGATGTTCTTTGAGACGTGATAGTTTTGGCAGCCATTTTGTAAACATGAGGACGGACCAAGAGAGTTACAGATGCAAAGCTCTGATATCATGGAATCTCTCAACAAGCGCTTCTTAATTATTAAATGTGCTAATTATACCTATTGACTGCACAGGTCACTGTTGGCCAAGTTATTCTGCCACACACCTGAAAGGCTGGAGTCTAACCAGTGGGAGACTGGCATTCCTCTGTAGTTTGATGGTAGGGAGAACTCCTGTAGGGTAGGTCACACTATGAAGAAGGGAAGTATACAGGAGATGGGGTAATATGAAGATTTAAGAAGAGCCAGGAGCCTGTGGCTCATGTTTATAATCCTAGCTACTCAAGAAACTGAGATATGAAGATTGATGTTTGAAGCTAGCCAGGCAGAAAAATCCATGAGACTTAATAGAATTAAAAATTCTATTAAGTATTAATAGAAAGCCAGAAGTAGAGGTATGACTCAAGTGGAAGAGTGCCAAATTTGAGTGAAACCAAATGAGCCAGATGCTGGTGGCTCAAGGCCTGCACTCCTAGCTATTCAGGAGGCTGAGATCTGAGGATCACAGTTCAAAGCCAACAACCCAGGCAGGAAAATCTGTGAGCTTCGTATTGATCACGAGAATCATATTAATCACCAGAAAACCAGAAGTGGAGCTGTGGCTCAAAGTGGTAGAGTGCTAACCTTGAGCAAAAAGACTAGGCCCTCTCTCTCTCTCTCTCTCACACACACACACACAAACACATAGGAAGGCTGGCGCATAGTTTAGAATTATGGTGATTGGCACCGTGAATCTTGAAAAATGTCCCACAGGTGAGGAGCAGGGATGAATAGTGGCAAAAGAGAGTTAAGTGATGCAAAGCCAGATGGACCAGGCAGGAGTCAAGTTCAAATTCAGGACAAAGAGGTCAGAATCTGAACGCAGAGAACTGGGTTCCCTGGCAGTGATGAGAAGCACTGGGTGCTGGCCTTATCTGAAGCAGCCAAATGCCTACACAACCTGGAACGGAAGAGTTTTACAAGCAAAAGACTCCAAATTCAGCGAGGGTTTGATGGAGGAAGGAAGCTGGGTGAGTGCTGAGGACAGGTGCCCAGGCCGGTGCCGGGTGAGGTCATGCGCTGCCCTGGACGGTGCACAGCAGGCTCAGGCTGTGGTTACTGAGTTGTGAGAAGTGATCTGAGGATTTTCCAGTGCCTGTAAGGAATCTGAGGCCAAGCTGAGGCAAGAGCACCAACAGAGGAGAGGAGAAGAGAAGAGAGCGGAGGGAGGGGAGGGGAGGAAGAGGAGAGCTAGAGAGCCGTGGGTTTCACAGAGGCCGCCAGCTCACGAGGTCTCCCACTGTCCTCTGCCAGGGTGCACTCTGTCAGCACCCAGCGCTGGACACTTGGCTCTGAGTGCTCATTCTTTATACATATGTTATGCTGTAATTAGAAAGGAATATTTTTAGCAAGTACAAGGCCTTGAGCTCAAAGACTAGTACAGAAGGAGGAGGAGGAGGAGGAGGAGGAGGAGGAGAAGGAGGAGAAGGAGGAGGAGGAGGAGGAGGAAGAGGAAGAAGAGGAGGAGGGGGAGGAAAAAGATATGGGAATATGCCACTGAATGCAAGGATTGGTTGTGAAGGGGTTTCTCTAACTTTTTTTTGCGCAGACTAGACTTGAACCCCAATTCTAACAATCTTGGCCTCCCAAGTAGCTTGGATTACAGATGTAAACCACCAGCATTGGGTGAAAAAAATATTTTAAGGTAAGGAAGGAGATAATGATTCCTATGAACCGGGCACTGGCAGCTCACGCTTGTCATCCTAGCAACTCAGGAACTATCTGAGAATTGTGGTTCGAAGCTAGCCCCAAAAGGAAAGTCCTTAAGCCTCTTAACTTCAATTAACCACTAAAAAGCCAGAAGTAGAGTTGTGGCTCAAGTGGTAGCACTGTCAGTCTTAAGTGACAAAACTAAGATACAGCACCAAAGTTCTGAGTTCAAGCCCCAGTACCCACAGAAACAAATATTGACCTAAGTTCCAAGAGGCTTATGTAACTAAAGAAGCAAGTTCCCTCTCACCCTGGAAGAAGGAAAGAACAAGACAGAGAGGCAAATTTTAAGTTGTGAGTAGGTCATCTGAATTGAAAGTCAGAGAATTAGTAATTTTAGGTTTTTAAAACAACATATCTTAGACCAAAGAAAAATAATCACAAGCCGGGCGCTGGTGGCTCACACCTGTAATCCTAGCTACTCAGGAGACTGAGATGTGAGGATCATGGTTCAAAGCCAGCCCAGGCAGGGAAGTCTGAGAGACCCTTATCTCCAATAAACCACCAGAAAACTGGGAGTGGCTCTGTGCCTCAAGTGGTAGGGCGCTAGCCTTGAGCTGAAGAGCTGAGGGACAGCATCCAGGCCCAGAGTTCAAGCCCCATGACTGACAAAAAACAAACAAACAAACAAAACGTATCTTTGCAGGCACCAGTGGCTCATACCAATAATCCTAGTTACTCAAGAGGCTGAGCTCTAGAGGATCCTAATTCGAGATCAGGCTGGGCAGAATATTTCACTAGACTCCATCTCCAAAATGACTAGCAAAAAGCTGAACTGGAAGTGTGGCCAGCCAAGCAAGCAAACCAAACAAGAGTGAAATGCTCGGGAGTTCAACCCCTGACACCAGCAAAAAGGATCCCAAGCACCAAATGTTGCAGGGTAGTTCGGCGGGAGGGCGTGTGCTTAGCATGCGCAGGGCCTCTGTTCCTTCGCTAGTGCCAAAGGGGCAGGGGTGCAGGGAACCCTAAGTCGAAATGCTGCCAGGGACGTGCAGAGAAAGCAGGAGAGAAGATTTATTCCACACCAGAGCAGAAGCCCTGGTAAAACAACAGAAGGTTGGGCCTTCTGTCCTGAGTCTAATCTGTTGCTGTCTCATCTAAAGAACCCAACGAAACCTTTTCATCTCCAGAAACTAAAGCCTCCGTCTCGCTCTCTTCATTGTCCCACACCTCGTCCTCCATACTGAACAGGTCAGATCCTGTATTCAGACTTGCTCTGAAAAAAAAAATCATGCTGAGAAATACAAATTAGGAGGGCAGCTGTCTCTTTATGCGTGCTGGCAAGCAGGCTCGCACCGGTCATTAAAATGCTGAACCCGAGGGGCGGGCGGCCTGGCTCACTGAGTCAATTGTCACCGCATAATCAGGACGCTGAGCTAGAAATGGACAGGGACTCAAATTGAGGGGGAGCCTCAAGTCTGTGGGCCCGTAAGCAAAAATCAGTCTTCAATGTCCAAAGTCAGGAATGTCATCAAACAGAGCTGGAACGTTTGGCCAGGGTGAATGTTTCAATCATGCTACAGGTTCAGCATTATCAAACAGTCCACCGCGTGAGTGTACGTGTCAACCAGCGGCAATCAGGAGAGTACACATGTGTGGGTGCTGGCGGAGAGACAGCTGAACTCTCAAAGGACTGGTAAAACTGCCAACAGGGAAAGCAAGTTAAAGATCACTTAGCATCCTTAGTTTTAAAAAGAAACCTTAGAAGTTAGTATGCAGAGGAAAACAATGACAGAGACAAAGATAAAAGAAGCAAAAAGTGAAAACTAGGACTGAGGCATCAAACTTGTCATAAGGAAGGATGAAGACAGCAACACAGAAAAAACTCAGCCCCAAAACAGAGAGGCATCAGATATGAAAGAGCAGAGTGGTCAGATTCATGTCAGAGCTGGAAGCATCTTGATATTTCACCCCATCTGTTAAGACCCCATCCGTTAAGGGACTTCAAGTGTGTAAAAATACATGGTGTAGTTGGACACTAGTGGCTCATGCCTGGAATCCAGGCTACTTGGGTGGCTGAGACCTAAAGATCGCAGCTCAAAAACAGCCTGGGCACAAAAATCTGTGAGACTGACTCAAGTGGCACAAAAAAGCACCAAAGTTCAGGGATGGTGCTCAGGCCCTGAGTTCAAGTCCCAGGACAGGCACCATGTTTCGTGTGTGTGTGTGTGTGTGTGTGTGTGTGTGTGTATTACAGAAAAAACTTTTTCACCAATGAATATAGTTGACTTGTACATAATCATGAAGTCATACTAAGAAGAAAAAGAAAATCGGGAGACATTTACTTGACTACTGCTCCATGCAATGTGCTGAGCTTAACAGTATTCTCTCACAAATCCTTGGTGAATTCTGCTGCCAGAATGCAGGAAGGTCTGGGGAGGGGACACTGGTGGACTCAGGTCCTAGCAGTTCTTTCCCTGGCTTAATTCATGTATTAAAGTGGTTATCTGCTAGTTATAATGGGAAGTTAGCCAGCCTGCAATCACAAGATGTTCAAACTAAAGGAGGACTAGGAAGGCGGCTCAGTGGTAGAGTCCTTATCTGTCAAGGACAGGGCACTGGGCTTGATCCCCATCAGTACAAAATAAATGCCGAAATAAAATGAGATTTTTAAAAAAGTGCACAGGAAAGGAAGACTGCACAAATAACATTCTTTCCTTTACCTGTCCTTGGGATGCCATCTTCCACCCACTTCCATTAACAGCCGTACTGATTAGATGTAACTAACCACTGGCCAATCCCCATCTTAGATTTAAAGAAGCGTTGGCAGTTCCATAAGTGCTTTCCCAGGACTGGTCCTTCCAAGAGTCTAGCCCACAATGAGTGTATGTTCTTCATAAATTCGAATTGGAAATGTGCTGCTGAATTCAATGGTGAATAAACTCAAATGACCAATTGTTAAAAAAAAATAAAAGAATCCCTCTTGTGCTGGGTTGCCCCACAATTAGCATCAAGAGTTCTAGATGCCAGTAATCCTTCCTTCCTATCACCATGAGCCTTACTTATCAGCCACTGGGACCATTCATGTGACTCTGCTCTGAGTATGAATGGACGTGCTTTGTAGACAAGCTCATAGTGAATCCCTATATCCACCCTACATGGTGTGAATTTTGTCTTCATATCATCTACCTACGCTGAGTGTAGAGGTGATGGGCCAGTGATGTGGTTTGTGAAAGCAGGCCACAGCCTCCTACAACCTTGCTCTGTCCACCGGGATCCAATCACGTGACCTGAGAAATATTTAAAGAGGGGCTGGGAATGTGGCTTAGTGGCAGAGTGCTTGGCCCTGGGTTCGATTCCTCAGTACTACATGCATAGAAAATGCCAGAAGTGGTGCTGGGACTCAAGTGGTAGAGCGCTAGCCTTGACCAAAAGAAGCTCAAGGAAGGACAGACAGTGCCCACACCCCGAGTTCAAGCTGCGGGACTGGCAAAGAAAAAAAAAAAGGTTATGCCGAGCTCTGGTGGCTCGCTCTCACCTGTCTTCCTAGCTACTCAGGAGGCTGAGCTCTGAGGATTGTGGTTCAAAGCCAGCCCGGGCAGGAAAGTCTGTGAAACTATCGCCAATAAACCACCAAAAAACCAGAAGTGGCATTGTAGCTCAAGTGGTAGAGCACTCACCTTGAGCTGAAGAGCTCAGGAACAGCGCCCAGGCCCAGAGTTCAAGCACCATGACCAAAAATTAAAAAAAAAAATTAAAGAGTAGCCTGTGCAGTCACCTAGGTAACTATATTTCATCTAAAGGGAAGATTTATGGCTTGATTCATTGCATATAACACAACAAAACCACTTTGTTCCTGGAGAACTGCTCCTTCCTCTGGAGGATGGAACAGGATTCCTCTGGGCTGATGGCCCAGTGTGGATCGCCAGGCCGGTAGGTCTGAACACAACACAGGAGCTGCGGGGTCTGTGAAGACTGCCCAGGGGGGTGAAGACTATTAGAACCACTAGCGAGACACCTCCTATGCTGGGGATTTCTAAAACACTCCCCCGTGTTGCTCCCACTTTCCTTCTTGATGTGAAGCCAGTCAGCAACCACCAGATAGAACTGAGACATGACTTGCTCTTTTCTCCCAATGCTTCTGCTCCAGTCACCAACAGAATTCACATGCACCCTGTCTCCCTGCCTCTACGCTGAGATGGACACCGTCCAGGGCCTGCACACTTGGACAGTGAGAAGCAATCTGACCAGAACAGACACAGAGAAGATTGTGCACCTAGGCCAGCTGCTGAAGGCTCTTTAAATATTCCCAAACCACCTCTCAACCATTTAAACACTCCATCGTAACAAGCTGTAACAAGAAGGGTGGATGTGCTACAGCAGGCCAGGTGAGTAATGGAGCACAAGTAGCAATTGTGTGGTAATTACTTTTTTTTAATTGGGCCTGAGAAGGGAAAGGCTTTCACCGTGTGGACAATGGTGGGAGGCTGCAGTTGTGTCAACCAGGGAATGCTGCTGGCCTGCCCTACATAGCAGGAGGGACTGAGCCAAAGTGGGCCACTCGCTCCTGCCACAAGGCTGGTCCCTCAAACGCTGCAGCTTTTGTAGCCTTTGTCTCCCTTTGATTCTTGCCTTGCTCTCAGCTCTGATGGGCTGTGCTAGAA
Organism: Dipodomys ordii; assembly: GCF_000151885.1. Taxonomy (NCBI): domain Eukaryota; kingdom Metazoa; phylum Chordata; class Mammalia; order Rodentia; family Heteromyidae; genus Dipodomys; species Dipodomys ordii. Next base: position 11,102,360 of record NW_012267237.1, read on the forward strand.
CCTTGGACATCCGAATCAAATGATATCACCACCAAATCCAACCAGTCCTTCCACTTTCCCTAATTTGCAAGGTGTCTCTCTGACTAAAGCCTCAGAAGGCTGTGACGCTGAGCACCTGCACTCCAACGTAAACTGGCCAGGCTCCACTGGAGTCAAAAGCCCAGGTCAGCATTGCAGAGTTAGCAGCCGAAGAACAAAGGCTTCACTTTCCTTCTTCAGTTCCCCAGACCACAATGAACACGGTATTAATGATGCTTTACGCTTAGCTTCAATAATCCCATAGATTTTCTTTGAGGCTCAGCAAAACTTCTAAGTCTTCCACTTGCTGTAAGACCCCTATTTAAGGGCTGGGAACGTGGCCTAGTGGTAGAGCGCTTGCCTTGCATGCATGAGGCCCCAGGTTTGATTCCTCAGGACCACATACACAAGAAAAAGCCCGATGTGGTGTTGTGGTTCAAGTGGTAGAGTGCTAGCTTGAAGCTTGAGTAGAAAAAGCTCAGGGACAGTGCCTGGGCCCTGAGTTCAAGCCCCAGGACTGGGAAAAAAAAAAAACTCTATTTAAACCTATGTTGGCTTAGAAGATCAACACACATCTGAAAGACTTCATGTTCAAATCATGGTTCTTTGAATACTCCTTCAGCAGCTGAAATCGCAGTTATCTAAAGTTACTATGTACATTGCTCCTCTAGGAGATCTATTTTGAAGATGCTGGAAGCCAGGCTCAGGTGGCTCACGCCCGTAGTCCTCGCTGCTCAGGAGGCTGAGAGCTGAGGAGGACAGTTAGAAGCCAGCCAGCACAGAAGTCTCTTAATCACCAAAAGATAAAATAAAATCCACAAGTCAAACTATGCTCCAGTGATAGAGCTCTGAGTGAAAAAGAGCTTTGAGTGAAAAAGCTAAGGGTCAGTGCCCAGACCGGTCAAGCCCTAGTTTGGCACATTAAAAAAAAAAAAAAGACTCAAGAAATAAGCCCTAAAGTACATGTTTTCTGATGAATGTACCCTCCTCCTCAAGGTGCTGCCGCGTCTTCAACGAGGTCACTTTGCATCCATTTCTTAGCTGCAGACCTTGCACCTGTCACTGTGTAATTCCAGCCCTCCACAGGGTTTCTCTTGAAGTCCAGGGCTGACACATGAAGGGGTTGGCACGCTTTAATGTACTGCATTCTGCTTTCAGAGGGGCTGAAACTGGGGCAGATGCTCATCTGAGAAAGGGGAGCTCCGTGCTGCGGCGGTACCGCAAGGGTGGCCGCGCAAGTGCCCTTCCCCTTGCCCTCACACCCTCCCTCCTGTCGGGCTCCCAAATTCCTAGCAAGACTTATTAGAAAGCAATATATGTCCGACATAATGACTCAATACATCTAGAAAAAAGTGGAAAATATTCACACCAGGCATAATAGTAGAAATCCAAGTTAAAGGCAATGGTGAATGCTCGAATGAACTCTGACTTGTGTGTAGATGCCATTTCCCCGAGGACACATCAACATGAAGAATGACAAATGCAAGCAATGAGTGGCACTGACACCTGAACCAGTATTTTCCCAGACCCTGGATTTTGTCTGGCAACACTTCAGGGAGGGGGCTAGCACAGGCTCCTAGGTCCATAGCTAGCATAGGCTAGATACCGTTCGTTCCCCCCTCCCCCCCATAATAAAAAGGTCATCCCAAATGTCAGCAGCACCAAGACTTACAAGCCCTGCCTTGGTCCAGTAAGACGGGCCACGGGGAAGCAAGGATCACCCCGGAGGAAGGGAGAGGACGTGACACTTAATTACAGACACATCTGAACTGAAAGCGCTCCACAGTCCAGCCCAGGAGAACCCAGGGAAGGGAAGCAGCAAAAAGTGCTTACAGAATGAAGACGGACTGTGAGGCCAGAGCCTGGAGGAGAGTTTGCAGCGGGGAAGGGCAGCTACTCACCCAGCCTGAGCTGAAGAAGCCAAGGGGCGTCTCTCAAGACTGGCGGGGGAGCAGGCTCAGCAGAGCCCCAGGCCAGCCTCCACCGTGAGGAACCAGTCAGGAGCGTGGCGTGGGGGTGAGAAGGCTGGGCTGGTCAGAGGTGGCAGGAAGGAGGGGTGCCCGGGGCCTCCGGGTGGAGGGAAGATTAGAAGGGAAGGCCAGAGAAAAACTGCAACATGTAGCTTCCAGAAAAGTGCCTCCAACAACCTTGATCCCATAGACTTGGACTGTTCTCAAAAATACTAAGCAGTGAAGAGAATCTTGTTACATACGTGTGTGTGTGTGTGTAAAAACCCACAGGAGACAGGTGCTGGTGGCTCATGCCTGTAATCCTAGCTACTCAGGAGGCTGAGATCTGAGGATCACAGTTCACCTGACTCTTACCTCCAATTAATCACCAGAAAAATCAGAAGTGTCATGGAGGCTTAAACTAGTAGAGCGCTAGCCTTGAGTGGCAAAAGCTCAGGGACAGTGTCCAGTTCAAGCGCCACTACCAATGGAAAAAAAACACAAAAGAAAACAACCCCACAAAAGAAAAAAAAACCCATTCTGAGAAATGGCTGCAACAGGAAATCGCACAGCACATTAATGGCAGTTTCTCCAATCACCACAGCCCCTGGCACGTGTTATTACACAGCAGCACAAGCTGCCGGGTATGGTGGACTCCTATAATCCCCACAGAGGCTAAGGTAGGAGGATCACTAGTCTGAGGCAAGCCTGGGTTTATATAACGGGAGTTTATCTCAAAAATTAATAAATGAAAGTAAACAACAGAAAGTCATACACATCACTTCAGTCCTCACAATGGCAAAAATATGTGACTTTAACTTGTGTTTCTTGTATTACACTAAGAATGTCAGGTTAACATCTGCAGTTTCTTTTGCTAACTTCTTTTTTGTATGTTTTACTCATTTTTCTACTAAATGATCTGTTATTTTCTTAATGTGTGCTTGTGTGAGTGCTTGTGCACACATTTGGTGCTAGGACTCGAACCCAGAGCTTCACATACGCCCTTGGCTTTTGACTTTTTCCCCTTAAGGCTGGTGTTCTATCACTTGAGTGAAGCCTCTAGTCTGGTTTTTCTCCTGGTTAATTAGAGATGAGTCTCTCCGACTTTTCAATCCTATAGACTGTAGCTTCCTGGGTAGCTACAATCACAGGCTTAAGTCACCAGAGCCTTCTTAAAGGCTCTTCACATCCATTGTAAAAAATCTGGTTGATGGGGCTGGGAAGGTGGCTCAGTGGTAGAGCGCTTGCCTTGCATGCCTGAGGCCCTGGGTTCGATTCCTCAGCATTACATAAGCAAAAAGAAAAAAGCCGGAAGTGACGCTGTGGCTCAAGTGGTAGAGCACTAGCCTTGAGCTGAAGAGCTGAGGGACAGCGCCCAGGCCCAGAGTTCAGGCCCTACAACCGGACCAAAAAAAAAACAAAAACAAACAAAACTCCAGTTGTTGGTTTTCATGAAGGCAACTTGGCTATCAGGTATCATCAATGCCATAACCATACACGTACTCTGATTTAGCACACAGACTTCCACGAATTTAGGAAAATAGTATTTGTGCATATGGACACTGTAGAAGCATTGTTTATTATAACAAATAAAGGAAACAATCTATTCATAGCATTTGACCTTAAAGTGTAGCCTCTGGCAGAATTCTATAGTTATGAGAAAAAACACTGACTGTTTTATGGTATACTAAGTTAATATGGACAATTGTAATTTAAATATATTTTCATGTGTTTTACAAATATTTTATATTCAGTAAAAATTGCTTTCATATGGGAATAGGTAGAAAAGTAAGCCAGAAATCAATATCTTGTGGTATTTTTATCTTTATTTCTATTCTTTCAGTATATTTCTTTTTTCTTTTCCCTATCTTCTTCTTCTTTCTTTCTTTTTCCTTCCTCTCCCCCTCTTTTCTTCCCTCTCTCCCTTGTCTTCTCCTCCCTCTCCCCCCTTCTCTCTGCCAGTATTGGGGCTTGAACTCAGGTCCTGGGCACTCTCCCTTAGCTTTTCTCACTTAGGGCTGAAACTCTACCATTTGAGCCACAGCTCTACTTCTGGCTTTTTGATGGTTAACTGGACTCTCATGCACTTTCCTGCCCATGCTGGTTTTGAAGTGTGATCCTCAGATCTAGCCTCCTGAGTGGTTAGTATTACAAGCATAAACCAGCACTTGGCATATGTGTGTGTGTGTGTGTATCTCTATCTATCTATCTATCTATCTATCTATCTATCTATCTATCTATCTATCTATCTATCTATCTATATTATCTGAGTGTCAGGGAAGAGGTGGCCTGAGGAAGAACCCACCCCCATACACACACACACACCATGGATGAAAGAGAAGCAAGAGGAACCTTAGTAAGGGAGTGGGAACACAGAGAAGCATGTGGCCCGACTAAGCCTGGGAGCTTGAGACCCTGGGCCTGTTGTCCTGGGAATCCACTCCCCTATCCTTCCCTCTGGTCTCCAGTTTCAAATCCAGCCTGTGCTTGCTCCAGAGTCAGGAGCACTGGTAGGCTGGCTGTGGGGAATTTGGGTGTCAGTCCTTTGAACAGCTGCAAAATGAACAGTGGGAATTCCTGAACAAGGTCACTAAGAGAAATCATGGGCTGTGGGCACACAGGTGTGCAAGGGTGTTTGCCCAAGAAAATGCTCCTGGCCAGGCTTCTTACCCTCGGGAACAATAAAAAAAATCAGCCTAGGTTGGATAGGTGGCCAAGGTTGGGAATGGCCAGAAGGTACCAGTGAGTTTCCCCTTCCCATTAGGTGATATTCTGGGAGTTCATCAGGATGAACACAAAGTAAAGCTACAGGGCTGGAGGGCTATGACCACCCCGATGAAGTGTGTAAGCTCCATTTTGGCAGTTGGCACCTCCCTAGTGGGAGGTGGTGTTCTAATGGCCACCATCTTTCTGTGTGTATTCTTCTAGCCGCTATACATTCAGCAGAAAATGAACTAGGCATGCTGGTATTTATACTAGACAGGAAGTGAGGAGCAGGAGAAGCAGAGTCCAGTGCTGTGAGACACAAAGGAGAACTTTTCCCTAAGGGACGTGGCATGCCACCCTTCTCTGAGGAGGGTAACTAAGTCAGATTAACGAGACTCACAGGCTAGCAAGTTCAGCCCAATAGATCTTCTGCCATTTCTGGATATCTTACCTAAACTAAAGTAGGTTTAGCCCAGTAGCAGACAGAAACATTCTTCTCTCTCTTTTTTAAAACTTAAAAACTGCCTTCACACTTGCAAACCTTTCCTGGCCCTCAGTCATTTAGCAACTGAATGGACATCAACCCAAGCAGAGTCTCCCCAGCAGGCAAAATTCAGCCTTTCAAGCACTGGGGATGTGGTTGTTGCTTGGAGAATCTAAAATCCACAGCCAAAGAAACTTGCCTCATTTGTTTCTCCATCATACTGCAAATTCCCACCCGTGCGTTCCCATACCAAACACATTAACATCCAACGGATGGCCGTTCAACACCTAGAACGTTTCACATTTCCACATGCATACAGCGGTTTATGAATGAAATATAAAAAGAGACCATGACCCTTATATGAATATGTTTGTTTTCAAACGTTTCTACAAAGCACAAGGTTAGGAAAAATGGCATGGCTCTAAGGAAAGCTATAAAAAAAACCTAGAGGGAAATGCTTTCAAGTAAATTTTTGAACAAAAGAAACCCCCACTACTAATTTCCTTCCTTCAAGCTATTCAATATGATTTTTTCGTACAAAAGGCAGATGACATAAAAAATACAACCAATTACCAATGCCTGATCTGATAAATAGGTTATGCCTTTTTTTTTTTAAACAAAGCAAAGGATCAGTAAATTCAAACTTTGAGTAGACAAACAAAACCAGCACTCACACTATTTGTTTAGAAAGGAAACATTTTAGTGCTTAGAGATTGCTGCAGATTTTTACACTATCTCAACCACCAGCAAAGTACATGAAACTTTTAAGCAAAACAAGAGGGGGGAACCCCACCCTACCTTGGGTTTTCTTTTTCCCCTTCAGCTTTTATCCGCTGGAAACGGCTGCCTTTGGCAGTCAGGACCGGGAGCATCTAAACTGACAGACACAAACCCCGGCTTTCTTCCGCTAGCCAGTGTTCCCAGCCTTTTATGTGGTGACTTGGGCTGTGCTTGCTTAATTCATTCCTGATTCTACTCAAAGGAAGTCCAGCCCAGAGGAGCTGGCCTGAGAGTAATTGTTGAGACACCGCTGACAAAAGCAGCAAACCACCTGAACACAAACCAACAAATAGGCAAATACATGGAAGGGCCCAAAGATGCTTGGTTTTAAAAAGATGTTTGTTTTTTTTTTTTAAATAAATGCTTCAGGATAAAATCAAGCAAATGTAATGGTGATTGTGGAAAATCTACCCTGAGAACACAACCCTCTTCACTTGAGCTGAGCTTCATTTATGGCTATTTATCCTGGTCTTCACAGAGGGCTGCTGAATGGTTGCCATGACAACCTGGTAAACAGGATTGAAGGGCCCACTGAGAGGTTTACTGGGATTGTTTTGTTTGGGGGAGAAGAATGGTTGCTTCAGTGCTGCCTTTCCTACAATTTTCTCAAAAGGTAAAGCTGCCTTTTCAAAAATCTTCTAAAATGTTAAAAAAAATGTATCAAAAGAAATCTCTAGCAATGGATACTCCAGTTGCAAGAGATGGTTAAAGCTAACCACTGGAGACAATCAGAGAAAAAAAAAAACCAGGGGAATTATTGAAAGTTTCAAATATACTTAAGCACTTCTCAGTAAGCAAGCAAAGGAAACAGAACCATCTTGTAAGACTGCAAGACTCTTGACTTCCTTACAGCTCAAAGGAGCAGATGATCTATAAAAATTTAAAAAGTTCCTGCCCCTCTGTTGATACTCTGTCCACCCCATTCTTCATTTAGTCCTTCCTACAAGCTACATTATTCATGTTTTATCAGGACAACAGGAACTTCATTCCCAATGCTTCACCTTCAGCTTGGAAATAAATGAAACATTACGTGAGAAAATGTTTATCACATTATGAATGGGTGATGAACATCTGGTATTTTGGCATATGAGAACAATATACATTTGTCCAAACTCAAAGAACTGGTAGAACAGAGTAGGGAACCCCAACATCAACTCTACACTTTGATAATGATGTATCCCAAATGTAACCACACTAACACCAGATGTTACCAAAAGGAAATGGTAGAGGGGTAGGGGATATAATATAGGAACTTTTCTATTGCTCTGATTTCTCTAAAGTTATTTATTTTTGGTGTTGTGCCTGTATGCATGTGAGTGTGCCCCTGCGTGTGCTGAGGTCTGAACTCAAGGCATTACCTCAAACTCTCATTTAACTTTTGGTGCTCAAAGCTGGTGCTCCACCACTTCAGCCAAAGCTCCACTTCCAGCTTTTTGGTGGTTTAGAGATAAGAGTCTCATGCACTTCCCTGTCCAGCTAGCTTCAAACCATGATCCTGAGACCTCAGCCTTCTGAATAGGTAGGATTACAGGAGTTAGCCACCAGTGCCCATACAGTTTTTACCCTGGAACTGGAAATCAAAACTCCCAGCCCTGTGTTAGCTAACAGTTCTACCACAGAGTTACATCCCTAGCATTTTTTAGTGCTCTGAAAATAGCCAATCAATATTTAAAAACTGGATAGAAGGTAGTCACCAGGGGTTCAAGCCTGTAATTCTGGCTACTCAGGAAGCTGAGATCTGAGGATCAAGGTTTGAAGCCAGCCAGCCTGGGCAGGAAAGTCCATAAGACTCTTATCTCCAATGAGCTACCCAAAATGCTGGATGTGGAGCTGTGGCTCAAGTGGTAGAGCACTAGCCTGGAGCAAAAGAAGTTCAGGCACATCACTCAGGCTCAGCACAGATATATACACACAAACTCAAGCAAATAGGGTCATTCTTCATTCTATAACAATGTCAACAACTATTTAAAGAAGAACTAAAATGATGTTACATGTTTATAATCTCAGAACTCTGGACTGAGGCAGGAAGATCATGAGTTCAAGGCCAGGCTGAGCTATATAATGAATGCAACCAAACCAAATAAAAAACAAAACAAAACCAAAGAAAGAAACAAAAGTCTAGTTACAGCTATCTGTACGTGATTTGTGATTACAACCAAACTGGAAAGAGAAAAGGTCTGATAATAGTTTTAGATTGTTCTATGATGCAACTTAAATTAGCAGCTAAACTTGTAAGGATAAAGAAGCCCTAAGATTTTCCATCACATTCTCCACCATAAATGTACTGTAAACTTGAAGTCTTCTGATTTCATGGACCACATGGAACCATCCTTTGTGTAGCTGTCAAGACACAAGGCTGGAGGCAGGAACACTGTCTGTGAGCCACATAGGGCTTAGTAACCAAAGGCTGGAGAGAGATCTAGATGCATACTTTTCATCTGCTATTTTAGCTCACTGCTCAGTGGCTTTGTAATTACCCTTCCAGGTCACGAGCACGAGAACGTGCTAGATTGAGGACCCTATGTGTCAGCACAGTGACGAAGAGCTTTGGAGTCCCTGGTATAGAAAAGGAATAACCTAAGTTGGGGGAGGGGGTACACTAGAGGGGGCTGAGGTATAGGTGGAGTAGTGATAAATGGGGCCCTGTGAAAACAAACACAAAACAAGAAACAAAAACAAAAAGGGAAAACAATCATTAAGAAGGCAAGGAAAAGTCTAGAAAGCCTAGTCACCCTCAAGGGCCTTGATGTAACACAGAGTACCTGAGCTATGCTGATGGGTTGAACAGAAATTCTAAGAGAAAATTAGACAAGGGAGGCTCTCTACTGGAGAACATGTTGAGTAAGAAATTAGAAATATATGACTCTCCAAGGGATGAAGACTAGAACACCTGTTACTGTTAACAAAGCACCTGAGATAAAGGAATTAGCGGAGGAAAATCCTTTTTGGCTCACAGTTTCAGTCCTGGGTCAGCTGGCTCCTCAGTGAGGCAGAACATCATGGTAGAGTGCACAGCAGGAAAAAGCTGCTTACCTCATGGTGAACAGGAAGCAAAGTGAGAAGGACACGCCCTCCATTGACCTCACTTCCTCCTACCAGCCTCCTTCCTCAGCTTAAAGGTTTTACCTGGTCTCATATTATCATCACCAGAGGGCTAAGCCTTTAACTTGGACTTAAGATCAAATAAAAAGGCAGAAATGCAGATTTCATTC
>NW_012267237.1:11111683-11130740 GCF_000151885.1 Dipodomys ordii
AAGCCAGTCAAGTCACATGGAACTTAAGAATTAAATGTTTTTGGAAGTGGCGCTGTAGCTCAAGTGGTAGAGCGCTGGCCTTGAGCTGAAGAGCTGAGGGACAGCGCCCAGGCCCAGAGTTCAAGTCCCATGACCGACAAAAAAAAAAAAGAAAAAAAGGTACCTTTAGATACAGGAAAATTAATTAAATGTGCCTAAGGGGTAGTTAGAAAGAGGAAGGGGCAGGAAAGTCCTTGAAACTCTTATTTTCAATTAAGTAGCAAAAAGCCAGCTGTCACTCAAGTGGTAGAGCAGTAGCCTTGAACAAAATAGCTCAGGGATAACACCTAGGTCTGAGTTCAAGCCCCAGCACTGGCTTAAAAAGAAAGCGACATTATACTAGTTATTTTATTTGCAGAAAGACCTGAAGACAGAGTGGCCAGGTGTATATTTGTGATAAATGAATAATCTCCAAAGCACGAAGAGGAGAAAGTAATAAGAAAGCATCACACCCAGAATGGAATAGTGGTACTTTTGCTTCTGCAGTGAGAGACAAATAATGGTGCAGTAAGGTTTAGACCAAACAAATGATCTGCAATTTGAGAAGTTCAATGGAAATAAGATCCAGTGTCTCACCCTGTTATGGGGCATGGAACATACTTGCAAGTTCTTGCCAACAAGGCAGAAAACAAGGTTTCTGTGGGGAATGCCTGTGCATTTAGAAATCAGAGTATTTGAGTGTGAGATACCACCCTCAGAGGGAGAAGTGTGTGTGAAGGAGCCACTGATGTCGGCCTTGGTTGTTCCAAAAGGGCCTTAAGCCCTCACCCTGGTGTACGTGGAAGCGGGTCAACTGAGGGGGGTAAACAGAGTCAAGTGTAACATGTTAACACAGTAGGACTGCTACATAATAAGGATGTCATTCCATTCTGACCTTTGGTATATCCCTAGCATAACTTCCATGGATACAAATCCAAGATGACCACAGAGGAAAAGATGACAAAATTAAGTAACTTTGCACCTGTAGCAGAAAAGATGAAAAAGTGTTAAGTTTTGATGGGCAGGATGGCGCTCATCACCTTAGCTACTTGAGAGACCTAGGTCATGGGGACTGCAATTTGAGACCAGCTTAAGCAAAAAGGTAGCAAGAAAAACCCCCATATTAACTAATAAATAGTTATGGCACTCACTTATCATCCACGCCACAGAGGTTAATCAATAAACAGCTATGCTATGTGTTTATCCACACTACACAGGGGTGTAAATAGGAAGATCATAATCCAGGTAAGCCTCAGGCAAAAATGTGAGACCCTAACTAAAAAAAAGATATATTGAAGCAGTCACCACTGTTATTCAATCCCTGAGTTCAATCCCAGTATCTACCAAAAAAAGAAAAAAGAAAAGAAAGAAAGAAGGAAAACAGTAACTTGAAAACAGTAAGCTGGGCACTGGTGGCTAACACCTGTAGTCCTAGCTGCCGAGGAGGCTAAGATTTGAGGATCATAGTTTTAAGTTGGCTCAGGCAGGAAAGTCTGACTCTTATCTCTAGTTAACCTGCAAAAAGCTTGAAGTAGAGCTGTGTTTCAAGTGGAACAGATCCAATAGTTCCCAGGCCAAGCCCCAGGACCAGCACAAAAAAAGAAAAGAAAACAAAAGAAGAGTAAAGGAAAAAAAATGAGTGACAGTGAACACATGGGTTATACAAATATAAATTAAATACAAATACAATTAGGATTGAATGTGTTCCATTCACAGAATTCACTCATTGTTACTATACCCCTGTGTCCAAAATGTCGGGACATGGTTCTTGCTCTCTGTGTGTGGACCACCAGGATCCACGTAGGTGACAAGTACTAACATCTTCTCAAGCCCTGGAGAGCAATCATCTCTCTGAGATGATCATGTCTCAGAGTAAGAGACAGGAGGCTTCTAGACCTTTAAATTCACACAGCCTACCATGATTTGACCAGCCCGATCTTTCTAGCTTTGTCCTATCACTTTATGTTTCATATTCCAACAAACATGACTATAGCCCAGCTGACTGATGTTTCTGTCTCTCTCCTTTGGGCCTTGTCTTTAGGCTTCACTCTTAGCTCCGGTAAGTCTTACTCCAAGAAGCCACTCCAGCTAGGGCCTTCCTCCTCCAAACCCTTGCTCTAGGGAGTTCAGGGAGACCTCATTCCTGGCTTTTATGGAGAAGATAGAATCTTTAAAGATATTGTCAGATGGCCAGGAGCCGGCAACTCACATCTGTAATCCTAGCTACTCATGAGACCGAGATCTAAGGATCGCGGTTCAAAGTCAGCCAGGGAAGGAAAGCCTGTGAAACTCTTTTCTCCAACAGGCCACCAGAAAACCAGAAGTGGTGCTGTGGCTCAAGTGGTACAGCACTCACCTTGAACTGAAGAGCTCAGGGAGAGTGCCTAGGCCCAGAGTTCAAGCCCCACGACTGACAACAAAAGCGGATATGGTCACATAAGCGAGCATTTTAAGTTGCTGCTGCTGGAATCTAGAAGATTTACCTCCTTAAGCAGAGGTAGCTGGGCATGTGGCAAATAGCAGTCATGACAGATTCTGCATCAGTCAGGCCTGGTCTCACAGTCTGTACCTGGGATTTCGACAAGTAATTTTCCCTGTGACATTTCCCCTGATATATCTCAGTGTGTTCTCTTCTTTATTTCTTTCCTGCTCCTCCTCCTGGAGCAGGGAGGGCTGGAGGAATGTTAATGAAAGACTTTTCTGACTAGAACTCATTTGCCAAAATACCAGGCTGGGAGAGATGACAGGCCAAGCAGGGCCTCAGGGAGATGTTCTGCGTTGGCCAACAGGTCTTACTTGACTCACAAGCAGCCACTGGCCGCCTGGGGCACTTTGGTCTAGCTATTGGACTGCCAAAGTAAGTCTCAACAGAAAAAACGAGCTGAAAGCTGGTAGCTCACACCTGTTATCCTAGCTACCGAGGAAGCTGAGATCTGAGGATCATGGTTCAAAGTCAGCCCAGGCAGGAAAATCCATGAGAATCATTATCTCTAATTAACCACCAAAAATGCTGGAAGTGGAGCTGTGGCTCAAGTGGTAGATTGCTAGCCTTGAGCACAAAAGTTCAGAGGCATCCCAGGCCGTAAGTTCAAGCCCTAGGGTTGATACAAGAAAAGAAAAGCTGAAAGGCCACATCACCAACCCGAAATCACCTTGAGGACAGACCTGCCCTTCGTGAACTCTGCAGATTCTGGAATGGATTACAGCCTGTAGAGCTATCTGAAGCCAGGGACTAGCTACAGAAAACCTCTAGATAAGAGGGGTGTTTTTCTTTTAATCTGCTTCAAACTTGGTGCCACAGGCTTTCTCAACAGGGCTGGTGTCTGCCTTTCACATAATACTCAAGATTTGTCAAAGTCTGTTTACAGAAAGGAAACAAGGCCAGGTGTTACGAGTTGAATTGAAATGTATACTCTAGCATGTCACTGTCTCTCCTTCTGTTCAGCCTTTTTTCCAAATAAAAACACACATACGTTCAAATCCACATAGTAACAATAACAAAACCAAATAACGAAAGCCTTCCCAAATTCTTCAGGCTCAAATGCTCATCCAGGGTCTCGAACGCTCCCCCAAGAGGGGACAATGCCAGTGCCGTGAGCCATGTGGCCTGTTTGCTGAGACCATGGGTGAATCTTGAGAATGTTCTTAATAGCACAAATGCAGCTGCCTTCAATAATTCTAATGCCAGCTCCTAGGCCAGAAACTTTTAAATCATAGTAGCTGGAGAGGAAACAAAGATCTCTACCATCTGCCAAAAGCACAATTCTCATTGTGGAATGATGTCCGAAGCTCCTACACTCCCCTGTATCTGACTAGAGCCCCCAAGTCCACATGATGAATGACTGGAAGAGAACATGAGGAGAGGGGAGACTGTTATTTCCTCATGCTGGAAATACATGTTCCTCATCTCTGCAGAGAAGAAAGGCAAGATTTTTTTCCTGTGGAAGTTTCCAGAAGATCCGTCATTAGCCTAAAGAAATCAGTAAGAAACTCCAAATGATGGTTGCTGACATGTATTTTGCAGCACATAATCATCAGTTACAGTCCAGTATTTTTCATGGAGCAAGATGAGATGAATGCTAATGGAGTAGTAACTTGGCACTTCCATATTTTAATTAGCATCTTGACACTTATAAATCACACCTACGTTTTAGGCCTCAGACAAGTCAGCTCTTGAGCCAGGGCTTCACCATTCTGTCTGGGTCCCTTTAAAAATGGCACGAAGGCATTTCTTCTAGTCTATGGTGTTGGTGTGTTAGTAATGAGTGTCTACAGTAAGTCAGATGTCAAGGGCCGGAAGCCAATGCAAATGGAAACATACAGTTGAGCTGGATCACTTTTTAAAGTGCCAAAACTAAAGCAACTGGGTACAATCAAATCTCAGCATGGAAAAATAAACATCAAAAAGCATCAGTGTCTCCAAAAAAGAAGTAATTTCTCCAATAATCTGGCTGCTGAAGTGTTTTCAAACAGGCCTAATTTCAAAGCTGTCTCTATTTGAAGGAAAATCTAACAGTTCTATGCCATTCAAGAGTAAAAACAAAAATACTGAAGACTGAAATTTCTGCCTTTACGATGTCACTGCCAGGGCACGCTCCTGTTTCGCTGAGTCTCAGATGCCAGGCTGTAAACTGCACGGTGATGTGTCAGACCACGAGGGAAGGACAAGCGCTTCCAGCTAAACCGGAGGAAGTATAAGGCGCATCAGGGTATCTAGCAATTTAAGGTGAGAAAAGGCCTAGATGTTTAAAGAATGGTCTATGGGCTGAGCACTGGTACTCAGGCCTATACTCCTAGCTACTGAACGTGTGACTCAAGTGATGGGATACGGTATCATCAGGCCTATTAGAAAATGAGAACAATGCTCACTCAACCATACTTTCTTAACATACTATTTAACTTGGATCTCTTTGTCTGTCTGTCTGTCTGTCTATCTATCTATCTATGTGCCAGTTCTGGGCTTGAACTCTGAGCCTGAGCATTGTCCCTGAGTATTTGTGCTCAAGGCTAGTGTTCTACTACTTGAGTCACAGTTCCACTTCTAGGTTTTTTGTTTGTTTTTGTGGTTAATTGGAAATAAAGAGTCTTATGGACATTTCTGCCTAGGCTGGCTTTGAACTGTGATCCTTAAATCTCAGCCCCCCCCCCCTGCAAGCAGCTAGGATTACAGGCATGAACCACCAGTTCTCAGTGCATCTTGGTTTATAGAACACAGCATCTGGAATATGAACCAGCTTCCAGGATGTATGCTCTATAAATAGGGTAGTTCCAACCCTTAGTTTCCTACGTGGGTCAAACAAAACCCATGCACTATTTATGCTTCCATTTTTTAAGGTACTCAAATATTGTCATGTAAATTAGAAAAATCAACAGATAAGCCATTTTTTAAACTTCTAGAACGGTATATGCTATTACCGATCATCTCCATAAAAGTAGTCTTGATGGGCAGGGAGGCTCAAGCATATCACTTTAGCTCCTTGGGAGGTGGCAGTAGGGAGGATGGCAGTTTGAGGCCAGCCCTGGCAAAAAGTTCACAACTCCATCTCAGCCACTGGCTGGGTGACGTGGCACATGCCTGTCATCCCAGCTACGTGAAGATGCATAGATAGGACGGTCCAGGAATAAAACAAGACCCTATCTTTAAAAGTAACTGCCACATGAAAGTACCAGAGAATAGCTCAAGTACATGAGCATTTGCCTAGCATGTATGCGATGCTGACTTCAAATCCTAGTACCACCAAAACAAGAAATAGAAAAAACTTTATTTATATAAATGTTAAGTTCTTGCCATTAACTAACTAAATAGGTTTACTCTAGCAAGCTCCAGTTGAGAGAAGTTGACACTGGTTCCTTGTTTTTTCATGTTGGTTTGTACTCAGGCTCGTACTCTGGGCCTCTCACTCTGACATGGCCTTTTCTACTCAAGGCTGGCACTCTGCCACTTGAGGCATACCTCCACTTCCAATTCTGCGGCTCTTGCTAAGTACCCGCCTGTGAGCTATAGGTGAGGAATGAACACAATACTAGGGCAAAGGCAATTCTTGTTTAACTATATAAAAAGTAGACCTGCATCAACCCACGTGTCATAGGAAAACATCAGATCAGCTTTCTCACTGAAGCCACCATCTATCTCAGGGGTGGGATGGGAGCTGGGGCCTTCTCTCCTTTGCTCTGAATGGAAGGGTTCCTAAAGAGGCTGTTGGCCCAATCAATAGTCATTTATTAAGGCAACTTCTCCATCTAGCCTTGGATTTACCAACTAAATAGAATCCAATACTCTACTTTTCTTGCTCAGGTAGTTACTCATTTTTAAACTTAAGATCGTAGGTCCTAGACATTTAAACTTATGACAACTTTTAAGTTTTCTTGTAATTAATAACCAACTCATTAAAGTACTTAAAATTCAGTCCTAATTCTTAGATTACAACCTATATGTCATAACTACCAATAAAGCAAAAGAAGCAAACAAAAAAAATCACCACCCAAACCATACTCTTTTCTGCCTAAACAGGCATACCCCATTTGGAAGCCAGTACCAAACATTTCAAACCAAATGCTAAATGGGAAGGCTTCAAACCGTTTCCTTTTAAAACAGATTCCCCCTAAAGCCTAATGGCATCATTCAAAAGCAGACTACCAGCCTCAGACGACAAAGGGGCACATTTCATCTAATGTCAGGTTACAATAATGTCATATCCATTTCCAACCATCCATAATGAAAGGACTTTCGAGAAAGCAATCCACGAGTAGCCAGCCCAGGAGGCTCTCCTTTCAAGGGGTGATTTCCCTCTGGCCCCCATCATAAATCTTACCTTCTGTGTGTTGGGCTTGATACAGCGAACAAAGAAAGGATTAGAGGCGCTTAGGGTTGCCATTAAGGAATGCAGGGAGTCCTACAGAAAGGAGAAAGAAGTTGACTTAGTCTCTTATTACATCATTATTTTGATTCTCAGGGTCCTACATACTTGCCAGAAACAATCAAACAATGTAAATCATAGAAATAACAGTTTGTCATTTTCTAAGTATGTCATTCCAACATAAAATAAGACAGAAGCTATCGCAGTTCAGTGTAATCAAATTTATATCTTAATATACAAAACACACTTATTACTTCCTTTGAAAGAGGATCTTTATTTATTTTTGCCCTGTCTTTTGCTCTTGCTTGGCTTTTTCTCTCAAGGCTGGTGCTCTAGCACTGGAGCAAAAGCTCCACTTCTGGCTCTTTGGTGGTTACTTGGAGATAAGAGTCTCACATACTTTTTTTTCCTGCCTATCTTTGAACTATGAACTTCAGATCTCAGCTTTCTAAGTAGCTAGGGTTACAGGTGTGAGTCATTAGCACCTAGACATTTGGATATTTTTAACATCATTCAAAAGTCATATCAAATTATCAATAGAGGCAGACAGCTGAGAACAGCTAACGAGACACATATGAGAAATGTACATGGCTGTCCCATTGTGGACCAAAATATTTCAAGGAACTGTGTGGCCTTTGGATGAAATGTTCCCCATTTCTCAAAATGATATAAAATGCTTCTGTATCAAAAATGCAAATATCAATTTTCCTTGAGTTGTGGACACGTGAGCAAAGTAGTGATGTCAGTTTAATTTATATAAGAACTTGGCTCCTCCACGGTATAACCCCTGCTTTCACTGCATTTGATGTTGGTATAATTTGTGGAGGGGAAGGCAAAAAACAAATAGTTTAAATAGGGATACAGGTGGACCCATTGCAACAATGAGATGGACAAATTGTTATGTCGAAAAAAACGAACTTTCCAACTTTGGGGGGGGGAGTGGGAGGGGGAAGAGAGATGGGAAGGTATGGGAAGAGGAAACAAAGGAGGAGACAACAATGCTTGATAAGAAATGTACTTCATTATCTTGCCCATTAATTGTAACCCCTCTGTACGGTATTTTCACAATAATAACAAAAAGAACTTGGCAATCACTCCTAGTTACAATAGAGTAAGTGTATCTAGGAAAAGTACAAACATCCAGATCTAGGAAGAAATATACCATATTTTCACAACTAGACATACACAGTTTTTTTGGTTGAGAGGACTGAGCCTAGGACCTTGCATAAGCTAAGCATATATTCTACCACTGAGCTATTCCCATAACTCCAAAAACGTATTCTTTTTTTTTTTTAATTTTTTATTGTAAAGATACTATACAGAGGGTTACAGTTACATGAGCAAGGTAATGAGTACATAATTTCCCAAATTTCACAGTATTGTGGAATAATGATGCTCATTTAAAGTCACAAGTTCATTCTAACTTTCCTGGAGCAAATTGTCTATCATGGTCTATAACATATAACGGTGTACACATATACACTATACATGTGATCAGCAGCATGGGGATATTTAGTAGTGGCTCGACAAGATGAGTGGAAGTTCTTTGTTTCTTAAGTCCTGTTAATTTTGTCATATCACCTAACATCAAAAACGTATTCTTTTTAAAGCAGACTATTTGTTGTTGTTGTTTTTTGTCGGTCGTGGGGCTTGAACTCTGGGCTTGGGCACTGTCCCTCAGCTTTTCAGCTCAAACTAGCACTTTATTACTTGAGCCACAGCACCACTTCCAGCTTTCTCTGCTTATGTGGTGCTGAGGAATCAAACCCAGGGCCTCATACGTGCAAGGTAAACACTCTACCATTGAGCCACCTTCCCAGCCCCAGCACTGCCTGTTTTAAGAACATGATATACATATAAAAAAATTCTCCTAAACCTTATGTATACCCGATTCCTATTTTCTGTTCTCTGGATGAAAGCAAGCTGGCAGTGGAGACCAACCTTGAACTGCGAGCTGACGGTAGGCCGTCGGTGTTTGCTTCCACATTTCAAGGTATCCTGGTTGTTGCGGCTTGAGACGTGCTCGAAGAGGTCATAGATAAAGTCGAACCTGCGGGAAGGCGGGGCAGGATGGTGAGGCAGACTCACACAGTGGATGATCACATCCAGGTTACTAGAATTACAGTGCCTTTCCCCACTGATAATGGAAAGTCATCCCCGGACGCCTGAAATGGCTAAGACAGCTTCCAGAGATATCAAACTAACCACTGCCAGAGAGCTTTAGGCCTTGAGAAATCCATGCCAGCCTTCTGAGTGCCAGAAAGGGGTGGAACCACAGACAAGTGGCCTGGAAAGACAGTGACCCCAGGTGGCAGCCACTGAGGAAGGCTGTGCTATTTGCAGCACTGGATTCCTCTGGATTGGCGGGGACTGGCTCCAGGATGTATGGTCCTAAAGCCCAAGGTGCTCAAGTCCCCTCTATGGAATGGGGTTGTGCCTGTTCAGAGCCTGCACGTTCTCCCATACGCCTAAAATCATCTCAGTGGTCCAATACAATGCTATGCAAATAGCTGCTATAACATATTCTTTAGTGAAAAAAAAAACAAGGAAAAAAGTGTGTATTTTCTCCCCACATTTTCAATCTGAGGATGATTGAATATGGGTGCTGAAGCCACAGATATGAATTTCGCTTTGCCCACCTCAGGGTTGTGAAGATGTGACCAGTGAATGATAGGGCCAGCGAGGAACGCTGAAATCTGTAGGGAGGCAGACTAGGCTTCAAATTCTGCTTCCATCACCACTTCCCAGATAGACCTCATGGGCAAGAGGCTTCGTGTTTAGTGGCCTCCATTTTTTAAATTTTTTCTGGTGGTACTGAGGATTGAACTCAGAGCCTTATACTTTCTGGACAAACACTCTACCACTTGAGTCACATGCCCTGCCCTTTTGCTTTTAGTTTATTTTCCAGACAAGGTCTTGTGATTTTTATCCTGGGTGATCTCTGACTGAGCTCCTCCTAACTTCTACCTCCGGAGCAGCTGGAGTTACAGGCATGTACCACCACCACAGCTTGTTTTTGAAATAGAGTCTCACTAAAGTTTGTGTAGGTTGGCCCTTGAACTGCAATCCTCCTTTCTCTACCTCCCAAGAAACTGGGATTACAGACATAGACCAACAAGCCCAAAAGCCTGAGGTTTTTGTTTGTCATCTGTAAAAACGGGTTAATTTCAGAATTTGTCCCCTAAGGGTGTGGCAAGAGTGATACTAGAAAACATGTAAACACCTCAGGTCATGAGGCCTGGCACAGAAAGCACTGCTGTGAGCTGCCACTGCTGCTACTTCTCAGAAGTTCTATGAAACTCACGTCACTCTTAATGAGGCAAAAGATATCCCAGTAACCTTTGATCTCCTTGGCACCAAAGGCATGATGGGCTGTGGGGTTAGGGGTGGCACTATTACCAAAGAATCGGGGAGAAAGTCCAGGCCTCCACATTCTCCCCCAAGATGGCAGTGCTAGCATTTTTTCTGGACAGTGTGTTCCTATTTTGTTCTCTAATGCTCTTTCCCTTAAGTTCTCTAACTGTGCTTTGACCTCTTGATGAGAAGCTTGGGTTCTAGTCAAAGGTCAAAGATGTCGAAGGTCAAAAATATCAAAGGTCAGAGACCTCAAAGCAAAGGGACACCTGGGGCTGAAACAGCAGACTGTTTCTGAAGCACCCCAGGACCCCAGTCCTGCTGGCAACCAAGCGGGTGCTTTTTCTACAGCCACACACAGCTTCTGAGCACTTAATACATGGCTTTCACCTAAAGGTATCACTTTCAATCTAACAACCTAAAACTCCTCTGATAGACAGGTTACCGTCATTTTAAAGCAATCCTTTCTTTTGTATAGGTCTGAAAACTCAACTAGCAATGAAAATGCCGATAATGGCATAAACCGTGAGTCCTCACATAGCAAAGTGAAAACAAGGTTTTCAACACTGAGCACCTCTGCTAACACATCATCTAACTTGCTGGCACTAACACATCTAACTCCCTGGCCCCGCTCCCTGCTCCCTGCCTGCTGTTGTTCATCGCGGTCTGAGGGACAGGACAGCCACCTGGTGTTTACATTTCACAATGCTGTCACAACTGGGCTACTTCCTCAGGGATGGAAAGTTTATTTCTGTGTAGATTCACACTGGATTCCTACAGCACATGAAAAGCCTTTGGGAAAAAACATTTTCTGACTCTTCCCTTTCTTTCTCCCTCTTACACACAGAGTCGCCAAACAATGGGAAGCTTCCTGGTTTCTAATCATTCAACATTTAGGTGTGAATTTACAATTCGTGAATGAATCCAAGAACTTATAACTTTTAAATTTTGGCTCAATTAATATCTGCTTAATTTTTTTCTATTTCTATTTATTTGATATTTATTTGTTTGTGCCAGACTTGGGGCTTGAACTCAGGGCTTGGGAGCTGTCCCTCAGGCTAAATTCTACTATATGAGCCACAGCTCCACTTCCAGCTTTTTTTGGGTGCTTAATTTGAGGTAAGAGTCTTAGAGACTTTCCACACTGGCTTTGAACAGTAATCTTCAGATCTCATACCTCCAAGTAGCTATGATTATAGGTATAAGCTACTGGTAATCAGCTGTAGGTTTTTTTTGTTGTTGTTGTTATTCTGGTACTGGGACTTGAACTCAGTCTTGCACTCCTTAAGATTAGATCTCTACCACTTGAACCACAGCTTTTGGTGCTTAATCTGAGATAGAGTCTCAAGTACTTTCTTGCCCGGCTGACTTTGAACTAAAATCCTCAGATCTCAGCTTGCTAAGTAGCTATGCTTACCAATGCCCACATCCCTTATTCTAATAAGAAAAGCCCATGAAACTAAGGCTGAAATTGACACACAGAGTGAGGAGAGCTGGTCAGGCTGCTAAAGGTCTTAGGTTCTTCCCCCGCACATTATTTAGAGAATACTTTATTAGTTCATGTAATCAGATCTTAGATTCTTGACCCAGCAGTACTGACTAAGCTATAATGCTTCAGTTTCCTGGTGAGACTTTTACCCATTCTAAGCCTCAGTTTCCTCATCGGCAAAATAAGATTAATGAGACTACTGAACTCAGCTCCTCCATGGAAGCCACTATTGTATCTCTTGAGAAATTGATGAGATGTTGTCTGGAGAAGAAAATATTCAATCAAGTACTTCCATAGTGGTAATTTGCTCTACATCCATGAATCAAGTGCATTTGCCCAAATTTCCATTCACTTGCTAATGGCCTCATGGAGTGCACCATACCGGCTTTCTCTTAGCAGGTTGAGAAGGTCATCCCTGAAGGTGTCTCTGTTCTTTTCCAGAATGCCTCGGACATCGTACTGCACCTAGTTTTACAAAATAAAAAGAGGGGCAAAGTGGCACACAGAATAGTTTCTGGTCATAAAGCAACCACTTTCAAACTAGTCATTAAAAAAAAAGGAACCATTTTAATAAATTTATGACCTGTTTCAGAGCCTACTACTGTAACTGTAACCCCTTTGTACAGTATCTTTACAATAAAATAAAATCAAATCACCTACTATTTTGTTTGCATACCAACTAGGCAAAGTATTAGTAAAGTTCTTAAGAAGAAATCACCTCTCCAGCGTAGTGCTTCACTCCGAAGTTGGTCACTGCAACCCTGGGCTTCACATAGAAGTGGTTATTCTAATTTATTTAAAAAAGAAAAAAAAAGGATTACAAATTTCACTGACTGATTTTTAGAGAAAATCATACCAGCAGATGGTAAATACAACAGCAACCCCTGCTGTGCTTTAGAACACATACTCAAAATGCTCCAACTCCACATGTCATCTCAGTAGACTCAAACTTTTTAGTTTTCCATTCGTGATATAAATGGGCCTGTTCTGGCCAGTCACTTCAAATCAAATCTTATTCATTTTAGGTCTTGTAAGGGAAGACAGGCCTGAGGAAAACACATTCACATGGGAACAACCGCTGGGCCTACAGCAGTGAACTTCTAGTACACAGTATTAACGCTCAGATCTGTTCAGGCAGGTTTTGACATACCGCATGCTGATTGTGTAACTTCTCCAATAAGGTGCTGTCCGTGGCTTGAGGAAAGTGGCTTTCTTCATTGATAAGGGCGAGAAGGCCAAGCTTCTACAAGGATGGAGAGAAAAGTGGAATGAATTAAGCAAGGAATGAAATGAATTACGGTTGAATGAATTTCTCTTCATTCATTGTTTATCCTGTCAGTGGTTAAAAGAAAGCCAGCCATGGTAACTTTGTGGATGGAAAAAGTCAGAATGGTACAGCATAAAGAAAATCAATTAATTTAAACTGCATATAAAAATTAAGTTGTAAAATTAAATTGTAAAAAAATTATTATTTTAAACTTATAATTCTTCAATTGGCCGGCCTGAGGTAGACTTAAAATCTAAATGAAGCCAATTCCCACAATGTGTTTCTCCTGTAGTGAATTCAATGAGACAATAGGTTTGAGGCAGCCAAGTATTTAAATTCAACCCTGCACATTTACATTTATGTTTCCAAATGGTCCATTGTGTTCTAAACATTCACATCTTTGATGTGCGTGTTTGCACAAGTTATTTTGTTCCCATAAATATGAATCAGCCCAGCTGGACACCCTTGGGATACTAGCTATGTATTCTTCAAGAACCCAGTACCTTCTCGATCAAGTCAAGGCATTCTCCATTGTCCAGCCAGTCAATGTCTTCCCACACCAGTCCTTCTCTAAGGGAAGATCAGAAAAGGCCAAGTGAAATCAAAACAATTTTTAACTGATTTGTATATAGGCACACTTGAAAGGCCAAGCTCAATGCTTACCTGCTATATTCGAGTTGTTCTAAAGAAAAAATGTGCTTGTTGAAGTATTCCTGAAGTTTCTCATTTGCATAGTTGATATTGAACTGCTCAAAGTGGTTCACCTAAAAGGGTGGGACACGTAATGATCTTCAATGCCTGTCCTAATATATATAGAAGGGGCAAAAGCAAAAATATGTCTCCACAGAACAGTATCCGTGCCTGTTTCCAGAAATTTCTGTCCACACTAAAAAAATCCACTTAGCCCACTCTTTGGGAGCCTACCTCGAAATTTTCAAATCCGAAGATGTCAAGGATGCCAATAGATTTGAAGTCATCATTGCCCTTGATCCTACTGTTAATCTTCTTGATCAGCCACTCAAAGCAGCGTGAATAAAGTGCCATGGCCAATGAGTCTCGACTGTCTACTGCCTGTAGGAGGAAACCATGGGCAACACTGGCAGGCAAGCTCTGACCTGACAGATAGGACAGATAAGACAGACAGACAGACAGAGAGACAAACAATGGGGAAGGATCTGAGCCCTCACTGTGAAATAAAATCAACATCAACAATTCCTGTCACTATCAGGTTTGTAAACTCAACTTTACCTGCTCAGTCCTAGTAAGAAAATCTGAGTCTCTTTAGTCAGGCACAGATTTGACCAGGTCTAAAATATTACAATATTAGTTTAAATAATGATCTCAATTTTTTTTACTTTGAACATATGCAGGTTTTCTTCATGATATGATTAATATTTTTATTTATTCAATTAAAAAAGATAGAAACTGGGTGCTAGTAGCTCACATTTAAAATTCTAGCTACTTAGGAGGCTGAGATCTGAGGATTGGGGTTCAAAGCTACTGGGGTAGAAAAGTCTATGAGATTCTTACTGAAAAAAAGCTGGAAGTGGAGTGATGGCTCAAATGGTAGCGTACTAGCCTTGAGCTAAAAGATTTCAGGGACAGTGCCCTGACCCTGAGTTCAAGCCCAAGGACTGGCACAAAAAGAAAAAAAACAACAACCCAAGCCTACTAGGAAAGCTACCCCTAAAACACAAATTGCCCCTGCAATGGAAGAGGAAAAAAATAACAGATATTTGTATTATCTTTAATAATAATAATAATAGCAAGAGTAACAACACATTGATAGGGCTAATGTTTATTAAGACTTACTCTGTAACAGACATTAAATACTTGGCATAGATTGGTTATTTTTTTACCTTCACAGGAATCTTATGAGTTAGGTATGATAACTATCTGACTTAAAGAGGAAACTCAAGTACAGACAGAAAGTAGTAAGTAGAGAAGGATCAAGATTCAAACTCAGGAATTCTGCCTTAGACACAACATGCTCAAAGTACATGGTGCACTTTGTTTCTTAGGAAATACTTCTATAACTTTTGTCAATTCCCCAGACTCAGGCAGTATCTTCTGCATTTTGAGTCAAAGTCATTTCAGCAGTTCATACTGTAGTCACGATTGCAAATCAAAGTCAAGGACCTGAAATCCCAGGAGTATCGTGTAAGACAGTGTTATGGCAACACGTGAGTACCTGCTGGACATTGAGAGGTGTGAGGATCTCTTCTCCCCTGAGGAACATCGATCTCTGGGTCAGAGCATCCGTGAGCTGTATTGGGTCCAGCCCAAGTAACTCTGCAGACCTGCCCAAAGCTGAAAACCAAGAAAAAGTCACAGGTGAACTCAGACTTCCCCAGAACTAGCCACTAGACCTCAAATGGCTTCAATCTAACTTACACAGCAATAGCATAGAGCAGAGAACATCCCCGAATCCCGCAGGCAGAACTCAAAGAACACATAGTGTATTGTCAAGATATCTACTCCCTTCATAGATTCGAGTCTAGGAGCATGGGAGAACCTTGTATTTAGACAAAAAATGTTGGCTGGCCATTGCCAAACCCTGGAAAGAGCTTGGTGAGCATTTTCATTCAAAGCACCATAGGTGTTTTTTGCTTTTCTTGATTTTCCATTCGAATTCTCTCATTAGTGTAGAGAAAAGGAAGGTCACAGGCCATGAGCCATCTCAACAATGTGAGTACAGTCACAGCTATGACATCCCAAGCTGTCCTTTAATGTTTTTGAACATTCAAAAAATTTGCAAAAAAGGTATTGAGAAAGAAACTATTCTTACTGGCTTCTTTCCTGGCTGGGAAAAGTTGCTTAGGTAACAATACACTGATTTTAATATGTCAAGGTTTTATTTTACTGGGGTTTCAACTCAGGCCTCATGTTTGCGTGGCTTGGCTAATACTTTACCATTTGAGCTATGCCTCCAGCTTAGCTTTTAGCTGGTTATTTTGGAGACTGAGTCTCACAGACTTTTCTGACAGGCTTACAGAATCTCAATCCTTGGGTTCTCAATCTTCTGAGTAGCTGGAATATAGGTAGGAACCACTGGCAACTGGCTTATTGTTAAGCAAATTAACAAATATTTCAAATTCCTCAGTTTTATTGAATTTCTTTTCTTTTGTTGCTCTTGGGTCCTGGACACTGTCCCTAAGCTCTTTTTGTTCAAGGCTCTACCACTTTGAAACACAGTGCCACTTTCAGTTGTTGTTGTTCTTTTTTTTCTGATGGTTATTTGGAGATAAATCTCATGGACTTTTCTGCCCAGGCTGGCTTTGAACCATGATCCTCAGATCTCAGCCTCTTGAGTAAATAAGATTACAGGCATGAGCCACGAATGACCAGCTCTGTTTTAATTTTTGATTCAGAAACATGTCTATATATAACCCACATAAATAAAAACTCTTTTAGGTTTTATGATTTTTGAGAAGAGCTGGGTAAA
Source organism: Dipodomys ordii (assembly GCF_000151885.1). Lineage (NCBI taxonomy): Eukaryota > Metazoa > Chordata > Mammalia > Rodentia > Heteromyidae > Dipodomys > Dipodomys ordii. The sequence goes on from NW_012267237.1 coordinate 11,128,114, forward strand.
ATCCACCATTACAGAACTACTGACCTACAGACCAACCTCCCCCTAAGGCCAATTTGTCCCTACGTGCATCCAGCTTTGAGCCTCTGTGACCACATCTATTGTCTCTACCTGGGAAGTTTTGGAAATGGGTAAGTCACTCCAGCAAGAGGACCACTGACCTAACTGTATTTGTGAGTTCATTTTCTCTTGACAATCAATTTCTACAGCAACCACAGATACGTCAGTGGTGCTGAGGAAAGATCACACGGGAAACAGAAAACAACTTGAGGCAGAGCAGGGTTATGAACCCAATATTCTGGCAAGTGTGTGTGTGTGTGTGTGTGTGTGTCCTGGGGCTTACACTTTGCCCAGGTGCTGTCCCTGAGCTTTTTTGCTCAAGGCTAGCATTCTTCCACTTGAGTCACAATTCCATTTTTGGCTTTTTTTTTTTTTTTGGTAGTTAAATTGGAGATTAGAGTCTCCTGGGCTTTCTTGATTGGGCTGGCTTCAAACCATAATCCTCAGCCTTCTGAGTACCTTGGATTACAGGTATTAGCCACTGATGCTTGGCTTATGCGTGAAAATTAATAGTCTTTTACTTCCCCCCACTGTTGCAGATCAAACCCAAGGTCTTGCACAGCCTAGGCAAATGCTATACCACTCAGCTGTACCTCTGCCATGGAGAACTAATACATATATTTGGCGGTTCTGGGGCTTGAACTCAGGGCCTAGGCACTGTTCCTGAGTCTCTTGTGCTCAAAGCGAGCACTCTACCACTTGAGCCACAGTGTCACTCCGGGCTTTTTTTCTGAGTAGTTTATTGGAGGTAAGAGTCACAGACTTTCTTTCTGTGCTAGCTTTGAACTGTGATCCTCAGATCTCAGCCTCCTGAGTAGCCAGGATTACAGGCATGAACCACTGGTGTCCCACTTAAAAACTAGTAAGTTTTCCCCCACTCTGTATTCATACCCCTCTGTGGTATGAATTCCGGGCCTCATGCGTTAGCTTGGCTTTCTTGCTCATAGCTAAGGCTCTACCATTTGAGCTATACTACCAGTCTGACATTTTGCTGGCTAAATGGGGATAACAGTCTCACAGACAGTTCTGCCCAGACTGACTTCGAACCATGATCATCTACATCTCAACTTGCTGAGTAGCTAGGATTACAGGCATGAGCCACCTGCACCTAGCCATCAGCTTAACTGTTTAACTTCCTACCACTCTGTAACTACAGGATCAATCAGGCATGTTACCCTCCTCAATAATCTTCTCCTTCAGGTCCCCATTGTTCAGATGTGTACTTATTTGGCCCATTTTTAATCTTTTTTAGTAAGAACAAGAACACAGCTACCCCAGTTCAACAACTTTTCCTTGGTGTTGGTCCTCTTCTGACTGACACTTCATGTCAGATACAGTTAAAATCCCATTATCTCTTGAGCTGGGGGAGGAGGGTTTAGCTCAGTGATAATGTATACCTGGTGTGTGTGAGACCCAGTATTTAATCTCCAGCACCAAAATAATAATGACAATAAATAATTGCAATAATTGTATAGTTCTCTTTTCCAGAAGTTCGAAAATTTTTTCTGTAAGACTCGCCAATTTTTTAAGTTTAATTCCTTGCAGCTTAGACGGCTGGAGGCAGGCAGGCATCACTTTACCTGTTTTGAAAGAAACCTGCGCCCCACCAGCAGTGATGAACTCTATGTTGCCCAGATGTAGAATTCCAGCAAGCAACCTCAGAACTTCCTGAACTTCCTCTTTGCTGAACTGCATTACTTCCATTGCCATCTGGAAGAAAATAAGTGCGTTTAGCTGTATGCTCTTCTTCAACACGAGGAAAACGAAAACATGCTCATGAAACGATAAACTCAGAGTTGTTGCAAAGGCAAGAAACCCAGGAAAAATCTTTTTACAATGATGCACATAAAGAAACCAATAGATGGAATACATGAAAACCTGCCTTCCCCATGCACTTCCTGCTTATACCACTGAAGAGTTATCTAAGGGAGCCCCTGTAATTACAATATTCATAAATGCTTTATTCTACAGATATCAAAGCATAGTGAACATGGTTTTCTTTAAATAAATGCTGCGAGTGGAGTTAGCCATTTGGGAAGGGAGAAGAGGCAAAACTTCATCAGATTCCTCCAGAGTAAACCTTGGGACCTTGCATGATAGTTGAAGCCAAAAAAATTATTCATCAGAAACTCAATAGTGAGGATAGACTTCTTCCTTTCATGATGAAGACTGCTGGGAAATCTAATCAGGTAGGGTCTTCTTCCCTAGACATTCACCATATCTCTAATGTACTTTTCCCCAAGGACTTACGATAGTATCTTAGAACTACTTGTAGAAAACTAAAGCTAGATCCTTATATATCACCCTGCACAAGAATCAACTCCAAATGGATCAAAGACCTCGGAGTCAAAGTAGACACTCTGAAAACATTACAGGATGGAATAGGAGAAACACTAGGTCTCCTCGGCACAGGCTGAAATTTTCTTAACAGAGACCCAGAAACACAACAAATCAAAGAAAGGTTGGACAAATAGGATTGCATGAAATTGCAGAGCTTCTGCATGGCAAAGGACATAGCTAGCAAGATTAACAGAAAGCCCACAGATTGGGAGAAGATCTTCACTAGCCAT